>NC_091760.1:120825635-121150135 GCF_029378745.1 Bos indicus
GGCCTCCTTGTTAATAAATTACTGTTTTTCTACCTGTGTTACGGATGAGGAAACCAAGAGTGAACAAGGCTAAATATGATTCCTCGTGGTAAATGTAACCTTTCTCACACTCCCTGCACTGGACTATGCATCAGGTCAGCGAATACTTTGTTACCTCATGTCTTGCAGGTTGGAAGCTCCCGTCCATTCTACATAAAGTGACTTGAGCCCATAAAGTTACTTTTGCAAAACTACTGCCAGTTTATCAGAAGCAGTGGGAGAATGTTGCCAACATTTAGGTCATTACTTAAACTACTTATCAAAATCCTTCTCTGATTTTGTTATCCTTTGGGGGTTTTTTTTAAATTATTTTTTAATCACATAACAAAACAAAGTAAAACAAAAACATAACAAAAAGGTTATGTTTTATTACAACTGCTGGGTAAAATATAGGATGCTCAGTTAAATTTCAATTCCAGAAAAACAACAAAAAATAACTAGATGTTCTATTCATTTGCAAAATATAGAAAACTTAGTTTTTATGTTTAGTACTACATTAGATTCCTTGGCTGCTGTAATAAATTATCCTAAATGTAGTGCCTTAAAAAAACACAAATTTACTCTGTCATTGTTCTGGAGGTCAGAAATCTAAAATGAAGGTTTTGGGACTTCCCTGATGGTCCTGTGGTTGAGAATCTGTCTGCCAAAGCAGAGGACACCAGTTTAATCCCTGGTCTGGGAAGATCCCACATGCCTGAGAGCGGCTAAGCCTGTACTCTGCAACAAGAGAAGCCACCACAATGAGAAGCCCGTTTATCACAACGAAGAGTGGCCCCCACGCACCACACCTAGGGAAAGCCCATGAGAGGCGACAAAGATCCAGTGCCACCAAAAATAAATAAATAAACTTGAAGATAGATATACATATATTCAAGTATTGGCAGGGCTGCATTTCTTCTGGAGGCTTCAGGGGACCTTTTGCTTCGTTGCTTGTGGCTCCTTCCTCCATCTTCAAAGACCACCACAGACAATCTTCTCTCCTCTCTGAACCCCAGCCTTCCTCTTATAAGGACTCTTGTGATAACATTGCACCTACCTACATAATCCAAAGATGGCAGGGTAAATCTCCCATTATAAGATCATCAATTTAATCACAATATAAAATTCCATTTGAATGTAAGGGGACCATTTTCACAGGTCCTGGGGACTGTGAAGTGGATATTTAGGGGGGCATTATGTTGGGGGGACATTCATTTAATTAAATTTGCTAAAATACTTCATCTATTTCTATGCTAACTCTTGTTTCTTGTATCCCACCTGAGTTTTCTTTTTCTCTTGCTGAACTGGAAATTTTACTAGTTCTTTCAGTAAGTTGTTTTGGTTTGTAGGGTCTCTCTGTCCACATGTATAAGAAAATGTGTTGTCATTGCTACCTATTCACTCATATATGGTGTTTGACCATACTATGATTTTACTCTGGGGGGCTATGCTCTACCTCAACCACTCTTGGGATGGGATGTGAGTCAGACCTGACCAATGAGACTATTGTATTTTCCGGATTAGACAGATGTTCTATCAGTATTAAACGTTGCACTGATTCTTTTCATGGGGTTATTGAAAGAGATCCATCCCAGGGGATTTAAACCAAAGATGCCATCTTGAAGAGAGAAACTATCTGATAATGGTCACTGTCTCCAGATGGCTAAGCTAAAAGATGGAAAGAAGCATTGTTTATGTTTCTAGATCAAGCTACCTGTGAAACCAAATCTTGCCCCAGATGTTTTTAGTTGGTAGTGTTACCTAAGTTTCTGAGCTCATGGTCTTGGTTTTCTGAATGTTGTTTCAAGCCAAATTTTTCACTCTCCTCTTTCACTTTCATCAAGAGGCTCTTTAGTTCTTCTTCACTTTCTGCCATTAGGGTGGTGTTATCTGCATATCTGAGGTTATTGGTATTTCTCCCAGCAATCTTGATTTCAGCTTATGCTTCATCTAGCCCAGCATTTCTCATGATATACTCTACATATAAGTTAAATAAGTAGCTTGACGTACTCCTTTCCCGATTTGGAACCAGTCTGTTTTTTCACATCCAGTTCTAACTGTTGCTTCTTGACCTGCATACAGATTTCTCAGGAGGCATGTCAGGTGGCTTAAAACTCAACACTCAGAAAACTAAGATCATGGCATTAGGTCCCATCACTTCATGGCAAATAGATGGGGAAACAATGGAAATAGTGAAAGCCTTTATTATTTGGGGCTCCCAAATCACTGCAGATGGTGACTGCAGCCATGAAATTAAAAGATGCTTACTCCTCGGAAGAAAAGTTATGACCAACCTAGACAGCATATTAAAAAGCAGAGACATTACTTTGCCAACAAAGGTCCATCTAGTAAAAGCTATGGTTTTTCTACTAGTCATGTATGGATGTGAGAGTTGGACTATAAAGAAAGCTGAGTGATGAAGAATTGATGCTTTTGAACTGTGGTGTTGGAGAAAACTCCTGAGAGTCCCTTGGTCTGCAAGGAGATCCAACCAGTCCATCCTAAAGGAAATCAATCCTGAATATTCATTGGAAGGACTGATGCTGAAGCTGAGGTTCCAATACTTTGGCCACCTGATTCAAGAACTGACTCATTGGAAAAGACCATGATGCTGGGAAAGATTGAAGGCAGGAGGAGAAGGGGACGACAGAGGGTGAGATGGTTATATCACTGATGCGATGGACATGAGTTTGAGTAGGCTCCAGGAGTTGGTGATGGGCAGGGAAGCCTGGCTGCTGCAGGCCACTGGGTTGCAAAGAGTTGGACACGACTGAGAGACTGAACTGAGCTGAGCACATGACATGAAAAGAAACAAATCCTTTCTTGATAAAAACTCTCAACAAGTTACATATAGGTACTGGGGGTTTTAAAGACAGTGAAACTATTCTGTATGATACTATAAAGATTTATACACACCATTATATTAATACATGTTAAAGTCCATAGAATGTACAACCCCAGGAGTAAACCTAAATATAAACTATGCACTTTGGTTCAAAAAAAAAAAAAAAGAAAAGAAACCTAAAAACATTTAAAAATCAAATTTACATGCTCATGTATTTATAGTTATTTTATAATAACCATATGTTAATTTTAAGTAAAGGAAAAAATTGATTTCTCTCCTGGTATGCCCATAGTTTTAACCAGCTTAAAATACAAACAAGGGAAAATTTGAAAAAAAAAAGAAAAGGGTCACGTTTCCCTCAAACAATAGCTCATAGCTCACCATGATCTTTTTTTGCCAATTTGGCCTCCATTTGCACCCAAGAATGATTTTATTGAACACAACCTACTCCTTTGAGGTTCTTCAATCTCATTCAAGAAAAAGAATGTGTGAGAGAAAGGAAACATTTTTCAATTGTTGTGTGACTACGTACTAGCTGCATAATGTTGGAAACATTATGAATTTTCTGATCTTTCTTCTGCTCCATTTTTACAGAGTTAATTTTGATATCTGAAAACAGTTTCTGAATAAATATGAGGAGAAAGGCTGAGTATCCATTCTCTATTTGTTTATCCTTTGATGGAATGTGAAAATCATTCAAGACACATGTTTTTCACTGTTAAAAGTACTCTTAACTTCTTAGAAAGTGTATCAGATTTGTACCATAAACAAAACACTTTATGAGAAGATTTAAAATTTATCTAGGACATGAAAGTGCTTATTCTAATTAAATAGATGGTCATAGTACCTCTGATTGGTCAGTGGTCATGGTGTACTGATTGTTAAATGCTTCCCGTGTCATACTAGAGTGGAGGCAAGTAACCACATAGACCATGGCTTTCATAGGGTTATTTGTTGCTGTTCAGTCCCTAAGTCATGTCTGACTGTTTGTGACCCCATGGACTGCAGCTTGCCAGCCTTCCCTGTCCCAGTCTTCCCTGTCCTTCGCTGTCTCCTGGGGTTTGCTCAAACTCTTGTCCATTGAGTCGGTAATAACATCCAATCATCTCATCCTCTGTCACCCTCTTCTCCTCCTTCCCTCAACCTTTCCTAGCATCAGGGTCTTTTCCAGTGAGTTGTCTCTTCACATCAGGTGGCCAAAGTATTAAAGTGCTGCACTCAATATGCCAGCAAATTTGGAAAAGTCAGCAATGGCCACAGGATTGGAAAAGGTTATTTCTCAGACAATAACTAAATAGTATTCTGTTATGATCATACAAATGGCTATTTCAGCATGACTAACACATTTAATTAGGATTCAGTGAGGCTTTAGAAACACAAGGAAAGAAAAAGAAAATATTGGGAAGTTAAAATGTATATACATACATACACACATACTCATATATATATATATATATATACACATTCATATACATGCAAATAATAAAAATGTTGGACTTCCCCAATGACTCAGTAGTAAAGGATCTGCCTGCAATGCAGGAGATGCAGGTTCGAATCCTAGGTTAGGAAGATCCCCTGGGGAAGAAAATGATAACCTATTCCAGTATCCTTGCCTGGAAAAAAAAATCCCATGAACAGAGGAGTCTGGCAGGCTACAGTCCATGGGGTCACAAAGAGTTGGATATGACTCATATTATAAATGTATACATTTTATATACAAAGGTCCATATATAAACATATAGGCATTTACACGTATTTTTGCCTCATCTTCTAAAGGAAATGATTGCTTTCACAGAAGACAAAAATAAACACAAATATAAGCCTAGAGAAACTGAAAATAAATTTGCAAAGACACTGCAATGCACATATTTTAGCACTAACAACATGTAATATAGAAAAGCAGAATTCCATATTTTGTCTGCATACAGAGCCCAGTACACCCAAGAGAATCTTAATTAAGAAGCCTCTAAACTGCAAGTATATTAAACGAACATACTGAAAAGCTAATTCCTTTACTTTTAAATACAATTTAGGAATCCCGCCCTGCTGTTACATACAATTATGATTGTTTATCAGGAACCTACAATTTACAGTTGCTACTTATCGATTAGATGATATTGCACTTTCAATGTGTTAAAGTTTTTCTTCTGAGCTAGAAATGTTCCACTGACATTTACTTATTAAGCATCAGCATATAGATTTATAAACATTATTTTTCTTATATATTACAATTTTTTAAAGTTCTTTGCAGAAACTCTGACAAATATACTAATCTTAAAATCTAAACATAATCTTACTAGACAGAGAGAATAACAATTATAACATTTGCATATTCTCATTGTTTCATATAGATGCAAATACACATCGATGCATTCACATATTTATGTGTTATGGTTATTTGTATGTATGTATATATTATTATACACAGACATTTACTATTTTGAAAGATACCAACATTTTTTTTCTATAAATTTGAGAGAGGACAGAGATTTTATCTTTAGGCACATACAAATCTCTTGTTTGGCAAAACTCTCAATAAACTCTTCCTAAGCAAAGATAAGGGCTTTCCTGGTAGCTCAGTGGTAAAGAATCTGCCTGCCAATGTAGAAAACACAGGTTCAATCTCTGGGTCGGGAAGGTTACCCCTGGAGAAGGAAATGGAAACCCACTCCAGTATACTTGCGTGGGAAATCCCATGACAGAGGAACCTGGCAGGTTACAGCACACAGGGTCACAAAAGAGGTGGACACGACTAAGCAACTAATAACAACAAGCAGAAACAACGCAACAAAGATAAAGAACTTACCCGATGTGGAAAGTTTTGATTCTAAGGAATGAGAGCTTTCTGCATGGTGCCGTAAAAATCCTTCTTCTGTGGGATTCCTAGTTGTGTCTCAGATTAAATGATGAAGAGCTGGACCAACGACTTGAGCTGAAGATGAATCATTTTCATTTTATCCTCTCTTTGGCAGAGACTTCTTGATAACTCTGAACACCCTTCTTCCTCCTGCTCAGTAACAGAACTCCAAATTTATTCAAGGAGACACATAGCCCTGTAGTTAGTGGCCCATTTAAATGAGTTCTGATCAATGAGATGTAATCAGACATGTTGTGTAGCCCAATCAAAGAAAATCTTCACTGTGGGAAATGAGCAGGCCCTTTTCCCTCTTTCCTTCTGAGTAAAATAGAAAAGTGACCCATGGAATTCAAATATCCCTGTTGGAAACCTGGAGGATATTCTATATGGCAGAAAAGCAAAATATGGTCTTGATCCCTCATTTCTGGTCCTGGACAGTGCCTTCTGAATTGTTTTACATTTTTATTTGGGGGTTACTATGAGAGCAAGATTCATTTCCTGACTGATACATTCTCTTTGGGGTAGTGGAAATTAGAGAGAAGTTATTTAGGGGTAAAGTCAGTTTGGTTAGATAGAGATAACCTGACTGCTGACACATGGCATAAAATTGAGGAGACCTATGATTTTTCAAGCAAGGTTTCAGGGTCAGTGTCCAAAAGTTGTGGTTCCCAGTAGAGAATATAAAGTTCTTATTTTCCACATTATAAGTCTCTTTTTTTTACCACCAAGACCTTGGTGAATCTTAGGGAAACTGTTATATTCTGGTATTAGCTACATGTAAAGAAATAAGGAATTTCACACTTAGAAGCTGGAGAAGCATAGTGAGTGATCCACAGTGAGTTGACTGATGACTTGATCAGGGACAACCAGGATGGATTTATGGACACTTAAACATTCCTCTGGTATTCTCATAAATATTATTGAAGGAGCCTAAATAAAAATGTGGACTTCATAACACAGGATGACTTATTTTTCCACTGGAATGATGATAAAGAATGACAATCATGAAGAGTGGAAATGTAGAGTTTCAATGCATGCCCATATAAGCCATAGGATCCCTTTGAACACCTTTTATCATTATTATGATTTTAGTTTTAAATGTTTAGACTTATTTTAAAAAGACGTATAATTTCCACTGAAAACTTATTTCACCAAACAAACATCTAAATGCCTCATCCATTTTTCAGGAAATGATTTTTTTCAGCTGTGGATCATGATACTGAAATAGGAAAATTTCACAATTTCTAGACAAGTAGGGAATGAACATAGTGGATATACAAGGTCACAGCCAAGAATGCTGGCAATCCCATCATTCAGATCAGATCAGATCAGTCGCTCAGTCGTGTCCGACTCTTTGCGACCCCATGAATCGCAGCATGCCAGGCCTCCCTGTCCATCACCAACTCCCGGAGTTCACTCAGACTCACGTTCATCGAGTCAGTGATGCCATCCAGCCATCTCATCCTCTGTCATCCCCTTCTCCTCCTGCCCCCAATCCCTCCCAGCATCAGAGTCTTTTCCAATGAGTCAACTCCTCGCATGAGGTGGCCAAAGTACTGGAGTTTCAGCTTTAGCATCATTCCTTCCAAAGAAATCCCAGGGCTGATCTCTTTCAGAATGGACTGGTTGGATGTCCTTGCAGTCCAAGGGACTCTCAAGAGTCTTCTCCAACACCACAGTTCAAAAGCATCAATTCTTTGGCATTCAGCCTTCTTCACAGTCCAACTCTCACATCCATACATGACCACAGGAAAAACCATAGCCTTGACTAGACGAACCTTTCTTGGCAAAGTAATGTTTCTGCTTTTGAATATGCTATCTAGGTTGGTCATAACTTTCCTTCCAAGGAGTAAGCGTCTTTTAATTTCATGGCTGCAGTCACCATCTGCAGTGATTTTGGAGCCCAGAAAAATAAAGTCTGACACTGTTTCCACTGTTTCCCCATCTATTTCCCATGAAGTGGTGGGACCGGATGCCATGATCTTCATTTTCTGAATGTTGAGCTTTAAGCCAACTTTTTCACTCTCCACTTTCACTTTCATCAAGAGGCTTTTGAGTTCCTCTTCACTTTCTGCCATAAGGGTGGTGTCATCTGCATATCTGAGGTTATTCATATTTCTCCTGGCAATCTTGATTCCAGCTTGTGTTTCTTCCAGTCCAGCGTTTCTCATGATGTACTCTGCATAGAAGTTAAATAAACAGGGTAACAATATACAGCCTTGACGTACTCCTTTTCCTATTTGGAACCAGTCTGTTGTTCCATGTCCAGTTCTAACTGTT
The DNA here is from genome assembly GCF_029378745.1 of Bos indicus. NCBI lineage: Eukaryota > Metazoa > Chordata > Mammalia > Artiodactyla > Bovidae > Bos > Bos indicus. Next base: position 120,833,636 of record NC_091760.1, read on the forward strand.
GCTTCCTGACCTGCATACAAATTTCTCAAAAGGCAGATCCCATAGTGGCTTTCAAATGCAATAAGCGATAATTAATGGCTTCCGGGATGGGTCAGCAGTAAAGAATTGATCTGTCAATGCAGAAGACCAGTGTTTATCCCTGGGTCTGGAAGATCCATGGAGGAGCAAATGGCAACCCACTCCAGTATTCTTGCCTGGGAAATCCCATGGACAGAGGAGCCTGGAGGGCCACAGTCCATGGGGTCACAAAGAGTCAGGCATGGCGTAGCAACTAAGCAACAATAATAGTCAGCCTGTAATGCCTGAAAATGGGGATTGATTGATAACTAAAAGAATCTTGGAATACATAAACTGCTGAGTAAAAAAGAAAATAAAAACCTAACATATATAAGTGATCACTTGAGAAGCCAGAAAAACCATTTTCATTCTTTGAAGAAAGACATTAGAACAAAACAATACTTTTTTTGCAGAGTACCCAAACCAGAATTTGATAAAGCTAAACCACATTTTAAAAAAGTAATTTTTGTATTAAAAATTATTTTCCAAGCAATGGAAAAAAATTATCTTTTTCATTGTATCAACACTACTTTAATCATACAAAGCTTTCCCTTTATCAACAATTTATTCCAGATACTATTCATGTCTGTACATAACTGAATATTATTCATATCATTTTAGCACTTTAATTTTGGTGCTTAACATTTTAAACATTTTAAGCTAAACAAAAAATTGCCAATCTTTGGAAGAGTTTTCTAACATTGCTTTTTTAAGATAGCTATCATTTTAAATGGTTGTCTAGAGTTAAAAGAAGAAAAGGTAATCTGTCTCTTTAGAATGTAAGCTGTTTAAACTTTGTCAAGTTTTCAATGCGGTAGAAAGAAAGGAAAAGAAAAAGGGAAGGAATGAATTAAGAAAGAGAGAGGAAGAGAAGGGAAGGAAACTGATATTCTTATTCTTCCAAAGCTTATTAACAAGAACAAACACCAAAAAGAAAAATGATTTGCTCTTTTAATACCAATATCTGAGGCATAATAATGCTCGTCTCTACTAGGTGAGTCGTTCACCATTGTTTCTAGGCTTTTTTAGAATAGAGGAGAGGGTATTCACATTACAGATTCATCTTTTTGAAAATAAGATGCCTTGAGAGTTTTAGGCTAATTCAGGACTAGATAGCTATTACTTCATCTCTTCTATATAATGACAGTATCGCCTGTCTTCCACACTAGGAGTTCTAGTTAACGACACTAGACAAACAGAATTCAAATACTCTATATCCATTTGCTTTATACAACCTTATATTAGTTTATACGTGCAACAGTCTCAGAATAACAATACAGGTCCACCACAATAAAACATGATTATTGAACAGCTAAAGCAAATTTTGCACACACCATTCCCATTCTACACCTGCTTTTTAGGTTTGTAATATAACTACACTGTCAGATTGTTAACAAAAGAGCAGGTGTGTGGTTTCAGCTGCTCCCCACTCAAAAGCCAATAAACAGGTCAGATTGGTGGAAAGGAAAGTTTACTTTATTTCAGATGCCGGCAACTCGGGTGGTAGGGAAGGGGGAGGGTGGCGGACATCTATCCAAAGGCAGACTCCCCTCATCACTCCAATGAACAAGGGGTGAGAGCTTTTATAGACTGTGTGATTACAGGCAGAAACAGCACTGTCATCTTCAAACTGGTCACCAGTGGTCTAACCAGGATCATCTTGATTGTTTTAGGCACAGTTAATCTTTAGTTCCAGGGGGCTTCTCTGATGGCTCAGATGATAAAGAATCTGCTTGCAATGCAGGAGACTCGGGTCCTGTTCCTGGTTTGGGAAGATCCTCTGGAGATGGAAATGGCAACCCACTCCGGTATTCTTATCTGGAGAATTCCATGGACAGACGAGCCTGGCTGGTTACAGTCCACAGGGTTGCAAAGAGTTGGACATGACTGAGTGACTAACACTTTCAGGGGCCATTTGTTCCCATTTCTTTGTGGTCAGTTCTCAGAATTGTGCCTGCTCATGTCCCGGTACAGTCTGGTCTTCATGTAGTTAACTTCTCCACCTGGTGTTTTGGTATCTATAAGACAGTTCACAGGATATGGCTCAGAATATTATCTATAGCCCTTGAGAAAGAACTAACCGTCCTTGATTATGCTTAGTGACTCAGTTCAGTTCAGTCACTCAGTCGTGTCCAACTCTTTGCGACCCCATGGACTACAGCCGGCCAAGCTTCCCTGTCCATCACCAACCCCCGGAGCTTGCTCAAACTCATGTCCATCAAGTTAGTGATGCCATCCAACCATCTCATCCTCTGTCGTCGCCTTCTCCCACCTTCAATCTTTCCCAGCATCAGGGTCTTTTCAAATGAGTCAGCTCTTTGCATCAGGTGGCCAAAGCATTGAGTGAGTTTAGCTTCAACATCAGTCCTTCCAATGAATATTCAGGACTGATTTTATTTAGGATGGACTGGTTGGATCTCCTTGCAGTCCAAGGGACTCTCAAGAGTCTTCTCCAACACCACCGTTCAAAAGCATCAATTCTTTGGCACTCAGCTTTCTTTATAGTCCAACTCTCACATCCACATAGGACTACTAGAAAAATTATAGCTTTGACTAGATGGGTTTTTGTTGGAAAAGTGATGTCTCTGCTTTTCAATATGCTGTCTAGGTTGGTCATAGCTTTTCTTCCAAGGAGCAAGCGTCTTTTAATTTCATGGCTGCAGTCACCATCTGCAGTGATTTGGGAGCTCCCCAAAATAATCTCTCTCACTGTTTCCATTGTTTCCCCATCTATTTCCCATGAAGTGATGGGACCAGATGCCATGATCTTAGTTTTCTTAATGTTGAGTTTTAAGTCAACTTTTTCACTCTCCTCTTTCACTTTATCAAGAGGCTCTTTAGTTCTTTGTTTTCTGTCATAATGGTGGTGCCATCTGCATATCTGAGGTTATTGATATTTCTCCTGGTAATCTTGATTTTAGCTGTGATTTATACAGCCCAGCATTTTGCACAATGTACTCTGCATATAAGTTAAATAAGCAGGCTGACAATATACAGCCTTGATGTACTGCTTTCCCGATTTGGAACCAGTCCATTGTTCCATGTCTAGTACTAACTCTTGCTTCCTGACCTGCATACAGATTTCTCAAGAGGCAGGTCAGGTGGTCTGGTATTCCCATCTCTTTAAGTATTTTCCATAGCTTGTTGTGATCCACACAGTCAAAGACTTTGGCCTAGTCAATAAACCAGGAGTAGATGTTTTTCTGAAACAGTCTTGCTTTTTTGATGATCCAACAGATGTTGGCAATTTGATCTCTGGTTCCTCTGGCCTTTTCTAAATCCAGCTTGAATATCTGGAAGTTTCCCATAGAACTAGAATTATAAGAGGATTAAAAGAGGTTGTAATATGCAGTGTCAACATGGTCTTGAAATGGAGCAAAACATTATGGTCCTTGCCCCTCACCATGTCTTCTGCCTGCCTTTTGCCTATGGAAAACTTTAGTCAAAAATAAGTTTAATAAGATGAAGTGAGAAATGCTGAAGCAAAGGAAAACAAAGGAAACTAAATAATAATAATGCAGTCACTAAGCAAAAGAACTATACAAAAGTTTTTCTATACACAGGAGAACTATACAAAAAAGAGCTTCATCACCCAGATAACCACAATGGTGTGATCACTCACCTAGAGCCAGACATCCTGGAATGTGAAGTCAAGTGGGCCTTAGGAAGAATCACTACAAACAAAACTAGTGGAGGTGATGAAATTCCAGTTGAGCTATTTCAAATCCTAAAAGATAATGCTTTGAAAGTGCTGCATTCAATATGCCAGCAAATTTGGAGAACTCAGCAGTGGCCACAGGACTGGAAAAGGTGTTTTCATTCCAATCCCAATGAAAGGCAATGCCAAAGAATGTTCAAACTACCACACAATTGCAACCATCTCACATGCTAGCAAAATAATGCTGAAAATTCTCCAAGCCAGGCTTCAATAGTACATGAACCATGAACTTCCAGATATTCAAGTTGGATTTAGAAAAAGCCAGAGGAACCAGAGATCAAATTGCCAACATCTATGATCCAACAGATGTTGGCAATTTAATCTCTAGTTCCTCTGCCTTTTCTAAAATCAGCTTGAAAATCTGGAAGTTGATGGTTCACATATTGCTGAAGCCTGGCTTGGAGAATTTTGAGCATTACTTTACTAGTGTGTGAGATGAGTGCAATTGTGCAGGAGTTTGAGCATCCTTTGGCATTGCCTTTCTTTGGATTGGAATGAAAACTGACCTTTTCCAGTCCCATGGCCACTGCTGAGTTTTCCAAATTTGCTGGCATATTGAGTGCAGCACTTTCACAGCACCAGTTTTTAGGATTTGAAATAGCTCAACTGGAATTCCATCACCTCCACTAGCTTTGTTTGTAGTGATACTTCCTAAGGCCTACTTGACTTCACATTCCAGGATGTCTGGCTCTAGGTAAGTGTGAGTGATCACACCATCGTGATTGTCTGGGTCATGAAGATCTTTTTTGTACAGTTCTTCTGTGTATTCTTGTCCCCTCTTCTTAATAGCTTCTGCTTCTGTTAGGTCCATACCATTTCTGTCCTTTATTGAGCCCATCTTTGCATGAAATGCTTCCTTGGCATCTCTAATTTTCTTGAAGAGATCTCTAGTCTTTCCCATTCTGTTGTTTTCCTCTATTTCTTTGCATTGATCACTGAGGAAGACTTTCTTATCTCCTTGCTATTCTTTGGAACTCTGCATTCAAATGGGTATATCTTTCCTTTTCTCCTTTGCTTTTCACTTCTCTTCTTTTCACAGCTATTTGTAAGGCCTCCTCAGACAGCCATTTTGGTTTTTTGCATTTCTTTTTCTTGGGTGTGGGGTAGCTCCTCTCAGCTGCTGCCTTTACTAATATATTTCTTAAGAAAAAGATTCGTTTGATTCTTTTTAAACTGGAGCGAATAAGTTGACTAAGTATTTTCATGATGAACTCTGAGGCTTCCCTATGGCTCAGAGAGCAATGCAAGAAGACCCGAGTTCGATCCCTGCGTCAGGAAGGCATCCTGAAGAAGGTAATGCTCACCACCAGTTCTTACGTAGATTCTCTTTCGTGATTTTGTTTGCCTAAAGTTGATCCTTTAGTTAAGGTTTTATTAACAATATTCCCTGAGGTCTGACATTTTGATAACCATTTGCTTCTACCCTCTATACTTAAAGATACTTTTTTGCTACATTACAGCACAGTCTTTGGTTTACATTTTGTTTTCTTTAACATCTTAAACACATTGCTCCATTTACTCTGGGGACTAAAGAGTTGCTGACAAAAATTTCTGATGACAATCTCATTTTATGGCCTGTAAGTCACAGAATTGCTTACTTAAATACACATGGGATATTTTTTTTCCTTTGAAGTCCAGAAATTTTACAATTTGTTTTGTGGTTGGCCTTCCTGGATTGACATTCTCAGGTACAAAGTGCACTCTCTCAATATGTGATTTCAAATCTGTGTGTTTTGTTTCTAGAAAAAATATATTGAGTTATAGTTCTTAATATTGCTTCTGTTCCCTTGCTAGGATTTGTTCTTCAGGGACTCCAATATTCACATTAGATTTATTTTGCCTACTTACATGATTTGCCTCTTTCTTTCAGAATTGCTTTAATCTCTTTCTTCATTTGTTCTAGGGTCACTGAGTCCAACTGTTTCCAATTCCATGGACTGTAGCCAGCCAGGCTCCTCTATCCATGGGATTTTCCTGGTAAGAGTATTGGAGAGGGTCGCTATTTTTTTCACTGGGGATCTTCTCAATCCAGGGATTGAGTCTGCATCATCTGCATGTGTCTCCTGCATTACAGGTGGATTCTTTATTTCTGAGCCACCAGGACAGCTGATTTTCCTTCTTTGGAAATTTTAATTATCTGGAGCATGATATTGTTTCAGTTATCTTTTTATTTCAACCAGCTTATTCTTCATTTCTAAAATAACTTTTTCCTTATATTTAAGATTTTTCCTTAATTTTGTCAATGATTTCTGAGTTTTCTAATCCATGTTTATATTGTTCTTTCATGTCTTAAATCACTTTTAATGCTTTTTAGCTTATTTTGATATACAATGTGCAACAGTTTAATTTTTGTTAAGTATGCCAATATAGTGTGTTTTCCTTGTCTTTAGGAATGTATACTATTCCTCTTCGTTCTTTTATTGAAACTTTGTATTAATATGATATTTTACCTTCATATACTTCTGTTGCTATTTATATTCTGCATTTTCAAAATGAGGCTTGGTTACTTCAGAGAGTTCTTTCTCCATTTATGTAAACTGAGATTCGTGCACATAAATAGAAACACTTAAAAGAAGACATATAGACAAAGTGGTACACCTTCAATACAGGAGGGCAGCTGCTTACAGACGGAAGGAGAGTGTAAAGCAGGGATGAAAATAAGAGCAAGCACACACATGAGATAAAAGCAGGGGCTCATGTAGACTAAAGATAATGTTTCCTTAGTTGAGGAGTATCATTTTCATCTTTTGCACCTGAGGTCCTCTCCATGACAAAAGATTTATGGAAAGAATATTTGTTCATTGTACAAAAAAAAAAGAAAATATAAAAAATGCAAAAAATTTAAATCACCTGTAATTCTACCACTTAGAGATAACCACTGGGAACATTTTGAAATATTTTAAAAAATATTTTGTCCTGTGTGTGTGTGTTCTGCAATGTTTACAGTTTGGGCTCTCCTTAATCACATGAGAACTTACAATTTTAATTACATAGATTCTAATGCCCATGCATTCTCACTTGATATTACCATATTTGAGTTTTCTAATTCATGCTTATGCTGTTTCTTTTGTGTCCTAAATAATTTTCTTAATGACTTTTAACTTACTTTGAAGTAAGATATAATAGTTTCAATCACACATATGGTTATAGTGTGCTTTCTTTGTCTTTCAGAATATTACGCTACTCCTTTTCATTTTTTCTTATTATAACTTTTTATGGTTATTTGACCTTGATACATTTTGGTTGCTTATTTTTATGTGAAATTTACTTTGTATTTTAGAATAAAGCTTGGTGCACATATCTTGCTAACTTCAAAGAACTCTCCATTGATATAACTAAAAATGCCTTTTGAAGTATGCCTTCAAAACCATGATTAATAATAACTGTATAGACGCTTATTGAATGTTGGTGTAATAATTTATTCATTTGTTATTTAAAATTTATATCATGAAAATTCATGACTGACTCCAATTTGCTATTATACATAAGGCTGTGATTGACATTTTTGTACATACATATATGTACAAATAATTAATTAATGCTTCAGATTTCATTCCTAGAAGTTGAATTGTAGTTTATAGGCCATATATTTCCATATTGCTAATAGGAAGGTTCAAAGTTTATTTTAAAAAATTAGAAGAGTATCAAAGTGTTCATTTCATCACCATTATAATTTGTCAATTTGATAGGTGAAAATTATATCTTTTTAAATATAGATTTTTTTATTAAAAAGTTGAATTTAATCATATTTTATTGGTGTTTTCAGTTTCTTCTATTTGAAATTTTGGTAGTTTATTTTGTAAGCTATTTTGTAAGTTATTTTCCACTCCCAGAACACCCCAAATCTTCTCAGTCTTCCTATCTCACTAAATGGCACATCCACTCATCCAAGTCCTATCCAGTGAACCATGACTCTTCTTGTTTCTCATGTCTGTTGTCATTTACATTCAATCATTTCCCAATTTCTGTAGGTTACAGCTCAAAAACCAAACCTTCTGGACTAAAATCTGCCCACTTTTTCATCTCCACTGCTGCCATTCTAGTCTAATTTACCTGGTCTCTGACCTTCTATGCTCCATCTACCCTTCCTCCACACTGCAGCCATGGTGATATTCAAGTACGCTGCTAAGTCACTTCAGTCGTGTCCAGCTCTGTGTGACCCCGTAGACAGCAGCCCACCAAGTTCCTCCATCCCTGGGATTCTCCAGGCAAGAACACTGGAGTGGGTTGTGGTTCTCTCTAACTCTTTTTTAAAAATATTTATTATTTGGCTGTGATGGGTGTCAGTTCTGGCATGCATGATCTTCGTTCACCACACGTGAACTCATAGTTGCAGCATGTGGGATCTAGTTCCCTGACCAGGGATTGAAACCAAGTTCCCTGCATTGGAAGGATGGAGTCTAAACTTCTGGACCACCAGGGAAGTCCCCTCTATAGTCCTTTATGCATAGAAGGCTCTTCCAAAATCAAAATATTCTACTAACTCTTTTATGAATGTCTTAACTATATTCTAATATAGTATGTTTTCATTATTTTTCTTTTCCAGAAATATGGACATTTTTGTTTGTATTTTTCCTTTGATATGAGTTAACTTCTTTCAAATTTCCTGGTGAAAGAGTCCTTTTTTGTTATCATTTTAACTAATTGAGGATTTATTGCCTTGTGGTCTAATAAAGCTTGCATTACTGTTTTTTTTAACTTATTTTTAAACTCATATTAACTAATTTAATAGATGTTTATGTATACTTGAAAACAAGGTATATTTTGTGTTATCAGGATAAATATTTAAGATATATCTGTATATTTTATATTATGGTTTTCGGGTTTTCTATGTTCTTCCTGACATTTTGTCTTCTTGATCCATCTAGATCTGAGCAAGGTGTACAAAAGTTTCCTATTTTTAATATGTGTCTGTTTCTCTTTCATCTCCTATCATTTCTGCCCTATGAAAGCTGTACTGGTAGTTGGTGAATAGATATTAATATCTTCATTGTGAATGGTAGCCTTTAGCATTACAGAGTGTCCTACTTTGTAATGCTGAATTCTTCTCAGCCTGAATTCTACCTTGTTTTAGATCAAGATCATGGCCCCTGCTTTCTTCTTACTTGCCTTTATTTGACATATTTTTGCACATACTTTTATCTTTAGTGCTTTCAATTCACTTTATTTTAGTTATGTCTTTTGCATATAGCATAAAGTTGAATTTTGCTTCCTTAGTCAATCTGAAAATCTTTTTCTTATATTATGTAAGTTAAGCTCACTAATATGCATTGATATAACTAATACAGTTGGTCACAGTTCTGTAACAGTATTAAGTTTTATAAGTGTGTAAGTATGAATATATTCCATTATATTAGTAGCTTGCTTTGCTATCTTTTCCCTGCTTATTTCCATTGCTATTTGTGAAGATTTGAACTCTTCTTCCTAATGGTTAGCTTTACCCAAATACCCTTCTATAACCATACTTTTGTTCCAAAACGAGTATTATTTACGTTAATGTCAGAAGGTACCTGTTTCTTTTCCTCCTTCTTTAGTATAATCTCAGTGCTGATGCCCGTTGAACAAAATACACTTAAAATTCACGTTCTTCATTTATCAGATTTAAATATATCTTTTTATCCTAACACCAGTGGATCAATCAACAAGTTCACTCTACTCACCTTTTACTCTCGCCATTCTCCTTTCATTTTTTAATTGATCACATTATTTCTCCTTTCCCTTATTAGTTACTTGATTTGTATGTGTGGCCAAGGGAAGGGGGTGGAGTTGGGGGTGTGTGTCCAGATTTCCAAAGGTAATTTTTCCTTATCTTTAAAATCTAATATTTTGCTCTGCAATGTCCTAGTATTATTTTCACCATTTATAAAATACTTTTAAAGCTATATTTCCTACCAACAGCCTATTTAATTCTCTGAAACTTTTCCATTAACACCTTGAAATAATGGCATATATCTGCAGCTTACAACTCCTTTGCTTCTACTCCCCTTTAGCCCTTTGCAATTATCCTCTTACCAAAAAAAAAAAAAAAAAGAAAGAAAGAAAGAAAAAATTAAATGACAGTGAACAGGAAGAAGTTCATCCAAAATATTTATTATTGGAGTTTCTGCTAAGGTCTCTCTAGATGAAATTTTAATCTATCAATATGCTTGTACAGTACCAAATTCTGTACAGAATGGCCCAATGGTACTGTATAATCTTTATCTCCAGAAAATACTTGTACACAATTTACTAAAAAGAAGGCATTAAATGTATATTGTGTATATTTTATAAAGCTTTCCAACCAATGAGCACTGAAACCAACATCATTTTCAGGATAATTTTTAAACAGCCAGAAAACTTTATGAACTTGATATCTTTCTCAGAACTATTGTACTTCTTTTGTTTTCAACTAAACTTATAGCAAATATTTTCTGCCTTGAAATTGGATGCAGTATGTCTAAGGCATACTCTTCTGAACCTTCTTAGAACTCCTGGTTCCATGGTCTACAAGAGTTCCACTGGATACAAAGACAAACAGATTGTTTCTCCTTATATAACTTAGTCTCACTTATTGGGTTCTACTCAGTAAATACCAATTCATTCTGGTCTTAAACTCAGAGCCTATATATTTTTTCAGGTGTACTTGTTTTTTAGGCTGGAAACTTTCCATGTTGAATTCAATGAATTTTATGAATTCAGTCATAAATATTTCTAGTTTTAAAAATTAATCAGGAATGTTTTACACAGGCAGCAGAGACAGGACACTTTTCTTTCCCTTCTCTCAAAAATATACCAAAATGAATAAAAAGAACTGAAAATAGAGCATATTTAGTTCTTAATAAAAGCTGAAAACAGCAGTAATCACACACACATACACACAGGTGCACATAAAAATATGTGCGTGATTAAAAGTCTTTGAAGCAAATCATAAGAGGGCATAGAGTTACAATATGTTCCCTTTTTTCTTTTTAATCTCTAGAGGATGATAAATGAGACAATTCTAAATGGCACTATAACAAACTCTCGATAAATAGATGAGGACTGGCAAAGGGACAGAAGCGAGCCATGAGAAAAGTCTAAAAACACTTGGGGCTTTATCCCCAGAACTGCCCTTCGGTAATGAACAGTATAGACTCAGAGGGAGGAATTCCTTTCCTGGGCTCAACAGTGTAGAGAAGTCCCTTAGAGCTTTTCTATTAGGCCTGACATGTACACACTACTTTATTTAAAATGGATAACCAACAAAGACCTACTGTATAGCACAGGGAACTCTGCTCAATGTTATGTAACAACCAAAATGGGAAAAAAAATTGAAAAAGAATGGATACATGTATATATATAACTGAATCACTTTGTTGTACACCTGAAAGTATCACAACATTTTTAGTCAACTATATTAAAAAAAAGAAATGCACAAAAGTAAATTCATTTGCACACATATAGCTCTGACACAAAGAATCCAGTGCTCAGCACTGGAACCACACTACTAAACATCAGCTCTTCTGACTCTGGGAGACACTTTTGTGGAAAGCATCTCAATACCCTGAAATAAAAGATGGTGGTGCTTCACAGTTCAAGGAGGATACTGGTAGCCAAAGCACCTAGGGAAGGTAGAAAGACTAGTTAACTCATAAAATATTCCATCTCAGATACTGTGAATATAATATTTCTTACTCAATAAAGATCTGTTTTCCAACAGTGTCAAACATCTAAGTTATCACTTTTCTTCACTCTCCCCTTTGTTCAAGAAGTACTCACAAACTCATTGCAGGGGCTAAGGAATGTTTTACAAAACTGGACAATTCACATTCATCTTATTAGTTCTATAAATGTAGGTCTGGATGTAACACGGGCAAGCGTGCTTAACCACTTGTCCTGCCTGACTCTTTGTGACCCTGTGGACCCTACCCACCAGGCTCCTCTGTCCATGGGATTCTCTAGGCAGAATACTGGAGTGGGTTGCCATGCCCTGCTCAAGGGGATCTTCCCAACCCAGGGACTGAATCCTGGTCTCTTACATCTCCTGCATTGGCAGGCGAGTTCTTTACCACCAGCACCACCTGGGAAGCACATGCTTGAAACTAAATACAGATTCCCTGGCATAGAAATTGAACACTGGAATTGTGAGTAGTTTTATTTTAATAAAATATTTACTAAGATTTACTTTCTGTAAAAAGTGGTTGCTGGCCACAGTAGCTCAAAGTTTCATCTCATTTAAAAGGGGCTTGGAAAGAATTGAGCAATGCATCCTATGTTTTATGTGCTTTAGTCTGAGAATGAGATTTTCCTTTCTTTCAGCTGGAGTAACTTTTGGGCTTTCCAAGTGGCTCAGTGGTAAAGAATCCATCTGCCAAGCTGGAGACACAGGAGATACAAGTTTGATCCTTGGGTCAGGAAGACACCCTGGAGAAGGAAATGGCAATCAACTTCAGTATTCTTGCCTGGGAAATCCCGTGGATAGAGAAGCCTGGTGGACTACAGTCCACAGGGGTCTCAAAGAATATGACATGACTTAGCAAAGGTCCGTCTAGTCAAGGCTATGGTTTTTCCAGTGGTCATGTAAGGATATGAGAGTTGGACTGTGAAGAAAGTTGAGTGCCGAAGAATTGATGCTTTTGAACTGTGGTGTTGGAGAAGACTCTTAAGAGTCCCTTGGACTGCAAGGAGATCCAACCAGTCCATTCTGAAGGAGATCAGCTCTGGGATTTCTTTGGAAGGAATGATGCTAAAGCTGAAACCCCAGTACTTTGGCCACCTCATGCGAGGAGTTGACTCATTGGAAAAGACTCTGATGCTGGGAGGGATTGGGGGCAGGAGGAGAAGGGGACGACAGAGGATGAGATGGCTGGATGGCATCACTGACTTGATGGACGTGAGTCTGAGTGAACTCTGGGAGATCGTCATGGACAGGGAGGCCTGGCATGCTTCAATTCATGGGGTCGTAAAGAGTCAGACACGACTGAACGACTGAACTGAACTGAACTAGCGAATAAACACCCACAGCAAAATATTCCAGCATTGAAAGATTTTAAAGAACTGTAGAATTTTAGATTCTAAGAGACAGTGAAAGCATATATGAGAAGAGCACTTTGGAGAAAACATAAAATATTTGTTTTTACCAATAAAATGAGTTATATGTTAACCCATTAGAAATTTGCTAGGGCGGCCATAACAGAGTACCACAAAGTAGGGACTTAACCAACAGAAAGTTGTCTCATGGTTCTGTAGCCTGGAAGTCTAGGATTCAGGTGTTGGCAGGGTTGGTTCCTTCTGACAGCTGTCAGGAAGAATCCATTCCATGTTCATCTCCTAGCTGCTGGTGGTTTGCTGGCAATCTTTGTCCTTTCTTGGCTTGAAGATGCATCACCCCAATGTGTGCCTTCATCTTTATCATATTCTGTGTCTGTGTGAGTATGTCCGCATTCAAATTTTCCCTGTATTATAAGGACACCAGTCATATTGGATAAGGTTTCACCCTACTACAGTAGGACCATATCTTAATTAAATACATTGGCAATGACCCTTTTTACAAGCAAGGTCATAAAAATTTGAGGTACTGGGGTTGTTCATTTCAGTTCAGTTGCTCAGTCGTGTCCAACTCTTGGTGACCCCATGAACTGCAGCATGCCAGGCCTCCCTGTCCATCACCAGCTCCCAGAGTTTACCCAAACTCATGTCCATTGAGTCAGTGATGCCATCTAACCATCTCATCCTCTGTCGTCCCCTTCTCCTCCTGTCTTCAATCTTTCCCAACATCAGGGTCTTTTCAAATGAGTCAGCCACATCAGGTGGCCAAAATACTGGAGTTTCAGCTTTAACATCAGTCTTTCCAATGAAAACCCAGGACTGATTCCCCTTAGGATAGACTAGTTGAATTTCCTTGCAGTTCAAGGGACTCTAAAGAGTCTTCTCCAACACCACAGTTAAAAAGCATCAATTCTTCAGCACTCAGCCCTCTTTATAGTCCAACTCTCACATCCATACATGACCACTGGAAAAACCATAGCCTTGACTAGATGGACCTTTGTTGACAAAGTAATGTCTCTGCTTTTTAATATGCTGTCCAGGTTGGTCATAACTTTCATTCCAAGGAGTAAGCATCTTTTAATTTCATGGCTGCAGTCACCATCTGCAGTGATTTTGGAGCCCAGAAAAATTTTCAGCCACTGTTTCCACTGTTTCCCCATCTATTTGCTGTGAAGTGATGGGACCGGATGCCATGGTCTTCATTTTCTGAATGTTGTGCTTTAAGCCAACTTTTTCACTCTCCTCTTGCACTTTCATCAAAAGGCTCTTTTATTCTTCTTCACTTTCTGCCATAAGGGTGGTGTCATCTGCATATCTGAGGTTATTCATATTTCTCCCAGCAATCTTGATTCCAGCTTGTGCTTCATCCAACCCAGCATTTCTCATGATGTACTCTGCATATAAGTTAAATAAGCAGGGTGACAATATACAGCCTTGATGTACTCCTTTTCCTATTTGGAACCAGTCTGTTGTTCCATGTCCAATTCTAACTGTTGCTTCCTGACCTGTATACAGGTTTCTCAAGAGGCAGGTCAGGTGTTCTGGCATTCCCATCTTCCACAGTTTGTTGTGATCCATGCAGTCAAAAGCTTTGGTATAGTCAACAAAGCAGAAATAGATGCTTTTCTGGAACTCTCTTGCTTTTTCAATGGTCCAGAGAATGTTGGCAATTTGATCTCTTGTTCCTCTGGCCTTTTCTAAAACCAGCTTGAACATCTGGAAGTTCATGGTTCACGTATTGCTGAAGCCTGGCTTGGAGAATTTTGAGCATTACTTTACTAGCATGTGAGATGAGCACAATTGTGTGGTAGTTTGGGCATTCTTTGGCATTGCCTTTCTTTGGGGTTGGAATGAAAACTGACTTTCCAGTCCTGTGGCCATTGATGAGTTTTCCAAATTTGCTGGCATATTGAGTGCAGCACTTTGAAAGCATCATCTTTTAGGATTTGAGATAGCTCAACTGAAATTCCATCACCTCCACTAGCTTTGTTCGTAGTGGTACTTCCTAAGGCCCACTTGACTTCACATTCTAGAATGTCTGGCTCTAGGGGAGTGATCACACCATCATGATTTTCTAGGTTGTGAAGATCTTTTTTGTATAGTTCTTCTGTGTATTCTGGCCACCTCTTCTTAATATCTTCTGTTTTTGTTAGGTCCATACCATTTCTGTCCTTTATTGAGCCCATCTTTGCATGAAATGTGCCCTTGCCATCTCTAATTTTCTTGAAGAGATCTCTAGTCTTTCCTATTCTATTGTTTTCCTCTATTTCTTTGCATTGATCACTGAGGAAGGCTTTCTTATCTCTCCTTGCTATTCTCTGGAACTCTGCGTTCAAATGGGTATATCTTTTCTTTTCTCCTTTGCTTTTCTCTTCTCTTCTTTTCACAGCTATTTGTAAGGCCTCCTCAGACAGCCATTTGGCTTTTTGCATTTCTTTTTCTTGGGGATCGGCTTGATCCCTGTCTCCTGTACAATGTCACAGACCTCCATCCATAGTACATCAGGCACTCTGTCTATCAAATCTAGTCCCTTAAATTTATTTCTCACTCCCACTGTATAATCATAAGGGATTTCATTTAGGTCATACCTAAATGGTCTAGTGGTTTTTCCCACTTTCTTCAATTTAAATCTGAGTACTGGGGTTGGGCATAAATAGATTTGGGGAGGACATGATTCAGTATGTAACACATTTATAAAATTTAGCAGTTATTTTATTTCACTAAAATAAACTGAAAATTTAGTATTCAGTCTATAACACATTTATAAACATTTATACAACTTAAAGTTTTATAACACATTTATAAAACTTTCACTTATAAAGCTTTCAAAATGAAAATAATGATAAATAGGCACTAGAAAGGTGGTCTATTGTAACATTACATTCATAACACATATTATGCAAAATCTCAATTATGTGTTTATTGCTTTGCTAAAAGGAAGTCAATACAAATAAATTTAATGAATATATATATATAAGAATTTATTAACTATGTGTGGCTTTATTATATTACTCATATAAACATTGCTAAGCCATCATCAGAACACCCAGATATGTACAATAAATTCAATTATTCTTTGGAATTTTGATTTTTCAGTCACATGAAAACAATTGCTTTACAAGTATTTTTCTAAATTTTGCTTTTATGAAAGTACTGTTAAAGAGAAAAAGTATTCAATGAGTCTTGCTAAAGATGACAGTTCAGTTCCATTCAGTTCACTCGCTCAATCCTATCCGACTCTTTGCGACCCCATGAATCGCAGCACGCCAGGCCTCCCTGTCCATCACCAACTCCCGGAGTTCACTCAGACTCACGTCCATTGAGTCGGTGATACCATCCAGCCATCTCATCCTCTGTCGTCCCCTTCTCCTCCTGCCCCTAATCCCTCCCAGCATCAGAGTCTTTTCCAATGAGTCAACTCTTCACATGAGGTGGCCAAAGGAAGACTTTAATCAGGACTATCAAAAAGGTATAGAGGCCACTGCAAGGGGATTTTACAGTGAGGGAGAGACTGGTCTCAATTCCAAAGAGGCAGGTGGAAACATAGCCAAGGAACAGGGTGAGGTGGGGCAATGGATGGAAAGTTACTAAGGGGGAAACATCAAGCATAAGGGAGATTCTGGCTAAACTGACTAACAGGATCCACACTAAAGACAGGCCTCAGTGATCTTAATACTCCAATTGAACTTAAGAAAAAATTTATACTAAAATTAATCAAAATAAATAACTGTGTATTACCTGAAAGCAACTTAAAATTTAAAAATGAGAAGGATTTGCTCTACCAGGTGTTAGAAATTTGTTATAAAAAATGTAATCAATTAAACTGTTTCTGAGAGAATAGGGGAAAAGAAATCAATGGAATACATTAAAGATTCCAGAAACAGACAAGTAAGGATTTACTGGATATACTATATAGTAAAACTAGCATTTTTCTATCAGTGAGGGGGAAAGGATGGATTAAAAATGAATAACATTGGAACAATTTGATCTTGACTCAAAAGTATTATATTCTTATACCAAAAATCTCAAATGAATTAATGATGTAATTGGAAGAAAATAGTAATAAAATATAAAGAATATTTAGAAAGCTATTTTTATAATTTTAAAGTGGCAAACAGCTTTCCAAGGAAAAGTTTAATAGATTGGATTACATAAAAATTATAATACACAATAAGACAATTGAAATTATGTTAATGAGCATGACCATGTATGAAAGAATATATAAATGTTCAAAAAACACTTTAAATGTTGTTTAGGTTGATTTTTTAGCTATGAAATTGTTTAGGACTTATAGACGAACATTTTCAGTGACAATATGAGAGCAAATTATACACTGATTTTTTAAACATCAATTTGATCATATAATTTGAGGTTAATAATTTAGATAGTTATATAGGAAAATAATTAGATGAGTGTGTGAAAGTATATGTACTAGGGTGCTTATTGCGATTTTGTTCATATTTTATTTACTTGTAAGAACTTAATGTCTGATACTAGGGCATTGACAACCATTTTAAATGGTTGACATTAAAAAAGTGTACATGTCACATTAATAAGAGGAAAAGAGCAGGTTATGCAAAGCACTTAAGGCAGGTAACTTCTAAGACTATTTTTTTCATGGATGCATAGCCAAATTATCAGTAGTAGTCCTCTCTAGATAGAGGGGAAAATATGTATATTTATTTTCTTCCTCATGATTTTCTGAAAAAGTTTGTAGTGAGCATGAATTTTTCTTAGAAAAGATGACATGGCTATTTTCATTAAAATAATTTAATGAAATAAATAATAAATGAACTAATCCTTTTATGTATTGAATTACATACACTATTTATTTTGCTAGTGTCCATGAACATTTTCCAAGCCACTTTGAGTGGCTTGATCATTTTTTGCACTTGTAATTCTCCCAAAAATTGACTTTGCACTCTTTTTTGATAATTTTATTTCAAATCATATGCATCACTTGGGAGTTGTTAAAATATTTAAATAAATGACTGAAATTTGAAAACAGCACATGCAGTTGCCATAGTTGCTATATTTTTAATTTCCCCACTTTATCCTTAATGAACATCATGCCTTTTCTGCTTTTTGTGATTCAGCATACCAGTGATCTCCTTTGAACCAGGAATATGGGAAATTCCCTTCCCACACAGAGCTAAGTAAAGTATGTGTGCATTGGCCTCTCGTTGTATCATAATTAGCTTGCTAAACTTACACAGGATATTAATCTACCCTTTTATAGTTCATTAAGTACATTATTAGGTTTGTTCATATTTTACATTCACAGCACTCCTGAAAACAGTTATTTCTCATATAGTTATTAAATCCAAACAACCAAACGAAACACTCAAAAATAAAGTTGTCTCTAGTTCAAACTCCAGAGAGAATTTAATATAATAGGTGAAGCCATGGGAGGTCCAGTTTCCAATCAGAACTGTTTCCTCAAGTTCTAAGTCAATTTCATAAAACCTGGGATAGTCAGAAAGTAACTAATTTTACCCTTTAATTTTGCCACGCTATATCTGAATTTTCAAAATGGTATTACCAAAACTAGGTTTTAATTTAGTTGACGTTGCAAGTATACCTTAGAATTTACCAAGTGAACTAGATTTCTTGTTACCATCTAAAGCAAATTCACTTATTGATAATGTTTCCTTTTTCCTGTCAATATGGTATGTTTCTCTGCATTCATGCATTCATATTAAACATTCATAAAGAACATGAATGGGGTATGTAGTATACCCTTTTGTTGATTTTTCTTAGTCACTGAGTTGTATTCAACAATTTTGCAATTCCATGGGCTATACTTGGTCAGGCTCCTCTGTCCATGGGATTTCCCAGTAAAGCACACTGGAGTGGGTTGCCATTTTCTTCTCAGGGGATCTTCCCGACCCAGGTATAGAATCCATGTCTCCGCATTGGCAGGCACATTCTTTACCACTGAGCCACCAGGGAAGCCCCACTATTCCCTTCAATAACATGTAAAATAGAAAACGCAGGTGCTGCTGTTGCCATTCAAAGCAAGAACAAACACACACGGAAGTCCTCCTCTTTTTCTTAATACATCTCTCTAAGTTCTCTGAATCCTTCTTTCAAACTGTATGTAGGACTTCTGTTTCCTCATCATTGCTCCATGCACCACCTGGATATTTTCAAAAGCCTCCACGTTGGTCTTCCTTTCTTCTGTCCTTCCTGCACACTGCACCATAATCGTCTTTGTCAATTCATTTTTGTGCATGTCACTTGGGCTATAAAACCATCCATGGCTCTCTTCTTCTGCCTGACAAGAGTCCAGCTCTTGAGCTCACACACTACAGTCTTCATAAAGGAGCTTCTTCTTATCTTCAGCCTCTTCATCCACCATCCAGCTCCACACCTCTGTGGATCTGCACAGACTGTTACCTCTACCTGGGATGCCCTCCTGTCACACCACTGTCAATCTACCTAATGACATCTTGTCTATTGTTTAAACTTTTCAAACACCTAGGGATACAAACATCATTTGAGATATTTATTCAAAGTGCCCCCAAACTTGAGATCCTGAGAACCTAAGAATTTGTGATAAAACTAATGGACACTGCACCAATAATTTTCACGCTGCCCATTAGAATGACTCCTCTTGGAGAAGGCTGGGGAAACAAGATATCTGGACAATGGTGCAATTTAAGTACTTATCAGGTAATTTTCCTCCTAATATTCAGAAAGAACTGAGAACAGCTGCACTAAACTTTGAGAAATATGTTTTAAAAACTGTGTTCAGGCAACAACCCTTTTGTGAAGAATTCCTTGATCCTTGAGACAGAATAAATCACTCTCCCACAAGACTGATCCCCTTCTAGAATAAAATCCTTAAAACAGCTATACCTTGTTTGCTTTTGCAATCTCAAACACCTATCTAATTTCATGAGAAAATGTTCTCTCTATCTGCCTTTCTGTGTCTCTGTGTCTGTCTCTCTGCCTTTCTCTGTTTCTGTTTCTGTCTTCTCTCTCTCTTGCCTTCTCTTGTTCATGAAACTTTTGCAAAAACCCTTTGGAGTTAAAGTTATATTAGCATTCTTTGCCAGATCAGCTAACCAGTCAGAAACCATCCTATCAAAAAATCAATTAATCAATAACAACCGTTTTGTTCAGCACTTAATTCTGGTAGATAAGGACATACAAATGAGTAGAGAAAATGTAATTATCTTTAGAGAGTATGACTATCCTTTTTAACTAAAAAATAATCTTCACAATATTTATCCCATTCCCCTTGGGTTGGGACGATACCATGGAGGAGAAAATGGCAACCCACTCCAGTGTGCTTTACTGGGAAATCCCATGGACAGAGGAGCCTGGCAGACTACAGTCCATGGAGTTGCAGAGTCAGACACAACTGAGCGACAGAGGGCACACACACACCAGCTCCTAAAGGCAGCATTAGTTATAGTTACATCTTTCAGCTCTACTCTTTTCTCGAATGTCTGAGTGTGAGATTGAACACATTCTATTTGGTAAAGGTCTCTGACATTTCTTTGCTCTGAAGACTCTTTTAAACATCCATAGTGTTCTTCCTTTTTTTCTTCGATATTGACTGATGATAGCCTAAAATTTTGGATCAAAAGGCTATTCTCTTAATGACCTTCAGAGTTAAATTTCCCACACCAAGAAGAAAAAATACCATCATCCCAGCATTTTCTGGATACCACCCTTTCTCCCATAACTTCCACTTAAAGGACTGGCCCTACTGTCAGCCCACTTGAGTTTATGTGGGAGAACAGCATACACAAAAATACTTTATAAGTTTATTAAGATGAACACAACAAGTAGAGCAAAAGCAAGAAAGAGAAAGCAACACAGGAAAGGAGTGGGCAGAAGCAACAACAAAGAATAATGGAAAACAAACAAACAAACAAAGACTAATGACAACCTAGAGGAGTGGGATGGGGTGGGAGGTGGGAGGGAGGTTCAACAGGGAGGGGACATACCTAAGGTTGATTCATATCGATGTATAGGAGAAACCAGCACAACATTGTAGAGAAATTATCCTTCAATTAAATATAAATAAATAAAATGTTTTCAGGTGGTTAAGTCCATGAGGAACAGGAACAGGGGGAGAGTCTGGAATGAAGTGGAGAAAACAGGTCCAATACAGGGAAAATTTTGCTTGGGAGAAAGGTAACCTCAGCCTAGATAATATTTTGGGAAACATAAATTGTGAAAAGAATACTGGAATAGCCATACAGTCACACAAGCATTTCTCACATAGATACAGTCATAGGCATGGAAAGATCAAGAGAAGTGTTTGCCAATGCTACTAATTGTTTTCATTAAGCGATTATGTGCTTGCCTGAACTTTGGGCACGTGCTGTTATTTGTATGAAATGTTTACCACACACACTTGGTCCAGGTCCTCAAATATTTCATCAAAATGTTTTTATGCTCTGGAAAGCTCAAGTGTGGATGGTAATTTTCCTTTGTCAAATGTAAAAACAAATTTTACTTTAGATTCAGATACCTGTATTCTTATATTATTATTTACATGGTGTTTATTTGTATCTATTTACATATATTAATTTTATATTTTATCTTATCATTCTTATATTATATTATTAATATATTATAGTATATTATATTATTCTTAATTCTTCAGTACCCATATGTAAGATGTTTCCTAGGTTTGGAGAAAATATCCAGCTAGTTGCTATCTAAAAATTAAGACTATGTTTATGAGGAGGTCGCTTTAACATAGTCAGGCCAACATGTGATCTGTAAAGGACTGTTTCCAAGTAAATTGGTAGTTCTGGCAGTCTAAAAGTTATGTAAACGGAAACCTCTGGATTCTTTTTGTTGTTGTTGTTGCATGGTATGACTTGTGGAATCTTAGTTCCCCCATCAGGGATTGAACCCGGGCTCTTGGCAGTGAAAGCACAGAATCCTAACCACTGGATGGTCAAAGATTCTGCTTTTGGATTTCTTTTGGCTTGATTCAGACTTTATGGCCTAACCATTCACTAGAAACAAAGAGATATAATTTTTGTTAAAATGGTCCTGAACTGATAAATTAAGTTTCATACTGAAACAGAATTTGATGCCATATCAAAGAAACTGAAGATACTTACCAAGTTAGATAATTCAGTACAAGGTAGCCAACTCTGACTTCTTTATTGTATCACTTCAATGCTGGACAGCCACTAGCTGACTGATTTTTTTTTAAATAACAGAAATTTACTTTCTCACAGTCCTGCAGACCGCAAGTCCAAGATCAAGGTGGTAGCAGGTTCAGTTTCCTCTGAGATCTCTCTCTTTGGCTTGCAGATGGCCATCTTTTTTGCTGTGTCCTCCCATGGTCCTCTCTCTGTGTTTGCTGTGTGTCCTAATTCTTATTCTAGCTCTCAGACTCCAAATTGAAATCACAATAATAGTAGAACTAGTATAAAGGAAACTTAAATATTGAGAGTTTTGGCCTAATGAAGAGTTTATAGAATAGATATTTGTCATTTGTAGTTGTCTCTAAGCTACAATGAACCTCATTTTCATATTTTTGTTGTCCTGGAATTGTAAACCTTTCCAAGTTAGAATTTGAAAATTTTATGTAGTCATTCTTTGTGTAAGGTGCAGTTTCTACTAACTAGATGCATTTGTATGAGATTTAACTCAGAAGCATGTAGTAAGGAGCCAGGTCTGGAGTGACAGAAATGGAGAGCTTGTATCTGAGACTGACAGCAGATATGGCAGTTTTCCTGTCCAGTGTAGTTCTAGACTTGGTAGTAGAAAAAGCCTGAAGTCAGTAAAATTACTGTGGCTCTGATGTGAGCAGTTCTTCAGTGTGATGCTTGGAATTATTACTGTAAGTTCAACCTAGAATCTATTCCCTCAGTCTTTTCAAAAGTTTTGTTACATTTCTAATATTTCTTAATAATCCACTACTAGTTGAACCAACTAGAGTAAATTCTGTTATCTCCAACCAAGTTTCTATGTTGGAATAGAGAACTGTAATTTAACAGTAGTACATCTAGTGGCTATTGTTTCATTTTCCAGAAAACAAAAATATTGTAGGCTCCTCCTTCCCTGTGTTAACATTTTACGATGGACTACAATACTACTTGTTTGCTAGTTCTTAACCAGGGCTTCATTATATGTTAGAAATAAGTGTTAAAATAATTGGACAAGTCATTCCCCTCATGTAGCATATACATCTTGGAGTAATTTAAGTAATGAATTGTTTAAAGTAAGCTGATTTGTTGCAAGTAAGAAAATTGGGAGGGGGAGGAGCCAAGATGGCGGAGGAGTAGGACGGGGAGAACACTTTCTCCTCCACAAATTCATCAAAAGAGCATTTAAACGTCGAGTAAATTCCACAAAACAACTTCTGAATGCCGGCAGAGGACATCAGGCACCCAGAAAAGCAACCCAACTCTTCGAAAGGAGGTAGGAAAAAATATTAAAAACAAAAAAAAAGAGACAAAAGAGGGAGGGACGGAGTTCCGTCCCGGGAAGGGAATCTTAAAAAGAGAGAAGTTTCCAAACATCAGGAAACCTTCTCACTGCCGAATCTGTGCCGAGCATTGGAAGCACAGAGGGCAACATAACAGGGAGAAAATATAAATCAACAATTTAAAACTCGCAGATTGCGAGCCCTACGGTAACTCCCCCAGCAGAGAAGCAGCGCAGACGCCTGCATCCGCCATTAGCGAATCGGGGCTGGGCAGGGAGGCGCGGCGTGGGCTGCATCGCTGAGAGTAAGAATCTGGCCTGAATACCCTGAGCGCTATCTGAGCGAAATAATTTGGGCTAGCAAACCAGACTGTGGGATACCTACCACGCGAAAAGCCAGCCCTAACCTAAGACCACCAGGCCCGCGCACGGAACAAAGGACTGAACAGAGATAGCCGGCTGCAGATCTTCCCCCTCCAGTGACAGGCAGCCAGAGCCGGAAGGGGGCAATCGCAGCCCCAGAGAGACATTATCTATAAAATTGTAAGCAGGCTTCTTTGCTAACTAAAACTTCTTGGGGGTCTGGACGGTCAACATCTGCCTGAGAAGGTGCGCCGGTTTTACATCCAGATAACCGAGTGGCGGGGAGGCGATAAGTCGCAGCATTGGCGCTCGCCTGGGAAGAGCAAATTGGCGCTCGGACCTGGGAAGAGTACAAAACACAGGCCCAAATGAGTCTGCGCCTCTGAGGACTACCCGAGTGCCTGAACCTGAGCGGCTTGGACCTGGGAGGTGCATGCAGCCCAGGGCCAGCCTCGGATTGTTCCCGGCGGAACAACCTAGAGTCCGAGCAGTGTGGACAGGGAGGCTACACGCGCCGTGAGCGGGGGCAGACCCAGGGTGGCTGAGGCACTGCGAGCCCACGCCAGTGTTATTTGTTTGCACCCTCCCTCCCTCCCTCCCCACAGCGCGACTGAACAAGTAAGCCTAAAAAAAAAAAAAAAAAAAAAAAGTGTCCTCCACCGTGCCCTTTGAGTCAGGGCGGAAACCAGATACTGAAGAGACTAGCAAACAGAAGAAGATATAACAGAGGGAAACGCCTTGGAAGCTACAGGCAATAGATCAAAACCCTGTGGTTACTACGGACTACATAGGAAGGGGCCTATAGATCTTGAGAAATATAAATCTGACCAAGGAACTAGCCAAAAATGAACTGAACCCACAACACCCACAAAAAAAGAAACAAAAAAGTCCTAGATATATTTTTATTATTTTTACGATCATTCTTTCTTTTTTTTTTTTTAATTAAAAAAAAAAATTTTAAGTCCTCTATTGTTCCTTTAATTTTCACTTTTATAACCTATTACTTCGCAAAAAAAAAAAAAAAAAAAGACCCTATTTTTTTCTTCTTCAGCAAACTTCATATATATATATTTTATAATTTTTTGACCTTGTTGTTTTTTGTTGTTGTTGTTGGTTTTTGTTTTTTTCTTCTTTTCTTTAACATTGTATTTTTGAAATTCCAAACTCTACTCTAGATTTTTAATTTTCGTTTTTTGGTATATGTTATCAATTTTGTACCTATAGTTTTTTTTTTATATAATTTCTGTGATTTTTTTTTTTTTCTTCTTCTTCTCTGTTTCTTTCTCTTCTTCTTTTATATAACATTGTATATCTGAAATTCCAAACTTTACTCTAGATTTTCAATTTATGCTTTTTGGTATTTGATATCAATTTTGTACCTGTATTTTCTTTATAATTTTTGTGACATTGTTCGTATTTGTTTGTTTGTTTTCTCTCTTTATTTTTCTTCTTTTTTTTTTTTTTTTTAACATTGTATTTTTGAAATTCCAAACTCTACTCTAGATTTTTAATTTTTGCTTTCTGGTATTAGTTATCAATTTTGTACCTGTACTTTCTTTATAATTTTCGCGACCTTGTTTGTTTTTGTTTGTTCATTTTTTCTCTCTTTCTTTTCCTTCTTCTTTTCTTTAACATCGTATTTTTGAAATTCCAAACTCTACTCTAGATTTTTAATTTTCGCTCTCTGGTATTAGTTATCAATTTTGTACCTGTACTTTCTTTATAATTTTCACGACCTTGTTTGTTTTTGTTTGTTCGTTCTTTCTCTCTTTCTTTTCCTTCTTCTTTTCTTTAACATCGTATTTTTGAAATTCCAAACTCTACTCTAGATTTTTAATTTTCACTTTTATGTATTTGTTACCAATTTTGTACCTTTAAGGACCCAATCTTCAGGACCCATTTTTCACTAGGGAGTGAGATTACTGGCTTGACTGCTCTCTCTCCCTTTGGACCCTCCTTTTTCTCCACCAGGTCGCCTGTGTCTCCTCCCTAACCCCTCTCTACGCTACCCAACTCTGTGAATTTCTGTGTGTTCCAGACGGTGGAGAACACTTAGGGAACTGATTACTGGCTGGATCTGTCTCGCTCCTTTTCATTCCCCCCTTTTATCCTTCTGGCCACCTCTGTTACCTTCCTCCTTCTTCTCTTCTCTGTATAACCCCGTGAACATCTCTGAGTGGTCCAGTTGTGGAGTGCACATAAGGAAGTGACTACTGGCTAGCCCACTCTCTCCACTATTGATTCACCTCATCTCATTTGGGTCACCTCTAACTCCCTCCTCCCTCTTCTCTTCTCCATGTAACCCTGTGAACCTCTCTGAGTGACCCTCACTGTAGAGAAACTTATCATCTTTAATGTAGATGTTTTATCAATGGTGCTGTATAGAAGGAGAAGTTTTGAAACTACTGTAAAAATAAGACCGATAATCGGAAGCAGGAGACTTAAGTCCAAACCCTGACTCCAGGGAACTCCTGACTCCAAGGAACATTCATTGACAGGAGCTCATCAAATGCCTCCATACCGACACTGAAACCAAGCACCACACAAGGGCCAATAAGTTCCAGGGCAAGACATACCAAGCAAATTCTCCAGCAACAAAGGAACACAGTCCTGAGCTTCAAGATACAGGCTGCCCAAAGTCACCCCAAAACTATAGACATCTCATAACTCATTACTGGACATTTCATTGCACTCCAGAGAGAAGAAATACAGCTCCACCCACCAGAACACCGACACAAGCTTCCCTAACCAGGAAACCTTGACAAGCCACCTGTACAAACCCACACACAGTGAGGAAACGCCATAATAAAGAGAACTCCACAAACTGCCAGAATACAGAAAGGACACCCCAAACTCAGCAATTTAAACAAGATGAAGAGACAGAGGAATACTCAGCAGATAAAGGAACAGGATAAATGCCCACCAAACCAAACAAAAGAGGAAGAGATAGGGAATCTACCTGATAAAGAATTCCGAATAATGATAGTGAAATTGATCCAAAATCTTGAAACTAAAATGGAATCTCAGATAAATAGCCTGGAGACAAGGATTGAGAAGATGCAAGAAAGGTTTAACAAGGACCTAGAAGAAATAAAAAAGAGTCAATATATAATGAATAATGCAATAAGTGAAATTAAAAACACTCTGGAGGCAACAAATAGTAGAATAACAGAGGCAGAAGACAGGATTAGTGAATTAGAAGATAGAATGGTAGAAATAAATGAATCAGAGAGGATAAAAGAAAAACGAATTAAAAGAAATGAGGACAATCTCAGAGACCTCCAGGACAATATTAAACGCTACAACATTCGAATCATAGGGGTTCCAGAAGAAGAAGACAAAAAGAAAGACCATGAGAAAATACTTGAGGAGATAATAGTGGAAAACTTCCCTAAAATGGGGAAGGAAATAATCACCCAAGTCCAAGAAACCCAGAGAGTACCAAACAGGATAAACCCAAGGCGAAACACCCCAAGACACATATTAATCAAATTAACAAAGATCAAACACAAAGAACAAATATTAAAAGCAGCAAGGGAAAAACAACAAATAACACACAAGGGAATTCCCATAAGGATAACAGCTGATCTTTCAATAGAAACTCTTCAAGCCAGGAGGGAATGGCAAGACATACTTAAAATGATGAAAGAAAATAACCTACAGCCCAGATTATTGTACCCAGCAAGGATCTCATTCAAGTATGAAGGAGAAATCAAAAGCTTTTCAGACAAGCAAAAGCTGAGAGAATTCTGCACCACCAAACCAGCTCTCCAACAAATACTAAAGGATATTCTCTAGACAGGAAACACAAAAACGGTGTATAAACTCGAACCCCAAACAATCAAGTAAATGGCAACGGGAACATACTTATCAGTAATTACCTTAAATGTAAATGGGTTGAATGCCCCAACCAAAAGACAAAGACTGGCTGAATGGATACAAAAACAAGACCCCTACATATGTTGTCTACAAGAGACCCACCTCAAAACAGGGGACACATACAGACTGAAAGTGAAGGGCTGGAAAAAGATTTTCCATGCAAATAGGGACCAAAAGAAAGCAGGAGTAGCAATACTCATATCAGATAAAATAGACTTTAAAACAAAGGCGGTGAAAAGAGACAAAGAAGGTCACTACATAATGATCAAAGGATCAATCCAAGAAGAAGATATAACAATTATAAACATATATGCACCCAACATGGGAGCACCACAGTACGTAAGACAAATGCTAACAAGTATGAAAGGAGAAATTAACAATAACACAATAATAGTGGGAGACTTTAATACCCCACTTACACCTATGGATAGATCAACTAAACAGAAAATTAACAAGGAAACACAAACTTTAAATGATACAATAGACCAGTTAGACCTAATTGATATCTATAGGTCATTTCATCCCAAAACAATGAATTTCACCTTTTTCTCAAGCGCACATGGAACCTTCTCCAGGATAGATCACATCCTGGGCCATAAAGCTAGCCTTGGTAAATTCAAAAAAATAGAAATCATTCCAAGCATTTTTTCTGACCACAATGCAGTAAGATTAGATCTCAATTACAGGAGAAAAACTATTAAAAATTCCAACATATGGAGGCTGAACAACACGCTGCTGAATAACCAACAAATCACAGAAGAAATCAAAAAAGAAATCAAAATTTGCATAGAAACGAATGAAAATGAAAACACAACAACCCAAAACCTGTGGGACACGGTAAAAGCAGTCCTAAGGGGAAAGTTCATAGCAATACAGGCACACCTCAAGAAACAAGAAAAAAGTCAAATAAATAACCTAACTCTACACCTAAAGCAACTAGAAAAGGAAGAAATGAAGAACCCCAGGGTTAGTAGAAGGAAAGAAATCTTAAAAATTAGAGCAGAAATAAATGCAAAAGAAACAAAAGAGACCATAGCAAAAATCAACAAAACCAAAAGCTGGTTCTTTGAACGGATAAATAAAATTGACAAACCATTAGCCAGACTCATCAAGAAACAAAGGGAGAAAAATCAAATCAACAAAATTAGAAACGAAAATGGAGAGATCACAACAGACAACACAGAAATACAAAGGATCATAAGAGACTACTATCAACAATTATATGCCAATAAAATGGACAACGTGGAAGAAATGGACAAATTCTTAGAAAAGTACAACTTTCCAAAACTCGACCAGGAAGAAATAGAAAATCTTAACAGACCCATCACAAGCATGGAAATTGAAACTGTAATCAAAAATCTTCCAGCAAACAAAAGCCCCGGTCCAGACGGCTTCACAGCTGAATTCTACCAAAAATTTAGAGAAGAGCTAACACCTATCCTGCTCAAACTCTTCCAGAAAATTGCAGAGGAAGGTAAACTTCCAAACTCATTCTATGAGGCCACCATCACCCTAATACCAAAACCTGACAAAGATCCCACAAAAAAAGAAAACTACAGGCCAATATCACTGATGAACATAGATGCAAAAATCCTTAACAAAATTCTAGCAATCAGAATCCAACAACACATTAAAAAGATCATACACCATGATCAAGTGGGCTTTATCCCAGGGATGCAAGGATTCTTCAATATCCGCAAATCAATCAATGTAATACACCACATTAACAAATTGAAAAATAAAAACCATATGATTATCTCAATAGATGCAGAGAAAGCCTTTGACAAAATTCAACATCCATTTATGATAAAAACTCTCCAGAAAGCAGGAATAGAAGGAACATACCTCAACATAATAAAAGCTATATATGACAAACCCACTGCAAACATTATCCTCAATGGTGAAAAATTGAAAGCATTTCCTCTAAAGTCAGGAACAAGACAAGGGTGCCCACTTTCACCATTACTATTCAACATAGTTTTGGAAGTTTTGGCCACAGCAATCAGAGCAGAAAAAGAAATAAAAGGAATCCAAATTGGAAAAGAAGAAGTAAAACTCTCACTATTTGCAGATGACATGATCCTCTACATAGAAAACCCTAAAGAGTCCACCAGAAAATTACTAGAAATAATCAATGACTACAGTAAAGTTGCAGGATATAAAATCAACACACAGAAATCCCTTGCATTCCTATACACTAATAATGAGAAAACAGAAAGAGAAATTAAGGAAACAATTCCATTCACCATTGCAACGGAAAGAATAAAATACTTAGGAATATATCTACCTAAAGAAACTAAAGACCTATATATAGAAAACTATAAAACACTGGTGAAAGAAATCAAAGAGGACACTAATAGATGGAGAAATATACCATGTTCATGGATTGGAAGAATCAATATAGTGAAAATGAGTATACTACCCAAAGCAATTTATAGATTCAACGCAATCCCTATCAAGCTACCAACAGTATTCTTCACAGAGCTAGAACAAATAATTTCACAATTTGTATGGAAATACAAAAAACCTCGAATAGCCAAAGCGATCTTGAGAAAGAAGAATGGAACTGGAGGAATCAACTTACCTGACTTCAGGCTCTACTACAAAGCCACAGTTATCAAGACAGTATGGTACTGGCACAAAGACAGAAATATTGATCAATGGAATAAAATAGAAAGCCCAGAGATAAATCCACGCACATATGGACACCTTATCTTCGACAAAGGAGGCAAGAATATACAATGGATTAAAGACGATCTCTTTAACAAGTGGTGCTGGGAAATCTGGTCAACCACTTGTAAAAGAATGAAACTGGACCACTTTCTAACACCATACACAAAAATAAACTCAAAATGGATTAAAGATCTAAACGTAAGACCAGAAACTATAAAACTCCTAGAGGAGAACATAGGCAAAACACTCTCCGACATACATCACAGCAGGATCCTCTATGACCCACCTCCCAGAATATTGGAAATAAAAGCAAAAATAAACAAATGGGACCTAATTAACCTTAAAAGCTTCTGCACATCAAAGGAAACTATTAGCAAGGTGAAAAGACAGTCTTCAGAATGGGAGAAAATAATAGCAAATGAAGCAACCGACAAACAACTAATCTCAAAAATATACAAGCAACTCCTACAGCTCAACTCCAGAAAAATAAACGACCCAATCAAAAAATGGGCCAAAGAACTAAATAGACATTTCTCCAAAAAAGACAGATGGCTAACAAACACATGAAAAGATGCTCAACATCACTCATTATCAGAGAAATGCAAATCAAAACCACTATGAGGTACCATTTCACACCAGTCAGAATGGCTGCGATCCAAAAGTCTACAAATAATAAATGCTGGAGAGGGTGTGGAGAAAAGGGAACCCTCTTACACTGTTGGTGGGAATGCAAACTAGTACAGCCACTATGGAGAACAGTGTGGAGATTCCTTAAAAAACTGGAAATAGAACTGCCTTATGATCCAGCAATCCCACTGCTGGGCATACACACTGAGGAAACCAGAAGGGAAAGAGACACGTGTACCCCAATGTTCATCGCAGCACTGTTTGTAATAGCCAAGACGTGGAAGCAACCTAGATGTCCATCAGCAGATGAATGGATAAGAAAGCTGTGGTACATATACACAATGGAGTATTACTCAGCCATTAAAAAGAATACATTTGAATCAGTTCTAATGAGGTGGATGAAACTGGAGCCTATTATACAGAGTGAAGTAAGCCAGAAGGAAAAACATAAATACAGTATACTAACGCATATATATGGAATTTAGAAAGATGGTAACAATAACCCGGTGTACGAGACAGCAAAAGAGACACTGATGTATAGAACAGTCTTATGGACTCTGTGGGAGAGGGAGAGGGTGGGAAGATGTGGGAGAATGGCAGTGAAACATGTAAAATATCATGTAGGAAACGAGTTGCCAGTCCAGGTTCGATGCATGATGCTGGATGCTTGGGGCTGGTGCACTGGGACGGCCCAGAGGGATGGTATGGGGAGGGAGGAGGGAGGAGGGTTCGGGATGGGGAACACATGTATACCTGTGGCGGATTCATTTTGATATTTGGCAAAACTAATACAATTATGTAAAGTTTAAAAATAAAATAAAATTGGAAGAATAAAAAAAAAAAAAAAAAAAGAATGCACGAAACAAGAAACATTAAAAGAAAATATTTGAAAATGAAAAAAAAAAAAAAAAAGAAAATTGGAAGAAAATGTTGTCATTTGTTGCAATTGCCCCTTAAAAGAAAGCAACTTTTATCACTTAATTTTCCATATTCTTACTCTGTAAAACATTCTCCACAGTTTTCTTCCCTTACTAAACCTGTGAACACAACCTCTAATGATTCAATGAAGGATTCATAGAGAACTTGAAGAAAGATCTGTCAAGTGATGAGAAAAATGAAAAAGATGGACTAGGATACTAATTTCTATTTTAAAGAACCTGAAAACACTTGGAGAACTGCAAGAATAGAGATTTCAGTCTTCACTCAGATGAAAAGTTTGGTGGGCATGTGTGTTTCTTTAAAAAGCAAAAAAATAACATTCATAGAATCCTAAAAGTTCATAGAACTAAGAAATCTACATAACAATTCAAACCACCATTTACAGCTAATTGATTCTCCTATACTGTGCAGAGGGGATTAAAATATGTATTTATGTATTTCCTCGTGCTTGTGTGTCTTTGCCATTCCTCAAATACACATGGACAAATGCCACTCACAACTGAGCCTTAACTCTTCCCACTTTTCTATATCCAGTAAGCATGCCCCCACATGCATATGTGTATGTGTGTATATATAACTTTGAAAAATGCATCTCATAGTTTTCTTTCTATGGCATATATCACATTATACAATTAGTGGTTTCCAGAGTCATTAAACTTTGTTTCCAGAACAATACACATAAATCTGTCTATTTATACACAGAAACAAATTTAGTTGCAGTGGGTATAATGAAATGATATAAGCCTTAATGGTCTTTTACTTAGAATTAACCTGTATCTGAAGATGATTTACGGGGAATACAGAGAATAGAATGCTATGTAGATGTTAATTGTATAGTACAATTGTGAAAGGACATATATAGGAAACTACTCTTTCCGCTCCAAAATATAACACTCCATTCTTATCTCCTCCTCCATAATACAAAATTATCTTGGGAGAACAGGAAAAGAACTCACAGAAATGCAGCAAAAATACATAAACAATTGAGATACAGCACCAAGACATAAAAAGTCCTTTAGTAAGTCAGACTGATAGTCTTGCTTTTTCCTTAGTCTGCATTTCAATGGTCTTTCTATTTTTGTTAAACATAAGTGAAAGGGAAGAAGTTTTTATTAGAGGTTTGTTGACTAGCTGCTGACTCTCTTATGCTGTAAATGGTGCATTGAGATCTTTAGCTGTCAGGGACTGAAGGAATGGGAAGTATTCTTAAATTCGCCCTGATTATTCTTCAAAAGTCTCACAAATACATATTTTGAATGAAATATGTTTGCTTTCTCTATCAACTAAATTATTCTCTTTTCCCAGAAATAATATAGAATTTCAGAGTCAGTACATATATTTCCTTTGTAGAACAAGATGGTCAATGAAGCAGTCACTGTGAAAGCCTCATGAGAACAATTAAATCTCAGCAATTAAGTTGATG
The DNA here is from genome assembly GCF_029378745.1 of Bos indicus. Lineage (NCBI taxonomy): Eukaryota > Metazoa > Chordata > Mammalia > Artiodactyla > Bovidae > Bos > Bos indicus. Next base: position 120,866,731 of record NC_091760.1, read on the forward strand.
ACTAAATTTGATGGTAGAAAAATGTTAATAACATACTTTCTGTAGCCCTTTCTGGAATGGTTCACTTTGTTTTTCCTCCAGTTACTGTAATCAAAATGAATAGGCACAAATGATTTAAAGTATCTTACAAGCATGTAGAACTAAGACTTTGGCAGATATAGCTAGAAGGAGCAGGAAAACATATTTTCAGAAGCTCAGAGATTCAAGCTCTTTTAAAAAAAAATGTATTTTCATGAAGATTTTTTAAAAATAATAAGTCTGAAAAAACATTAAGCTCCATGACTTCTTGCTCATTTGTTTTGGTTAGATTTTTAGACTATTTTATCTGGGGGAGAGAAACAGTTTATTATTTGTGCTCAGTGACCTTGAACAGGGCTTCCCAGGTGGCTCAGCAGTAAAGAATCTGCCTGTGATGCAGAAGACCCAGGTTTAATCCCTGGGTTGGGAAGATCCCGTGGAGGAGGGCATGGAAACCCATTCCAGTATTCTTGCCTGGAGAACCCCATGGACAGAGGAGCTGGCAAGCTACAGTCTATAGGGTTGCAATGAGTTTGTCATGACTGAAGCAACTTATCTTGCACAAATGACCTTGAACTCTTAAAATAAAGGTTGAAGTGACTAGGAGAAGCAGGATGCAACATTGATTAATGAGTCTAAGTATAAACATGGGCTTTTGTGGTCAAATGAACCTCAATACTGTTTTTGATATGATAGAAGTTACCCACATAAGAGTTCATGCAAAAGAGTTGTTTTCCTGGGTGTGCATTAAAGCAAGTAATGATCATCATTCACTTGTTTATATAACAAAATAAATAAATATATTTATTTATTTATGAAAATATATCACAATTCATTTGTTTGTTTAACAAAACATTGAATACCTACAAAATGCCAGGGATTTGCCAGACCTTGGTACCTCAGAGCAAATGCTCTACCTTCAAGAAATACATCTTCTTAAGGATTTATGTCAGTCTTGTGACCCAAGGCTTTCCAGACGATTTGACTCATCAGCTGTCATTTTAAAAATGTACCTGGATTACCCTGGATAGAAGATAGAGAAGGGCCCTCAGGGCTTAGGGAATGAAAACATGGAAATAAGAAATCCTCTAGATGATTTGCTGGTTGGTCTAAATATATTTAAATAGAGATGAAGTTCTATTGTTAAAATATATTAGATATTGTACATTTGAATTTACTTTGAGAAATACAGGAGCAAGCTTTCAATAGATGCTGTGATAATTCGAAACCACTGTGTGGTTGAGTTTCTTTTCTAAGGAGCAAGGTATGATCTTCAGGATATTTGGTTCTATTAAGAAGTTCTGGACATTTTCTGTAATCTCCCCAAACAAATTATTCTTTGTAATAGACTTTCTCTCCCTGATCTACAATTTCCCTTGAAAGAGTAGTAGCCTGTAGACTTTCCACAAAAGCAAGATTTCTCAACCTCAGCATTACTGACAGTTTAGTCTGGATGATTCCTTATTGGAGCGGGCAGTCATCCTGTGCATTTTAGGATGTTTAGAAGCTTCCCTGGCCTTTACCTACGATGTGTCAGTGGAAACCTCCCTTGCCCCAACGTTGTGACAAACAAAATATGTCCAGACATTGTCAAATATCCTCTGGGTGACATAATCACCATTGGTTGAAAATCACTTCACCAACATAAGCTATTGTAACTTAGTTTTATTGCAGTAGTTTAGTATCTCAAATGCTTTACTGCTAGTAATAATAATGAATAATAATATTCTTTTTGTTTTTTTTTAAATTTTATTTTATTTTTAAACTTTACAATATTGTATTAGTTTTGCCAATTTGAGCAGGGGGATCCAGCCAACTTGTAATAAAAGCCAAAAGTATACCAGACAGACTCTTTTATGAAATAAGGTCCTATATTGATGTGGGTATCATCACTGTACTGGTGACATTGTCATTTTGTTCCTGGTCACACAAGGCAGGCCCAGCTCTTCTATGACATATGAGAAAGTTGGAAAGAGCAAATCTCCTTTTCATCTAAAGTAAGACTATACTCTAACCTGTGGTTCTCAGGACCTTTGGAACTTTCTGAGGGTATTTCAACAATACTGACCTTTTGATTACTCTGTAACGTTCTGATGTAATTTAAACAATTCTGATACCTCACACCCAAAGGTTCTGATTTAATTGGATTTAACTGGTCTGAGGTGAGGCCTAAGTATTAGGTTTTTAATGCTCTCATGAGATTCTTAGGCCAGCACTGCCAGGATGGAAAATACTTTAACTTGGGCTGTGAATCATCTATTTTTTAAGCTTAATTTTGTTTAGGGATGTTGGGAAACAGTTAAATCCTACTTGTTATATATGTGTGTGTGTATATATATGTATGTGTGTGTGCATATATATATATCATAAATCTATATAATAAATCTTTATAAAGATCATACACTTTGTGTCTGCTTTGGGCCTAGGAATTTAGCCTTTGGAACTAGAAATAAAACAAGGCATTTAGCTTTTAGAACAAGGTGTTTAGCTTTTAACCCACTGATTCTCAAACTCTGCACATTAGAAGAGCCTGATTCTTGTTTTCTAAAGTCCAGACCATACCCCAGACCAATTAAATCACAGTCTCTAGGGTGCTGCACTGCAGCAGTTATCTGTGAAGTTCTCCAAGTGATTTCAAAGAGTAGACACATTTGGGAACCACTGCTTGAACCAGATCTGGAAAGGGATCTAATTATTCAGGCCTGGTAATTCAGAGCATTGTTCTCATCTTATCTGCACAGTAGAGTCACCTGGGGAACTTTTGAAACTCCTGAAGTCCACACTGCACCCAAGTCTATTAAGTCAGAATTGCATGGGGTAGGAGCCAGTCACCAGTAGCGATGCTAATATGCAGCCAAGTAGGGTTCTCAGACTTCATCACACATAAGAATCATCTGCAAGGCTCAATAAAACACAGACTGGTGGGCTCCATACCCCACATTTCTAATTCAAATAGGTCTATGTTGAGGCTCAAGGATTAACATTTCTAAGTTCTCAGTTGATAATAATGTTGCTGTGGGTCCAGGGACCACACTTCGAAATCTAAAACACTGATTTTGAAAATCAGCTTGAGACACGAAAATTCAAAAAAACACATGTTGAATTGTTTTAGTAGATGTGATATTATTATTCAAATATCTGCATGAGGACACTGACTATGGCTATTTTAATATTTTCTCCTATTTCCTATATTAACTCTCTTCCCATGAGTTTTTTCCCCCTTTTATATGTCTTGGTGCTCCTTTTTATTTCTCTCATATATATATGTAGATGAGAGGAGGGTCAACAAGTATGAAATCTAAATTTCTTTCATTAACCCAAATGACAGTACTTGTATACCTGGCATAAATGCAATCTCTGAAGACAGAACCCTGATTATAGAGGTTGTGGCTCCACAGAGGGGGACATAACCATCTGGGCAGAGCAGACTTTCTCTTAAGGTATGCAGACTGTTCGTCCACCAAGCACTAAGTGACTTATCCCTCATAACAGCTCTAAGCCATGCAGAATCCTTGCCCCCTTTCTCTGGCACCAGGACTCACTTTAGTATGCTCAGGAGTCTGTCTTTCTATGTTAGAATTGCATATACAGTTTTAGCCAGATAATGAATGCTCAGAAAATTCTGAAGGAAGTCACATAGCCTATATTTTCCTATTTATGTGAGAATCTGCATGATGATATCCCCTACCCCTACCCCAAAGAAAGAAAGAAAAAAAAAACTAAACAATTCATTCAGAAACAAATCAGTGAATCAGGGGAAAAGATCAAGTAAATGGTAGAGGAGTAAACTTCATATTAAAGATAACAACTGTGGAGTGGGAGAGAGAAGAGGAGAGGAGAGGAGATGAGAGGAAGAAGAAAGTGGATGAGGAGAGGGAGGAGGAGAAGGGAGGTGATGATGTTTGTTTTCTCTCTTTGTTGACTTCTCAATGTACTTCATACTTAAGTATCTGACTTAGGATGTGATCATGTTGCTCTAAATTAAACAAGTTGGTGATTCCAGAATTGATTGATACCATTGTCACTATATTAATGTTTATTTCATTGCACTGATTAATCTTCCTTCTCAACTAGCCTATTGCAACTTGGAATATACATCAGTTCATTATGGTGCTAAGTGGTAACAAGGGAGTTTTTGATCCACAAAAATACACACTCAAGGGCAGCTAAAGTCACAAATGAAAGAAGCCATGATCAAGGTTGGTTTCCACATGCTCTGTTTCTTCATGTATCATTATGGTATTAATGTGATCTGATATATTGAAGCTGGAGAAGATGTGGTTGAAATCAACTTATACTACAATGCACTACTGAGAGGCAGAGACTATTTCAGTCATCCTTAGAGCTATGACCATAGCAGTATATTTTTTCCTCTCTGAACAAAATACTATATCTGCTCTATTTTTACCACTCAAAGTATTAAAAAAAAAAAAAAAAAAAACAAGCAAAAAGATCCCACACACTAATGGAAAGAGGATTCTACAGAGCATGTGCATGAGAGGATGGAACTCTTGGAGGCCATCTTGGAATTCTGTCTACCACCTAATCTCAATTTTTGCAGAGATGTGTGTATATATATATATATATCTCCTATTGATTCTGTTTTTCTGGAGAACTGTAACATAAAGCCCTGACTAGTACATAGATGAATCTTAAGCACATTATGTTAAGCAAAATAGCCAATTGTAAAAAGACAAATATTGTATGATTTCACTTATATAAGATATTTAGAGTATTCAAATTTATATAAACATAAAGTGACATGATGGTGGTTATAGAGGCTGTGGGGAGGAAGAAATGGGGAACTGTTTAATGGGTATAGAGTTTCAGTTTCACAAGAGGAAAAAGTTCTGGAGATTGATTACACAACAGTGTGAATATACTTGGCACCACTGAGCTGTATACTTAAAAATGGTTGAGATAAATGTTATTCAATTTTTACCACAATTAAAACAAAATGAAACAAAAGCAAAAAAACAGAAACAAGCTGTTGATACTTTCCTGGTTCAACTGATTTCAAACAGTTAAAATTCAGAAATACTTGCTATGGCTTTAAAGAGAAGCGATATGAAGTCAGAATGGACACCCAAATTGAACTTGAATCAACAATTATCTAGCTGGTGTTAAAAATAGTAACAAACAAAAAGCCAAATGAATGGGATATTCTCCTACAGACAGGAACATAAGAGCAAGGACCAATACTTTATTCTATCATCACTGGCCAGTGCCTTACAGGATTTTGAGTCTGTTGGAAGCCAACACAGGATATGTGAGAAAACTGAAGTGAGTTCAGAAAGAAACATCATTAAACCTAAAAATGTGTTCTATAGAAATGCTAAATGAAGGTAGAGGTTAAAGGTTTGGCATCTGGTCCCATCACTTCATGGCAAATAGATGGGGAAACAGTGGAAACAGTGTCAGACTTTGTTTTTTGGGGCTCCAAAATCACTGCAGATGGTGACTGCAGCCATGAAATTAAAAGACGCTTACTCCTTGGAAGGAAAGTTATGACCAACCTAGACAGCATACTCAAAAGCAGAGACATTACTTTGCCAACAAAGGTCCATCTAGTCAAGGTTTTTCCAGTGGTCACGCATGGATGTGAGAGTTGGACTGTGAAGAAGGCTGAGCGCCGAAGAACTGATGCTTTTGAACTGTGGTGTTGGAGAAGACTCTTAAGAGTACCTTGGACTACAAGGAGATCCAACCAGTCCATTCTGAAGGAGATCAGCCCTGGGATTTCTTTGGAAGGAATGATGCTAAAGCTGAAACTCCAGTACTTTGGCCACCTCATGTGAAGAGTTGACTCATTGGAAAATACTCTGATGCTGGGAGGGATTGGGGGCAGGAGGAGAAGGGGACGACAGAGGATGAGATGGCTGGATGGCATCAGCGACTCAATGGATGTGAGTTTGAGTAAACTCGGGAGTTGGTGATGGACAGGGAGGCCTGGCGTGCTGCAGTTCATGGGGTTGCAAAGAGTCGGACACGACTGAGCGACTGAACTAACTATAAAAGTTAATAGAATCCAGATTTTTTTGCAGTATAGACTAGAAATCTAAGGGAAAGTTACTAAGTTATTACAAGAAGGGCATTTTATGACAATTTCCTATTTCCCTAGAACATAGACCTGAAGATGTGGACTTCAATTCAGTAAGAGACTTTTCTAGGCATAAGAGCAACTAAACCTTGTCAAAGAGAATGGCAGACCATCTGTACTGGCTGTGTAACAAATAGGTGTGTACCTCAAACTTAGTATTTTAAAACAACATACACTTACAATTTATTATTTTTCCGTTTCTGTGGGTCTGGAGTCTGAGCACAGTCCAGCTGGGTGCTGTCATCAGGGTCAAGGCGTTGGCGGGACGTACAGTCTCATGTCATCTTGGCATCCTCTTCCAAGCTCACTGGATATTAGCAGAATTTAGTTCCTCTGGAGCCATGAGGGCTGAGGCCCATTCTTTGCCACCCCATTCTCTCTACACATGGCAGTTTGCTCCTTCAAGGCCAATAGGAGGCAGTCTATTGCTGTTTCTTGCCTCTTAAGTCTCACTGATTAATCCAGACCCATGTAGGATAATCCCTCTTTTGACTGATTCAAAATAAACGAATAAGGATCCTAATCACATTTGTAAAATCGCTTTTGCCACATGATGTAACAGAATCAGGAGAATAACAGCTCATGATATTCACAGGCCCCACCCACAATGATAGGAAGAAGATTCTCAACAGTGTGTACGTGAAAGAGCAGGACTCTTGAAGACCATCTTGTAATTCTGGCTGCCATATTGTCTCAATTTTTGCTTATCAGACCCCAAACTACATCACTTTTATTTAATTGCTGAGTATCACCCTAAATATGGGCTAGATGAAAATTCCATTTATTTCTATCAAAAATACTTGCAAATAGTTTCCTCAAGAGGAAACCTGTATGTGGACCAGCCCAGCATGAAGGTGGAATAGTTAACTCATATGTAGGGTGGTTGAAAGAATGCCACATGACCTCACATCTGCTTAAAAATGTATTCCTAGGTTTGCAGCGAAACCTGATATCAGCTTCAACAATGTCATTCTGTTGGATTTATCTCTACAACATCCCCAGTTAATAGCCAATGGGCCAAGGTTAAGGAGTTGGCTAGGATGGATCAGAGAGAGGTGATTCAAATTCAATATTGATTATAATCTTTTGCAGGAACACCTCAGTATTTCTGGATTGACATCACACACGTTCATAATGTGTGTCTTCTAAAGTAATACTCATTAAAGAAGTAAGTTAAAAATACTGTTACATATGTACTCCGATGTTCATTGCAGCACTCTCTACAATGGTCAGTTCACTGCAGTTCAGTCACTCAGTAATGTCGACTCTTTGTGACCCCATGGACTGCAGCACACCAGGCTTCCCTGTCCATCACCAACTCCCAGAGGATACTCAAACTCATGTCCATCGAGTCAGTGATGCCATCCAACCATCTCATCCTCTGTTGTCCACTTCTGCCTTCTATCTTTCCAAGCATCAGGGTCTTTTCCAAAGAGTCAGTTCTTTGCATCAGGTGGCCAAAGTATTGGAGTTTCAACTTCAGCATCAGTCCTTCCAATGAATATTCAGGACTGATTTCCTTTAGGCTGGACAGGTTGGATCTCCTCGCACTCCAAGGAACTCTCAAGAGTCTTCTACAAAACCACAGTTCAAAAGCATCAATTCTTCAGTGCTGAGCTTTCTTTACAGTCCAATGCTCACATCCATCAATGACTACTGGAAAAACCATAACTTTGACCAATACAGACCTTTGTTGGCAAAGTGATGTCTCTGCTTTTTAATATGCTGTCTAGGTTGGTCAAACACCTTCTTCCAACAACACAAGAGAAGACTCTATACATGGACATCACCAGATGGTCAACACCGAAATCAGATTGATTATATTCTTTGCAGCCAAAGTTGGAGAAGCTCTATACAGTCAGCAAAAGCAAGACCAGGAGCTGACTGTGGCTCAGATCATGAACTTCTTATTGCCAAATTCAGACTTAAATTGAAGAAAGTAGGGAAAACCACTAGACCATTGAGGTATGACCTAAATCAAATCCCTTATGATTATACAGTGGAAGTGAGAAATAGATTTAAGGGCCTAGATCTGATAGAGTGCCTGATGAACTATGGATGGAGGTTCATGACATTGTACAGGAGACAGGGATCAAGACCATCCCCATGGAAATGAAATGCAAAAAAGCAAAATGGCTGTCTGGGGAGGCCTTACAAATAGCTGTGTAGAAGAGAAGAGAAAAGCAAAGGAGAAAAGGAAAGATATAAGCATCTGAATGCAGAGTTCCAAAGAATAGCAAGAAGAGATTAGAAAGCCTTCCTCAGCCCTCAATGCAAAGAAATAGATGAAAACAACAGAATGGAAAAGACTAGAGATCTCTTCAAGAAAATTAGAGATACCAAGGGAACATTTCATGCAAAGATGGGCTCAACAAAGGACAGAAATGGTAGGGACCTAACAGAAGCAGAAGATATTAAGAAGAGGTGGCAAGAATACACAGAAGAACTATACAAAAAAGATCTTCACAACCCAGATAATCATGATGGTGTGATCACTCACCTAAGCCAGACATCCTGGAATGTGAAGTCAAGTGGGCCTTAGAAAGTATCACTACAAACAAAGCTAGTGGAGGTGATGGAATTCCAGTTGAGCTATTTCAAATCCTGAAAGATGATGCTGTGAAAGTGCTGCACACTATATGCCAGCAAATTTGGAAAACTCAGCAGTGGCCACAGGACTGGAAAAGGTCAGTTTTCATTCTAATTCCCAAAGAAAGGCAATGCCAAAGAATGCTCAAACTATCGCACAATTGCACTCATCTCACATGCTAGTAAAGTAATGCTCAAAATTCTGCAAGCCAGGCTTCAGCAGTACATGAACCGTGAACTTCCAGATGTTCAAGCTGGTTTTAGAAAAGGCAGAGGAACCAGAGATAAAATTGCCAACATCCGCTGGATCATGGAAAAAGCAAGAGAGTTCCAGAAAAACATCTGCTGCTGCTGCTGCTAAGTCGTTTCAGTCGTGTCCGACTCTGTGCAACCCCAGAGATGGCAGCCCACCAGGCTCCTCTGTCCCTGGGATTCTCCAGGGAAGAACACTGGAGTGGGTTGCCATTTCCTTCTCCAATGCATGAAAGTGAAAAGTGAAAGTGAAGTCGCTCAGTCGTGTCTGACCCTAAGTGACCCCATGGACTGCAGCCTTCCAGGCTCCTCCATCCATGGGATTTTCCAGGCAAGAGTACTGGAGTGGGGTGCCATTGCCTTCTCCAGAAAAACATCTATTTCTGCTTTATTGACTATGCCAAAGCCTTTGACTGTGTGGATCACAATAAACTGTGGAAAATTCTGAAAGAGATGGGAATACCAGACCACCTGACCTGCCTCCTGAGAAATCTGTATGCAGGTCGGGAAGCAACAGTTAGAACTGGACATGGAACAGACTGGTTCCAAATAGGAAAAGGAGTACATCAAGGCTGTATATTAACACTCTGCTTATTTAACTTATATGCAGAGAACATCATGAGACACGCTGGGCTGGAAGAAGCACAAGCTGGAATCAAGATTGCTGGGAGAAATATCAGTAACCTCAGATATGCAGATGACACCACCCTTATGGCAGGAAGTGAAGAAGATCTAAAGAGCCTCTTAATGAAGGTGAAAGAGGAGAGTGAAAAAGCAAACTTAAAACTCAGATTCAGAAAACTAAGATTATGGTGTCTGGTCCCATCACTTCATGGCAAATAAATGGGGTAACAGTGGAAACAGTGACAGATTTTATTTTTGTGGGCTTCAAAATCACTGCAGATGGTAACTGCAACCATGAAATTAAAAGACTCTTGCTCCTTGGAGGGCTTCCCTTGTGGCTTAGCTGGTAAAGTATCTGCCCATGTTGCGGGAGACCTGAGTTCATTCCCTGGGTTTGAAAGATCCCCTGGAGAAGGGAAAGGCTACCCACTCCAGTATTCTGGCCTGGAGAATTCCATGGACTGTATAGTCTATGGGGTCGCAAAGAGTTGGACACAAATGAATGACTTTCACACTTTCACTTTCACTGCTCCTTGGAAAAAAAGTTATGACCAACTTCAGTTCAGTTCAGTTCAGTTCAGTTGCTCAATCATGTCTGACTCTTTGCGACCACATGAATTTCAGCACGCCAGGCCTCCCTGTCCATCACCAATTCCCGAGTTCACTCAAACTCACGTCCATTGAGTCAGTGATGCCATCCAGCCATCTCATCCTGTCATCCCCTTCTCCTCCTGCCCTCAATCCCTCCCAGCATCAGAGTCTTTTCCAATGAGTCAACTCTTCGCGTGAGGTGGCCAAAGTACTGGAGTTTCAGCTTTAGCATCATTCCTTCCAAAGAACACCCAGACTGATCTCCTTTAGGATGGACTGGTTGGAACTCCTTGCAGTCCATGGGACTCTCAGGAGTCTTCTCCAACACCACAGTTTAAAAACATCAATTCTTTGGTGCTCAGCTTTCTTCACAGTTCAACTCTCACACCCATACATGACCACAGGAAAAACCATAGCCTTGACTAGATGAACCTTTGTTGGCAAAGTAATGTCTCTGCTTTTGAATATGCTATCTAGGTTGATCATAACTTTCCTTCCAAGGAGTAAGTGTCTTTTAATTTCATGGCTGCAATCACCATCTGCAGTGATTTTGGAGCCCAGAAAAATAAAGTCTGACACTGTTTCCACTATTTCCCCATCTATTTCCCATGGAGTGATGGGACCAGATGCCATGATCTTGGTTTTCTGAATGTTGAGCTTTAAGCCAACTTTTTCACTCTCCTCTTTCACTTTCATCAAGAGGCTTTTGAGTTCCTCTTCACTTTCTGCTATAAGGGTGGTGTCATCTGCATATCTGAGGTTACTGATATTTCTCCCAGCAGTCTTGATTCCAGCTTGTGCTTCTTCCAGCCCAGCGTTTCTCATGATGTTCTCTGCATATAAGTTAAATAAGCAGGGTGTTAATATACAGCCTTGACATACTCCTTTTCCTATTTGGAACCAGTCTGTTGTTCCATGTCCAGTTCTAACTGCTGCTTCCTGACCTGCATACAGGTTTCTCAGGAGGCAGGTCAGGTGGTCTGGTATTCCCATCTCTTTCAGAATTTTCCACAGTTTATTGTGATCCACACAGTCAAAGGCTTTGGCATAGTCAATAAAGCAGAAATATATGTCTAGAAATAGATGGCAGGTCAGGTGGTCTGGTATTCCTATCTCTTGAAGAATTTTCCACTGTTTGTTTAAATCCAAGCAGTCAAACATTTGGCATAGTAAATAGAACAGAAGTAGATGTTTTTCTGGAACTCTCTTGATTTTTTCATGGTCCAGCATATGTTGCCAATTTGATCTCTGGTTCCTCTGCCTTTTCTAAATCTATTTTGAGCATCTGGAAGTTCTCAGTTCATTTACTGTTGAAGCCTGGCATGGAGAATTTTGAGCATTACTTTGTTTGCATGTGAGTTGAGTGCAATTGTGCAGTAGTCTGAACATTCTTTGGCACTGCCTTTCTTTGGGATTGGAGTGAAAACTGACCTTTTCCAGTCCCATGGTCACTGCTGAGTTTTCCAGATTTGCTGGCATATTGAGTGCAGCACTTTCACAGCATCATCTTTAGGATTTGAAACAGTTCAGCTGGAATCACTAGCTTTGTTTGTAGTGATGCTTCCTAAGTCCTACTTGACTTTGCATTCCAGGATGTCTGGCTCTAGGGTAATGATCACACCATCATGGTTATCTGGGTCATGAAGATCTTTTTTGCATAGTTCTTCTCTGTATTCTTGTCACCTCTTCTTAATATCTTCTGCTTCTGTTAAATCCATACCGTTCTGTCCTTTATTGTGCCCATCTTTGCATGAAATGTTCCCTTGGTATCTCTAATTTTCTTGAAGAGATCTCTAGTCTTTCCCATTCTATTGTTTTCCTCTATTTCTTTGCACTGATCACCGAAAAACACTTTCTTATCTCTCCTTGCTATTCTGTAGAACTCTGCATTCAAATGAGCATAGCTTTCCTTTTCTCCTTTGCCTTTCACTTCTCTTCTTTTCTCAGCTCTTTGTAACGCCTCCTCAGACAACCATTTTGCCTCTTTGCATTTCTTTTTCTTGGGGATGGTCTTGATCCCTGCCTCCTGTACAGTGTCATAAAACTCCGTCCATAGTTTTTCAGGCACTCTATCAGCTCTAATATCTTGAATTGATTTGTCACCTACGCTGTATAATGGAAGCAGCATAAATGTTCATTCACAGGTTAATGGATAAAGACGTGGTACATGTATACAACAGAAAATATTACTCAAGCGTAAAAGGGAACAAAATTGGGTGATGTGTATTTGTAGTGATGGGGATGGACCTATAGTCTGTCACAAAGAGTGAAGTAAGTCAGAAAGAAAAAAACACATATCATAAGTTAATGCATATGTATGGAATCTAGAAAAATGGTCCAGACGAACATACTTTCAGGGCAGCAATAGAGATGGAGACACAGAGAAAGGACTTGTGGACACAGTGGGTGAAGGGGAGGGTGGGACAAATTGAGAGTAGCATTGATATATTTACACTAACATGTTTAAAATAAAGGGTAGTGGGAAGCTGTTGTACAGCACAGGGAACTTAGCCTGGTACTCTGTGGTATGGGGGGGTGGGAAGGAGGTTCAAGAGGGATGGAATAAATGTATGCATATAGCTGATTCACTTTGTTGTATAGCAGAAACTAACACAGCATTTTAAAGCAATTATACTACAATAAAAACAATAAAAAATGTTTATTCATGTATTTCAGAACTTCATCATTTTATATTGCCTTAACTCAGCTATATTCTTTCCCTCACTAATAAAAAACATTGTGTAGTATTGACTAAGTGTGACTTTTACTAATTTTACATATATTCATATTTGTATGGCAGTAGAACATAACACACAGGAAACCCAGAGCACACAGAAAACAGTCCTCAGGAAAGAAAAGGCACATGTTTAAATAAACTATTACTTCCAAGACATGTAACAAGGCCTGATAAATTGTCAGTTCAATATCCTAGCTGATTGTGCATGTGCTGTACATGCTATTTAAGGAATGTGACCATACTGTATAGATTTTTCTGTTAGTGTCTGTTAAAGTAATAACACAGGAAGCATGTTATTATAACCTACAAGGACCATAAATACTAACCCTACAGCATTTTTATTACCAACTTATATCAAAGGCAATCTGGCACTCTTTTACACATAATATTCTCCCATTAGTAAGCAGTCTTATATTACAGACATAAAATATTTGTAAGCATTTTAACTTGGCCAGGCTACTGCAGCTGTGTCACATTTGTTTTTCCTTATTTTAATATGAGCTTATTTAGATGAAGCTGGAATTGCCTTCTTCTCCTGTACATGACAGATCTGGTTTAGTGCCAGGCCACTTAGTGAGGCCTATCAAACAACGCTCTATTATGTACAGTGGCATAATTCGAAAAATCATAAGAACACTAACTCATAACATATGTCAATACGCCCAGTTAGTTCAAAATCTTGCCTCTTACAGGTGATTTTATATTCCATTTTAAAATGCTCTTTACTGCCCCTGCTACAAACAGTTCATCTGATCAACTCCAAATGATTTTAACCTTTTTTTATCACACTTTTATGAGAATACACAGCCATAGATCATAACTAAACAAACAGACAAGAAGAAATCAAACTTTTAGCTGACCTTTGTATTTCATCAGCTTGCACTTGAGAAATCTATAAGCTGAATTAAGAAATGAGATTTCCTTAATTGTGGCTTCCTCTCATTTTCTGATCACTGCTTGCCTACCATCCCCAGGGCTATCCTGCGGTCATTCAATGATGTAGGGCCCCTTCAAGATCCTGGTAAGCTGGTAGCCTCTGCCTCCCAAGGTATTTCCAGTGGTATGAAAAGATATCATCATAAGAGAGTCTGCCATAGGTGTCCTTTCTCAATCTCCTCCTAAAAACTGAGACGGTAAGACCACCTCAGAAAGAATAATCAAATCCTCAGACTCTATACTCTAAGGTTAGTGACCAACATAGGCTTTTAGCAATACTTTCTTGTCATGATTAATATGAAAGCTTCATCCATCTATTGGGTATAGACGATCCCCCTCCAACCCTAAATAGTAATTTAATCTTTCTGCACATCTGTTTACAGCAAGAGAGATCTTCACTACCCTGAAGACTCAAGGGCAAAAAAAAATTCTGCTCTCTAAATTTTTCTGCTTTGCATTTTAATCTCTGCTTGACTGTTTTGTATCTTATCTATCGGTTCAGCGCTCAACTAATCTTTATTCTAAATACTATATAGCTCCATTTTTAAGTGATAAGCTACATATACATATATATTGAGTACTTGTCCAAATTTCCTGAATAATCATTAATCTCAATACTAGTCTGTATTAGTGGTTTTAGACTGAAAAATCTTTTAGGGGGAGAACTAGAACTAGAACCAGAACTGAAAAAATATATAGCATCACAGGGCCTTGTGAGGAACCATCCAGGTTAGAAAATACTCAAAGAGTAATTATCAGTAAATGGTGACAATGGTGATATAGTGCATTAGATCAATCCATAAAGGTATACCCCAGTAGGAAAAAGCTACATTTGAAGTGTAGTTAAATCAGTAATAGAATAATGATAATACATGCCCCCTTATGACTTTCTGTTAAAGGAAACAAGCAGAATGTAACTAACAAACCAAGGAATCGACAAGTGAAAAGGATGCAGACAACAGCCCCAAACAGCAATGCTTTCATAGTTATTATATGTTACAGATTCTTAATGCAAGTTAACATTTCGATACACATGTAAAGATGTGATGGACTTTCACTTAGTATTAGGTGTCTAGATAAAAATATTGAGTTTATTATGCAAAGTGTTATGTTTACTACTTGAGTTTCAGATTCAGCTGAAAACATTATTGAAAAGGATGACAGAAAGTACAGGACACTGTTTTGACTGGATTTAACATTAGTCATTTTCTTTCTCTTTCTCTTAATTATTTGGTTAGTTGATATATCTAGCAAGTCAACTGGATAGTCATGAAGGGGTTCAGAACAGGCCTCCCCAATTTAAATTCTTTAAAGAAGAGGGAAGAACACTTCTCTTGAGCCCTCAGAGTCTTGATTGCCTTCAGTTCAAAATCATCCACATGCCAAAGTGACCCTTCTTTAACTAGATATTCATAAATGTGTTCTGGACAGGCCTCCCCAAGATGCGTCACTTTGCATGTCAACCCTGCAGGAAAGGCAAAACCACTTGCTCAACACCTGCTCTTCTTCTCATCCTGTGAGTGACCTCAGTGTCATTGGATGCTCCAGGTCCCTCTCCCTTTCCTTTGCTTGGGATGGCATAGGCACCTCGTTTTACCTTTCTGTCTTGGAGTCTCTCGTGTACGTGGGGTTCCCATGCATGCAAAATGAAATTTGATTTTCTCCTGTTAATTTAATGTTAATTGAATTCTTAGACCATCCAGAAGTACCAAAAAGGGCAGAGGAAAATTTTTTCCTACCCTAAGAACATCACAAAATTCTATAATTAAATCTCAAAATGCTGTGTTGGATTCCATTTCCATAAAAATAAAGAAAAATTTACATGCATTCAAAAGACTCTTTACTGCTATTTGATGATTTAAAATCAAAAACTGCAAAGGATAAAATTCTACATTCCTACAATAATCAAAAATATTGTTCTCAACACCTACGAGAAGAAAAACAACACCAAATCATTTACTTTTCAGACCTTTATTTAGATCCTTAACCAGAAAAGATTTGTTCTTTTTTCTTCTTACAACAAATACAAATGAAGTGTGAATTCTTAGGGGTAAATGTATAAATAATAAGATGCTTTTGTTTTCTTTATTACATAATCAGGGTGTCCAGATTTCATCTTTTATTAATTCTATTTGTCATTCTTTTAAAATTCAGTTTTTAAAATCATAACAAAAAAAAAATCATAATAAAGACAAACTATTTTTAGAGCAGCATACACTAGGTTTTCAGTTTTCTTTGATGATTTCTAAAAGCTCTTTGATGTGGACTCTAAAAAAAGGCATTTTCATCCTTAGAAATGTGTTTTAAAACTTTAAAACCTTGAGAATTTTAGAATTGGATATTCTCAGCTGCAGCTCTGAAAAAAATATTGGTAGAGAAATAAAGCCTTAAAGTAAAAATTTTGAAACTGGATAACGAGTTGAATTAGTGTCAGAAGCAAATCAGCTGGCCGAATATAAAGAGGCCCTCTCAGAGCAGGATAGCTTGAAGCCAGCAGAGTTATGTGGGTGACAGGGAGAGAGACCCACATGACGGCACACGGATGGCGTGCACATGGCACCTCCCCCCACTGCGCCTGTCCACTCAGCTCTGCCAAGTGTGGGCTCATGATTCAAACTGACAAGAATCTTGCTTCCTCCCTGATCCAGAAAGAAAGAGCCTTGTCAAGTTGAATATCCTGCTTGCTACACGGGAGCAGGTTGCCAGGAACAATGAGGGGAACTCAAAATGTGCTCTCAATCAGCAAGAAACCTTGGGATCCTGGCGTGGCTGTTTGCAGGGCAGCGAGAAGTGTAATTGAAGCTTAAATGTCATTGCATTCATTTTAGAGAAAATGCTGATTTGTTTTTGTTCTTTGGCTTGTTTGACTTCTTTGTGCTATTTTCTGTTTCTTTCTGGACTTTGAAATTAAGTTTTTAATGTAAACTTTTTACCTTTTTTCAGGAAAATAGAATAACAACTGAACAAACTCTTACCCAAAGAACAAAATCAGTCTAACCAAGAAACATATACATGAAACTCCACTTACACCAGGTCGAATGCACACTGGAGGGATGGGCATAAAGACGAATAAAATTTTGGACCCGGAGGAAACCAACACAGCCTATAAGGATGACACTGTGCATTTAGAAGATAGATGAAGATCACGAAATGTGGAGGCAAAAGGCTTCCTTTTGATGGATCCTTTCCTCTACTTGTGCTGTAATCTTTGACCAGTCTTGACTTCTCCTGAAATCTATTCTTAGCTGTAGAGTTATGAATAACCCACTCACAGGGAAGGCATTGGCATTAAATGAGATAATGTGTGAAAAATGCATTTTGAATATGTGAAATACTGTACAAATGTTAGTTATCATTTGGTGAGAGACAGGCAGGCAGGACTCATGCTTTCTAGCTCGTACTGTTAACTTGATTTCACTCCATATTTTCAGAGCTGAGGTCCCTTTCAGAGTTCAGATTCTATTTTCCAATAGACTATATTTCAAGAAAGAATTCAGTAAGAATAATAGATAGGAAGTGCACAAAAATAAGTAAATAAAGCCCCAAAGGATAAAAGATCAAATCCAACTGGAATAATAGCAGAACTAAAATATATCTAATGGAAAAGGCAGCTTCTCACAATAGGAATCTGCAGATTCTTTACCATTTGAGCCACCAGGGAAGCCCGTTGCTGGGCATATACCCAGAGAAAACCATAATTTGAAAAAACATATTCACTCCGATGCTCACTCCAGCACTATTTACAATAGCTAGGACATGGAAGCAACCTATATGTTGAATGACAGATGAATAGAAAAAGAAGATGTGGTACATATATACAACAGGATATTACTCAGCTATAACAAGGAACAAATTTGGGTCATTTGTAGAGACATGGATGGGCCTAGAGTCTGTCATAACAGAGTGAAGTAAATCAGAAAAAGAAAAACAAATATTATATATTAACACAGGTATGTGGAATCAGAAGAAAACTGGTATAGACAACCTTATTTACAAAGCAAAGATAGAGACACAGACACAGAGAACAAACATATGTATACCAAGGGAGAAGGACAGGGGATGAATTGAGAGATTAGGATTGACTTATATACAATATACGGGGGAAGGCAATGGCAACCCACTCCAGTACTTTTGCCTGGAAAATCCCATGGACAGAGGAGCCTGGTAGGCTGCAGTCCATGGGGTCGAGACGAGTCGGACATGACTGAGCAACTTCACTTTCACTTTTCACTTTCACACATTGGAGAAGGAAATGGCAACCCACTCCAGTGTTCTTGCCTGGAGAATCCCAGGGATGGCAGAGCCTGGTGGGCTGCCATCTATGGGGTCACACAGAGTCGGACACAACTGAAGTGACTTAGCAGCAGCAGCAGCATATACAATGTATACACTGGTATTCTCTCTATATATATATATGTATATATATATAAAATAGAAAACAAATGAGGTTGGGATTGACATATATACAATATATATACTGGTACTATATATGAAGTGAAGTCGCTCAGTCTTGTCCTACTCTTTGTGACCCCGTGGACTGTAGCCTACCAGGCTCCTCTGTCCATGGGATTTCCCAGGCAAGAGTACTGGAGTGGGGTGCCATTTCCTTCTCTTCCCTATTATCTAAAGTAGATAACAAATGAGAACCTACTGCATTTCACAGGGAACTCTACTCAGTGCTCTCTGGTGACCTAAATAAGAAGGGTATCCACAAGAGAGGAGATATATGTATCTGTATAGCTGAGTCCCTTTGCAGTACAGTAGAAAGTAACACAACATTGTAAAGCAACCAATAAAAATTTTTAAAATGAAATAAAATAAAATAATTTTCATTTTAAAAAGCTGTATTTTCCACCAAATATAATTATTTCTTTTTGTGGTTTAACATGAGAATATCCTCAAAATGAGAATGATTTCTATGAAAAGAAATTAAATTCCTGTAAAGTAGTGAGGAAAGAGTAAAAGAGAAGGCTGTGACAAGATGGAACATAATTTTGAAAACTCAAACAAATTAATGCTGATGTTTGTGAAGAAAGGGCTGGTTCTGGGGCCTACAGCATCAGAAATACCTGAATGTGACTCAGAGAATGAACTTATGGTTGCTGGGGGTGGGGAGAGGGTAGAGAAGGGATAGTTAGGAAGTTAGGGATCAATATGTACACACTGCTATATTTAAAATGGATAACCAACAAGGACATACCGTAGAGCACACGGAGCTCTGCTCAATGCCATGTGACAGTCTTGATGTCTTGATGAGAGGGGAGTTTAGGGGAGAATGGATAAATGTATATGTATAACTGAGTTCCTTCACTGTTCATCTGAAACTATCACAGAATAATTAATTGGCTATATCCCAATATGAAATAGAAAGGTTTTTTTTTTAAAAAAGGAATACCTGAATATTGATTAAAACATACAATGGAAAATAACCTGAGAAAGAATATAAATATATATATAAATTATCATATAAATAATATAAATATATTTTATATTATTTTTTAATATTTTATAATAACATAAATGTTACTATATTTATTATTATATAATAAAAATAGTATACAAATAATATATAAATATATAAATATATATATATAGGCTAAATCATACAGCACCTTGACTGTGACACTCAACACACATTGCTGCATTGATCCATCCATGTGTTTCTCTCCCTACCTTGTGACTCAAAGATCCTCAAAAATAAGACCAACCTTCTTCATTTTTATATCTGAGTACCCAATATACTGTAAGGTAATTACAGATGCTCAATCGAATAGAGCCAAAAGTTTAATGCCAAAGAAACTTGCCTCAGTTATGGATCTTATAGGAGAGCCAAAGCCAAAGCAACAGTTGCAGTTGGCAGCCACTGAGCAATCAACAGAGATGAGAAATGACTGGTTTGGCAGGAAGGCAGAGTTAAGGCTAGAAACAGACCAAGGCAGTCCCACAAGGAATGCACAGTCTGTACCTATTTCAAACTCTGGTTCAAAGAAAAGCACAGAGGTACAGAACAAAATCAATTTCAAAAAGTCAAGTGCTCAGCAATGTCTACTAAGAGCCCGCTATGTGCCAGATACTCTGTTAGATACTGAGGACAAAGCAAAACTGAAGACACAGGACTGTCCTTATGGAACTAAAGGTCACACACCCGTTAAGGTGCTATGGAGGAATCACAGAAGGGGCCTGTGTGCACGTGACTGTGTGTGTGCCTGTGGATGTTGATGGAAGTTTGGGGGTTAGTGGTAAGGAATGTTGTTCTGAGAAAATGATATATGAATAGAATCTTGAAAGAATAAGTCAGCATTAACCAAGAGAACATTCTAAAGAAAGTCAAAGTGAAGTCGCTCAGTCATGTCTGACTCTTTGCAACCCCATGCACTATAGCTCACCAGGCTCCTCCGTCCGTGGGGTTTTCCAGACAAGAGTACTGGGGTGGGTTGCCATTTCCTTCTGCAGAGGATCTTCCCAACCCAGGGATCAAACCCGGGTCTCCCACATTATAGGCAGATGCTTTACCGTCTGAGCCACCAGGGAAGCCCAACATATACAAAACCCTTGAAGTGGCAAATAGATGGTCACTTCAGAGGAAACTTTAAATATTGTAGATGAATCAGTAGTTCTTAATGCTTATTAGGTTCCCAAACAGGTCACAGTCATTTCTGCTGCTGGCTATTTGCAAATCTGCCCACCCTTAGCTACTAGAAAACCGGAAGCTCCATGACAAACTTCCATTGCTAGGCTGCTCACTAAGTTCTATAATGGTGACATCTTTGACTATACTAGTTCCATCAGAGAAGTGACACCTCCAATGGAAGAGAAGAAGGATTTGGGTGTATTCTCAATTAGCCACAATGTTATGTTTGGGAAATAAGCTTTTTGTATATTGGAGAGATACTTGTAGCCAAATTGTATTTTCTCAGAAAGTAATGACTTACACATTAGTTTCATAAAAACCCATCTCTGATGCTTAGGGAAGTCACATGACCCTTCAATGTCAAGACTGCTGGCATACCAGTGGTCAGAGATGTATTTCTTTGCAACAACTTTTTTTGGTCCCACCATTCTTCTTTTTTTTTTTTTTTTGCCACAGAAATGCAAATTAAAACTAAAATGAAGTATCATCTCACACCAGTCAGAATGGTCATTTTCAAAAAATCTACAAAGAGTAAATGCTGGAGAGTGTGTGGAGAAAATGGAACTCTCTTGCACTGTTGGTAGGAATGTAAATTGATACAGCCACTACGGAGAACAGTATGGAGGTTCCTTAAAAAACTAAAAGTAAAACAAACATATTACCCAGCAGCCCCACTCCTGGGCATATACCCTGAGAAAAGCATAACACAAAAAAACACATGTACGCCAGTGTTCATTGCAGCACTATTTACAATAGCCAGGACATGGAAAAAAAAAAACCTAAAAGTCCAACAATAGATAAATGGATAAAAAAGATATGGTACATACACAATATGCCAGCAAATTTGGAAAACTCAGCAGTGGCCACAGGACTGAAAAAGGTCAGTTTTCATTCCAGTCCCAAAGAAAGGCAATGCCAAAGAATGCTCAAACTACCGCACAATTGCACTCATCTCACACACTAGTAAAGTAATGCTCAAAATTCTCCAAGCCAGGCTTCAGCAATACGTGAACCGTGAACTTCCAGATGTTCAAGCTGGTTTTAGAAAAGGCAGAGGAACCAGAGATCAAATTGCCAACATCTGCTGGATCATGGAAAAAGCAAGAGAGGTCCAGAAAAACATCTATTTCTGCTTTATTGACTATGCCAAAGCCTTTGAATGTATGGATCACAATAAACTGTGGAAAATTCTTCAAGAGATGGGAATACCAGACCGCCTGATCTGCCTCTTGAGAAACCTATATACAGGTCAGGAAGCAACAGTTAGAACTGGACATGGAACAACAGACTGGTTCCAAATAGGAAAAGGAGTATGTCAAGACTGTATATTAACACCCTGCTTATTTACCTTATATGCAGAGTACATCATGAGAAACGCTGGGCTGGAAGAAGCACAAGCTGGAATCAAGATTGCCGGGAGAAATATCAATAACCTCAGATATGCAGATGACACCACCCTTATGGCAGAAAGTGAAGAGGAACTAAAAAGCCTCTTGATGAAAGTGAAAGAAGAGAGTGAAAAAGTTGGCTTAAAGCTCAACATTCAGAAAACTAAGATCATGGCATCTGGTCCCATCACTTCATGGGAAATAGAGGGGAAACAGTGGAAACTGTGTCAGACTTTGTTTTGGGGGGCTCCAAAATCATTGCAGATGGTGATTGCATGAAATTAAAAGATGCTTACTCCTTGGAAGGAAAGTTATGACCATCCTAGATAGCATATTCAAGAGCAGAGACATTACTTTGCCAACAAAGGTCCATCTAGTCAAGGCTATAGTTTTTCCAAGTAGTCATATGGATGTGAGAGTTGGACTGTGAAGAAAGCTGAGCACTGAAGAATTGATGCTTTTGAACTGTGGTGTTGGAGAAGACTCTTGAGAGTCCCTTGGACTGCAAGGAGATCCAACCAGTCCATTCTGAAGGAGATCAGTCCTGGGTGTTCTTTGGAAGGACTGATGCTAAAGCTGAAACTCCAGGACTTTGGCCACCTCATGCGAAGAGTTGACTCATTGGAAAAGACTCTGATGCTGGGAGGGATTGGGGGCAGGAGGAGAAGGGGATGACAGAGGATGAGATGGCTGGATGGCATCACTGACTCGATGGACGTGAGTCTGAGTGAACTCCGGGAGTTGGTGATGGACAGGGAGGCCTGGCGTGCTGCAGTTCATGGGGTCGCAAAGAGTCGGACACGACTGAGCGACTGAACTGATCTGAACTTAACACATACACAATTTGATACATATATACAATGGAATATTATTATACAATGGCATAATATTAATATATAAGGGAATGTTATTCAGCTGCTAAAAGGAATGAAATAGGGTCATCCCTGGTGGATCAGATGGTAAAGGATCTGCCTGCAATGAGGGTGACCTGTGTTCAATCCCTGGGTTTGATCCCTCCTCCAAGGTCCCCTGGAGGAGGATGTGGCAATCCACTCCAGTATTCTTGCCTGGAGAACCCCATGGACAGAGGAGCCTGGCGGGCTAGAGTCCAAGGGGTTGAAAGAGTCATACACGACTGAGTGACTAAGCACAGCACACGGTCATTTGTAGAGACAGGGACAGATATAGCACCTGTCATACAGAGTAAAGTCAGAAAGAGAAAAACAAATATTGTATATTAACAGGTGCATGTGGAATCTAGGAAAATGATACAGATGAACCTATTTGCAGGCAGGAATAGAGATGCAGACATAGTGAACAGACATGTAGACACAGTGGAGGAAGGAGAGGGAGGAACAAATCGGGAGATTGGGATTGACATACATACACTACCATGTGTAAAACAGATAGTGGGAAGCTGCTGAATGGCAAAGGAGTTGGCTCAGTGCTCCTTGATAACCTAGATGGGTGGGCTGAGGGTGGAGTAGGAGGGAGGTTCAAAAGAGAGATGATACATATATACATACAGGTGATTCACTTCATTGTACAGCAGAAACCAATACAACATTGTAATTCCAATTAAAAAAAACAGTCTTGACCCTTCATCTTATCTGAGGACTCTAATCTCTTCTGAATGAAAATTCTAGTAGAAGTTCATCTTTTCTTATTGGTACACAGTTTATCTCTTCAAGATTATTTTAATCCTATCATTTTTTTCAAAATGCTGAGTGTCATCAAGAAATTGGGATTCTTCAACAGCTTCACTCTCATCAAATAAAAGTTACTTGTATGCAATGTTTGTACTTAACAAAGGACTGTGGTACTCTTATTTTGATATATTATATGTGGTATATGCAGTGTTTACCCATTAGCTGTTTCAGCTTAGGAAGAATTTTTATGACAAACTAACAAATCCAAACAGTATTTATAATGTAAATACTGATACACCATTATTTATACTTCAGTTCAGTAGCAAAAATTGGTTCTATGATAAATAAACTCTCATTATCCAATCATTAGTCTCTTATAGCCACCCTGACAAGTCATGCCATGGGCAATACAATATCACTAATGAAATGAATTAATTTATCTCTTTCAAAGGGACATTGGGGAATTGAAAATGTATGTTTCATAGCAACACTCCAAATAGAAAATATATCTAATCATTCTCAAATCATCAAGCTTATTTTACTCAACAAATATTTACAAGTGCTTTTTATGTTCCTAGTATATTTCTAGGTGATCAGAGTAAATTCTAAGGAGTTGGAGGGTGGGGGGAGCAGTCAGAAAGTAAACAAGCAGGGGGGAAAAAAAGACACGGCAACTCCAGATTCTGATAATTACTATGAAGAGAAAGAGAAAAACCAAACTCAGATTGATAGAATAGTCACCAGAAGGCTATATTTTACAAGGTGACCAAAAAACATTTTATGTTGTTTCAAGGCCTTTTTCTACTATAAAAGTCATGGTGATAAATTTACATTGGACTCCACAATATTACTTGCAGTCAATATTTTTCACCCACAAAAAATGGCAGTTTTATGTGATTCAACCTGAGAATGAATAGCAGACAGAATTTAAGAGCTATGGTTTTTATATCAAGGTTTTATTTCAAATGTATAATTGCTCTGAACTTGAATTGTCTGATAACCAGCATTTTTGTCTCAGACCCTGGGTCTACAGACAAGAGGAGAACCCTGTCACTCCACAGGTCAGGTAGAGTCTCAGCAGTATTTCCAGCCCATAGATAGACTTCTAAGGACAGGGGCCCGGTGAAGCTTCTGTAAACAATAGAGTACCAGAGCAGTAGCTGGAGGACTTCTACACCCTGGTGGAGATGTAACGTCTTCAGAGTCAGTACTTCTTCAGGCTTAGCTCTGCCAGCTGTGCTATCTGCAGTGTGACATTTAACCTCTCCTAGCTTCAGCGTTTTATCTTTTTTTTTTTTTTTAACTGAAGGATAATTGCTTTGCAACATTGTGTTGGTTTCTGCTGTATAATAATGTGAATCAGCCACATTGCCTGCCTCTTGAGCATCCCTCCCACCACCCCCATCCCACCCCTCTAGGTCATCACAGAGCACCAGGCTGGGCTCCCCGTGTTATATAGCAGCTTCCCACTAGCTAGCTATTTTACGCATGGTAGTGCATATATATCAATGCTACTTTCTCAATACATCCCACCCTCTCCTTCCCCACTGTCCACAAGTGTTTTATCTTTTCAATGAGAATGATTACCCTACCTTATAGGGCTGTTACAAATATTATGGATACAGTAGAATAACACTCTAGGCACATTCAATTAGTGTGATAAAGCAAGTTCAACTTTATATACTTGGGCTTCAAGAGTGGGGTAGAGAAAAAAAGAAAGAAAGGGAGGAAGGAAGGAAGAAATAGCACGTTTACAAGATGTAGGAGATTCCATCCACTTTAATATTAAAATAACTTAGGTTCCAGTGTGAGTGAGCATTAGCTGAGAATGCTCACAATCACTTTAGCTGTGAATCCATGCTTTCGGTCTCAGATCTTTTGCCTCTCTTGTGGTGTAAGCATCTTGCCATTTTGAGTTATTTTAATAGTGTTTTAAGATGAGCCTTTCTCTTTAAATATAAGCTATTTCATCTGTGAATCAAAGCAAAAAAGAACAATCTGCTCCAAAGATGATCTAAAAACTGATTCCGGGTTTATTAAGAGATGGATTTTCAGTCTCCATGGTGATATTTTTGTAAGAGATTTTCAGGAATAATTTTGATACTAATGAATTTGACTCTATAAGATAATTTCAGAACCTAAATCCAAAGGACACAGCTGTAGTGTAAGGTGTGTAAAATACCTCCTGGCAGTACCTAACCAACTCCAGGTGATCAAGATGGTTAATTTCTTCTTGTAGGGGAAAAATGGACTACTCATTCAGCTAGTGAATCTCCAGCTAGTGTATCTGGCTGCCACAATCTAAATTTCCATGGATAATATTCTTCCATGGTGCAATTTTGTATTTTTCAAACTTGTTCTTGTATGTCAGTGTGTTCTGACCAGCACAATGACTTATAAATGATATCTCATACACTGCAAGAATTGGAACAAATTCATATATTCAGCAAACACTTAAAATTAAATTAATTTAAAATTGATATTTTTTAGAAATCTCTTTAGTTGCATTGCAGGCTCAAATTTATAACTAGTTATTTTGTCCTACGAGAGTAGGAAAAGCAAAAACTGTCCATCACCTTCTTCCTTTTCTGTGTTTCTTCTCAAGGCAAAAATAAGCCACGTAAACATGATAAGGAGAAACTATTAGTAGCAGGGCTATATATGAAAGCTGGTGTCACAGTAATTACCAGGGACAATTCCAACTGATCAATACCCTTTCTGTTCAATTGGCGCCCATGCTCTTAAGATTTATTACATATTTAAATATCATTCATGATAATAAGGACGCTAAATTACTGTTATGTAAATCAATTTCTACCTAGAAGTTTTATAGTACAAACTTAATAAATTATTTTTCCCAACTCACTTAAGAAAGTTATTCTGTGCATTGTTAAGGATAAATAGCTTCTTTGTTACAAAGAAGATACATATAATTTGAAAAATGCACATAAAAATCAAGTGGAAAAATGATTTTTCACATTTCTGTAGTTTCCCTTAATTTGCAGATTGTAGATTCAACTAGAGCTGAATTGGTGTTTAGTCACTAACTACCCCATGGACTGTAGCCTGCTAGACTCCTCTGTCCATGGAATTCTCCAGTCAAGAATACTGGAGTTAGTTGCCACGCCTTCCTTCAGGGGATCTTCCCAACCCAGGGAATAAACCCTCATCTCTTGCATTGGCAGGCAGATTCTTTACCACTTTGGCTCAGGGACCAGAGAAGCCCTTAAATTTAAAATGTAGAACTAAACAAAACCTGTGTTACATTTTTATGTCTATAAATGTGGTTCACAATCCTGATGGCAGAAGGGAAAGTGTATGTTTGAAGGAATCCTTGAGAAAGAAATGGACTTCATAAAATAAGTAGCTTAGATAATAAAGCTCTTATTCATATAAGCTCTCCAAGCAGTATTTATTTAAACAATTAGATTGACAGCCTTGAGTATAGAAAATATATACACTGAGCATGGATACACTGAGCAATTTGAGAAAATCTTTCTCACACATTATGTCTATAACATTTGGCAGAAATTACTTCCATTTGGAATATTCATCATTTCCAACTTTTTAAGAGTTGCAGTAGCTCATTTTCAAAGTGAGAACAAACTATGGTTCAAACTATCTTTTTTTTTTTTTTTTTTGGTCTTGTTTCTTTTGGTTTGTTGCTATGTCATTGTTGCAAAAGTATTCACAAAAAGTAGTTCAGGCAGAGCTGTGACCTCATCAATAAATATACTGAAAGAATAAGTGATCTGGGTACAGGCTCCAAGGAGCTCTGTGACTTCAGTTCTCCCAAGAACTCCCTAGCCATGAAGAGAGGATAATCCCAGACCAACCATGCAAGGCTAAGGAACACAAAGTGCTGTCAAGTGGATAGCAGTTCATGGACATATTTTCTAATCCACAGTTACTCTAGAAAACACAAAACAGTATTTGCTACCTCTGGTAGAGTTACCCACAGGTCAAGGGCATGGAGAGTGAAGAGGTGAAGGAAGAGTCACAGCTGAGCGAGACATCAAGAGACCCTAATGTGTCATGTTTGTATACCTGAGTAGTAGCAGACAAGTGAACTGTGAACTTCCAGATGTTCAAGCTGGATTTAGAAAAGGCAGAGGAACCAGAGATCAAATTGCCAACATCTGTTGAATCATTGAAAAGCAAAAGAGTTGCAGAAAAACACCTACTTCTGCTTTATTGACTATGCCAAAGCCTTTGACTGTGTGGATCACAACAAACTGTGCAAAATTCTTAAAGAGTGGGAATACCAGACCACCCAGCCCACCTCCTGAGAAATCTGTATGCAGGTCAGGAAGCAACAGTTAGAACTACACATGGAACAACAGACTGGTTCCAAATTGGGAAAGGAGTATTTCAAGGCTGTATATTGTCACCCTGCTTATTTAACTTCTATGCAGAGTACATCATGAGAAACGCTGGGCTGGATGAAGCACAAGCTGGAATCAAGATTGCCAGGAGAAATATCAATAACCTCAGATATGCAGATGACACCACCCTTATGGCAGAAAGAGAAGAACCAAAGAGCCTCTTGATGAAAGAGAAATAGAGTGAAAAAGCTGACTTAAAACTCAAATTCAGAAAACTAAAATCATGTTATCTTGTCCCATCACTTCATGGCAAATAGATGGGGCAACAGTGGAAACAGTGACAGATTTTATTTTTGCAGGCTTTCAAATCACTGCAGATGGTGACTACAGCCATGAAATTAAAAGACATTTTCTCCTTGGAAGAAATGCTATGACCAACATAGACAGCATATTAAAAAAGCAGAGACATTACTTTGTCAACAAAGGTCCATCTAGTCAAGGCTATGGTTTTTCCAGTAGTCATGTATGGATGTGAGAGTTGGACTATAAAGAAAGCTGAGCAATGGAGAATTGATGATTTTGAACTGTGGTGTTGGAGAAAATTCTTGAGAGTCCCTTGGACTGCAAGGAGATCCAATCAGTCAATTCTAACTGAGATCAGTCCTGAATATTCATTGGAAGGACTGATGCTGAAGCTGAAACTCCAGTACTTTGGCCACCTGATTTGAAGTACTGACTCATTTGAAAAGACCCTGATGTTGGGAAAGATTGAAGGTGGGAGGAGAAGGGGATTACAGAGGGTGAGATGGTTGGATTGCATCACCAACTCAATGGACACGACTTTGAGTAAATTCCGGGAGATGGTGATGGACAGGGATACCTGGCATGCTGCAGTCCATGAGGTCCCAAAGAGTCGGGCACGACTGAGCAACTGAACTGAACTGAACTGAGCAGACCGGCTTTTGGATTCTGCCAAAACAGCATCTCTAACACAGGCCAGACATTGAATGACAGGTAAAGGAGATTCCTGCAGCTCAACAAGGAAAATAGCGGTGAAGACCATCCCTGTGATTGCAGAGGGGAAATGTGCTTCTTCGCTGTAAGAAACATTTCTTTGTTCATTTAGAAAGATGTAGAGGTATTTTTAAAAATAAGTCATCAGTTTATATAAGCAAGCTTTAGGGAGTATTTATTTAAACAAATTGTTTAAACACTCCTCCAGCACCTGGTGACTGAAATGGGACTTGAACCTAAAGATGCAGGGTGTTCTAATATTATGAGAGAGATGTGTTCCTGAAGACCTCACATAATTTAAAGCACACACGAGTTAAGATAAATTTTTCCATAGGAATAAATGTAAAGGTTGTGTTTTTGATATGCATAAATCCCCAGTCAATGTGGCTTGACCTTGTTTTTTTCTCGCAGCTATGTCATGCCTCACATTCTTTTATATAAAATTTTATCTGCCCATTATATGATGTATGTGATTCAAAGAGTACTTTATTTTTCATATAATAAATGCTGGAGAAAGAATATGGAGAAAAAGGAATCCTCCTACACTATGGGTAGGAATGTTAACTGGTATAGCCACTATGGAGAACAGTATGCAGATTCTTTAAAAAACTAAAAATACAGCTATCAAAAGATCCTATGAGCCAGCTCCTGGGCGTATAGCTGGAGAAAAACATAATTTGAAAGTTTCATTATTTCACAATTCATTATTTCACTGTGAATATTATTTCACTATTATTCATACCAACGTTCATGTAGCCATACCAACAGTAGCCAAGACATGGAAGCAACCTAAATGTACATTGACGGATGAATGGATAAAGAAAATGTGGTACCTGTATACAATGGAATATTACTCTGCCATAACAAAGAATAAAATAATGCCATTTGCAGCAACATGAATGGACCTAGAGATTATCATACTAAATGAAAGAGAAAGACAAATATCAAATGATACCACTTTTGTGGAATCTGAAAAAATGATAGAAATGAACTTATTTACAAAGCAGAAATAAGCCCACAGACTTAGAAAACAAGTTACGGTTCCCAAAGGGGAAAGTGGGAGAGGGATAAACTGTGAGTTTGGGATTAACATATACACACTGCTATATATAATATAATGTAAATAACCAACAAGGACATACGGTATAGGACTGGGAATATACTCAATATCTTATCATAACTTATAATGGAAGAAAATGCAAAAATATATACACATGTATAACTGAATCACTCTACTGTACCCCTGAAACCAACTTAACATTGTAAATTAACTATATTTCAAGAACAAAATTTAAAGTACCTTATTTTCCTCAACACTTTTTCTAAAACTACTCCAAGTATCCTTTTCTAAATTAATAGGACAGGATATTTTGGAGAGTCTAGATCTTTTTCAAAGTGTTTTTATCACATCTAAATATCTTTCCAAAGTTTTTCATATTTTCAGCAAAAGTGTTATCACAGTTTAAGGAGAACTTGAGCAACATTGTTATAGTATTAAAAATAAATTTTAATATTGATGATTCAAAAGTTATTACTACAATCATTATCAAAATTACTCAGAAAAGTTCTGATATGTGTAGAGCATGACCAATGTTGCTGCCTATTTTGTCTTTCAATTTGTATGAAAGTGATGCTGTTACATCACAATAGCACGAATACAATTATTAATTCCACCTTCAAAAATAATACAACTTTAGACTATTTTCCAAATTTGGTGTATAAAACAAAACTAATATTTTTCTCACACTTTTTGCAATATACTTGTCTTAAAATACACATAAAATGACCTATACCATAAAAATCATTCAGTGACAGAGACTATGTAATAGGTACTATTTGAGTAATCTGTGTCCTTGATTATTTCCATTTTAGAGATAAAATAATTGATGTCTAGTTGTATTAAGTAACCTGGAAAGGTCCAATCTATTGGATCTTTTTCTTAGGAAAAAGAATTAGGACCAACCTAGGTCCTAATTTGGAGAAGGCAATGGCATCCCACTCCAGTACTCTTGCCTGGAAAATCCCATGGACGGAGGAGCCTGGTAGGCTGCAGTCCATGGGGTCGCTAAGAGTCAACACGACTGAGCGACTTCACTTTCACTTTTCACTTTCATGCACTGGAGAAGGAAATGGCAACCCACTCCAGTGTTCTTGCTTGGAGAATCCCAGGGACAGGGGAGCCTAGTGGGCTGCCGTCTCTGGGGTCGCACAGAGTCGGACACGACTGAAGCGACTTAGCAGCAGTAGCAGTAGGTCCTAATTCTTATGGATTCCTCTATTCTTCCATTATTTCTGAATTTAGTACATTTTGTGAAGGGTTTGATGGTGCTAAAAGGACTGATATTCACGTGGTAGCAAGTCAAGCTAGATTGTAGGGGAATGAGAAAAGGTATGTGATGAGGACACAAAGACAGTAACAGTCACTATTGGATGGAACTATTTGGCATCAAAAGTTAGAAGGAGAAAAGAACAATGATTACAGGACAAGTAGGGTCAGGTGGAAGCTTTTATACTTTAGGGTGGCTAGAGATCTGTATATTAATAGGCATATTCCTTTACAAAAAGTAGGAAACATTTAGAAGGGATTTCTCTCATGTTAACAGAGACAGAAATCTCAAGACTCTAAATAGCTAAACAGACTCAACTATAAAGAAAATTGTGAATTAGGTATAGTTTTTTTTTTCCCCCAAATGTTTTCATTCCCTTATTCTTCTTCTAGGATTATCTCTCTAATAAAAATAACAATAAAAATTATAATAGCTGCATATATTAAAATAAGTAAATTTAATACTTTAAGCAAAATGCAAGTGCTTTGTGAAAGTGTGAAAATGGTAGTCACTTAGTCATATCCAACTCTTTGTGACCCCATGGACCATAGCCTGCCAGGCTCCTCTATCCGTGGAATTCTCTAGGCAAGAACACTGCTGTGGGTAGCCATTCCTTTCGCCAGAGGATCTTCCCAACCCAGGGACTGAACCCATGTCTCCTGCATCTGAGCCACCAGGGAAGCCCAAGTACTTTACATATATTAGCTCATTATTTTTCGCAACACCTAAAATAGGATACTGTCATAATCCCCATTTTATAGATGAGGAAACCATGGCACAAACGGATCAAGTAATTTCCTCAAATTATCCACTGGCAAAAATACTTATCTTTCCTCTTCAGAACCCTTACTCTCGTTAGGACCCTCTCTCTTCTCTCCTTTCCCATCTCTTTTATCCTTATCAAAATTTATGTATCCTGTGTCCCCAAGGATGTAACTAACTATATAATTAATTAGCTAAGTAGATTCATGCTAAATAATTTAGCTTAATGGGTTCTAAGATAATATGGTTGTAATAATTCAAGGGGAAAATAAGTAAATAGCTACAGTTTTTCCTAACAGAAATTACTGCCTAACAGAAGTAAAAATCATTTTACACATTTCAAGAGGGAGGGGATACATATATACCTATGGTTACACATGTGTACCTCAAGTTGAGATTTGACAGAAAACAACAAAATTCTGTAAAGCAATTATCCTTTAATTAAAAAACAAATAAAATTTTTTAAAAAGTTTAATGTGAAAAAAAAAGTTTAATGTGTCTAACACAAATATTGGGTTACAGAAATAGAACAAAATTTGTTTTAGATTTTTTCTAGCTTAAAAAAATAAGGACATATAAATCGACAACAGGTGTTGTCTCTGTGTGTGCACAGATGTGTGGTCACATCCAACTCTTTTGTGACCCTATGGTTTGTAGCCCGCCAGGCTCCTCAGTCTGTGGGATTTTCCAGGCAAGAATATTGGAGTAGCTTGTCATTTCCTCCTCAGGGATCAGATTTGAGTCTCTTGTGTCTCCTGCATTGGCAGGCAGATTCCTTACTACTGAGCCACCTAGGAAGCCCTATAAACAAATTGTACTAACAGGTATTATAATAATGCATTTAAAAATAAAAATTTAACCTAATATTTAAGTTAAATGTCATCTCCATGTCATGATGATTTAAGAAAATAAAGGGAAGATGAAGAGTACAGATCAATAAAGGCAAAAGTGTTAGGCATAGGAAGAAGAAAATAGATGGAATTGAACAACTCATCCTCTAGCCTATTATCTCTCCTTCAAGGCCCCAGATCCCTCATGATAGGCTCAAGTGTTCATGAGTTAAATCTCTCCACTTCCAGCTCTTCTCCAGCAGTTTTACCTGTCCTTCATCCCATGGTAAGACTTTCAAGAGCAAAGACAATTTGCCTTGAAAGGATAAAGGAATCAGAGGACCAGATCTAAGTCTGAACCTCAGACTTTCTTAGCTTGGTAAACATGCTTGTCCTCCTGGGGTAAGCAGGATAATGCCCTTCTCCCTCAAAGATGTCTATATCATAACCCTTAGAATTTATGAATATATTAGGATACATGGCACAAGAGAATTAAGATTGTAAGTGGAATTGCTTGCTAATCAGATGACCTTAAAAGAGGAAGATTATCCTGGATTATCCAGGTGGAGGCAATATAATTACAAGGGTCTTTAAAAGTAGAAGAGTGAATCAGAAAATAGACCCAGAGACATGGCAGTATGAGAAGGACTCGGCTGATATTGCTGGTTTTGAAGATGGAGGGAAAGGTCATGAGATAAAGAATGTGTGTGGTCTCTAGGAGCTGAGAAAGGCAAGGAGATGGATTTCCCTCTAAAGCCTCCAGCAAAGAATGCAGCTCTGCTAACACCTTGATTCTAAGCCAATGGCAATGAACTTCTGAACTACAGAACTGTAAAATAATAAATTTGTGTTGTTTTAAGTCACTATGTCTGTGGTAATTTGTTACAGCAGCCATAGAAAACTAATAAACTCCCAAAGTCTCAATTTTTTTTTCTTCTATGAAGTGAAGATACAGAAAATAATTTGAAATCTCATAGAATTACTGTGGAGACAAAAAGACTGTGAATGTGAAGAGAGCATTGTAAATTAGAAACACCATGAAATTTTTAGATATTATAACTTTTAGTAGTATCGGTACCTTTGCCCTCAGACTTTCTTTAAAGAATACGCAATTAAATTGATTGCACTCTTAAATGTATATTTGGCATTAACTCTGCCATCCTATACTTTATTAACTCAAAAGCTGATATTTTTGCTATAATATATAACTTGAGTTTGAGAATAAAGCATAAGCTACAGCACCATGAGCAAAAACTCATATATTTTGCTGATAAATATGCCAAACTACTTCATGTTTTGAGTTGGACAAAATAGTCCTAGATGTGATTTAATAAAAATTACCATCCATCATTTACAAAGCTAGAATGCAGAAAATTCAGAAGTCAATGAAAATATTCAGATTCTTCAAAACCAAAGTTTTTAATCAGAGTTATTAATGATAGCTCTAAATTTTGTTTTTTACAGGCAAATACAAACTTATGCTTGTGGAAAAAGTTTTATTTTCATTATTATACCTGATCCTGGTACCAGCCCTATAAAGAAAAATGGCAAATATTTTTAGTTATGAAAATACTAAGTAAGACAAGAGGTAAATGACAGATCAATACATCTCTATAAATGCTAGTTATTTTATCTACTATTGGTTCTCCAAGTATGATCTGGGCACCTTGGGGTCCCTGCCACCCTTTAAAGGAGTCTGCAAGGTCAAAACTGTTTTCATAACAATATTGTTTCACAGCAATATTACTTAATTTTTAAAGCTCATTCTCTTGTAAGTACAAAGTTTCCATTTCTAAAACAGTGCACGCTGACAGATATTAAACAAAAGTTGTTTGGGGTCTTTAATAAATTTTAAGAGTATAAAAGTGGTTATGAGTTACCTGGGTTAATTCTCCAAGAAAACTGTTGAAGATAAAGAGGTAGGGAAATGCGATAGCTAGAAATATATTCTAATCCAAAGGACCTAGGAAAAATAAATACAGTTGAAAGATTCATTAACATTTTTCTTTAAGGCTAGAGTATCATGAGATACATTTCGTATGCGCAGAAATGAGGTGGGTGTGGGGGAGTAGCAGTTTACTCAACAGCACCCTCATGGCTCCAAAGATATAACACAAACTTTCCAAAAGTGTCTAATCTACTCCAGGGGAGCAGTTCACACCTCATTATGGGCCCACCATTGCAAATAAATGCACAATAATGACAACAACAATAATATTGCAAAAATATGCCACGGTAACAAGAAAAAAAAAAAAAATTTGTACAAAGAACTATTCCCAACCATAGAGCAACCTTTGCTAATTACTATTATCTCACATTAACTATGTAATCTAGCTACTGGAATCTTTGTAAAAATTATTTTTGACTCATTCACTGATCATGACAGAATGAATCATCTTTGATGTATTCTCCTTTGATTTCACTGTAATTCTCTGTCTCTTGTCAGTGAATGGGCCCCATTGATTTATGAAATATCTCACAGCTGTCAATTCCTCTTTATTTTCAGTCCAGATCTCCCTGACAGGCTACTTCAACATATGCTTTCCAATTTCATATAAATAGGTAAAAAGGTTTCAATTGTTCTTATTTTCATTAATTTAATTAAACTTATTATCTGGGGTTTCCCTTGTAGCTCAGTCAGTGAAGAGTCTGCCTGCAATGCAGGAGACCTGGGTTCGATTCCTGGGTCAGGAAGATCCCCTGGAGAAGGAAATGGCAATCCACTCCAGTATTCTTGTCTGGAGAATCCCATGGACAGAGGAGCCTGGCAGGCTACACCTATGGGGTCCCAAGAGTCAGACACGACTGAGCAACTAAGCACATCATCACATCATCATAAGCACTCCCTGACATATGGTCACTTCATTTTGAACTTAGAATAAAATTCAAATTCCTTACCATGACCTGCAAATCCTGCATGACTTACTCTCACCCTCCAATCTTTTATAAGAACTCCTCTGCTTCACCATGCTCCAGCCACGTCTTCCTTATGGTCTCCATCTTTTCTGGAAATAATAGGGGTTATAGGTTAAACTTATACACAGAGTACATCATGAGAAACGCTGGGCTGGAAGAAGCACAAGCTGGAATCAAGATTGCCGGGAGAAATATCAATAACCTCAGACATGCAGATGACACCACCCTTATGGCAGAGAGTGAAAAGGAACTAAAAAAGCCTCTTGATGAAAGTGAAAGAGGAGAGTGAAAAAGTTGGCCTAAAGTTCAACATTCAGAAAACTAAGATCATGGCATCTGGTCCCATCACTTCATGGCAGATAGATGGGGAAACAGTAGAAACAGTGTCAGACTTTATTTTTGGGGCTCCAAAATCACTACAGATGGTGACTGCAGCCATGAAATTAAGACATTTACTCCTTGGAAGGAAAGTTATGACCAACCTAGATAACATATTCAAAAGCAGAGACATTACTTTGCCAGCAAAGGTCGATCTAGTCGAGGCTATGGTTTTTCCAGTGGTCATGTATGGATGTGAGAGTTGGACTGTGAAGAAAGCTGAGCACCAAAGAATTGATGCTTTTGAACTGTGGTGTTGGAGAAGACTCTTGAGAGTCCCTTGGACTGCACGGAGGTCCAACCAGTCCATCCTAAAGGAGATCAGTCCTGCGTGTTCATTGGAAGGACTGATGCTAAAGCTGAAACTCCAGTATTTTGGCCACCTCATACAAAGAGTTGACTCACTGGAAAAGACTCTGATGCTGGGAGGCATTGGGGGCAGGAGGAGAAGGGGACGACAGAGGATGAGATGGCTGGATGGCATCACCGACTTGATGGACATGAACTCTGGGAGCTGGTGATGGACAGGGAGGCCTGGCGTGCTGCAATTCATGGGGTCACAGAGTCGGACACAACTGAGTGACTGAACTGATAGGTTAAAAGGTTTCAATTGTTCCTATTTTCATTAATTTAATTAAACTTATTATCTACCTAGTACATTCCAGAAAGACTTAAAATTTAGTTTTTAGGCTCTGGAGACATGTTGAGGAACAAGAGAAACAAAAACCTCTGTTTTCACAGAGTTTATATACTGGTGTGTGCTCTGTCACTCAGTCATGTCCTACTCTTTGTGACTCCATAAACTGTAGCCCACCAGGCTCTTCTATCCATGGAATTCTCCAGGCAAGAATACTGGAGTGGGTGGCCATTTCCTTCTCCAGGGGAACTTCCTGACCCAGGGATTGAACCTGTGACTTCTGCATTGGCAAGCAAGTTCTTTACCACTGAGCCACCAGGGAAGCCTTTATATACTGGTACAGAAAGACAGATAATAAAGAGCTAAACAAATACATAAAATATCTTCACATGATGATTAAACACTAGGAAGAAGATTCAGCTGGGTAATGTTACAGAGAATGATGGAGGTAGTGTTTAGATAAGATGGTCAGGAAGTTCCTCCACAGGGATTTGACATTTAGGTGACTCCTGAGTGAGAAGGAGAAAGCTATGTGAAGATGAGTAAAAAATTTAAGACTCAGAGAATATCAAGAACTAGATAACTAGAGCCCGTAACCCCCTATTATTTCCAGAAAAAAAATGGAGAACACAAGGAAGACGTGGCTGGAGCATGGTGAAGCAGAGGAGTTCTTATGAAAGATTGGAGGGTAAGAGTAAGTCATGCAGGATTTGCAGGTCATGGTAAGGAGTTTGAATTTTATTCTAAGTTCAAAATGAAGTGACCAACATGTTTTGAGCATGTGTTCTGTGCAGAAAGAAATTTAGGGGCCCAAGAGTGAAAACAGGGAGAGGAAGTAGAACTCTAATAGTACAGGCAAGAGAAGACAATAAATTGGATAAGGTAGTAGCTGGAACAGTGGATGATTTGGGATGTATTTGGGAAGCAGGGTCTCCCTGTCTCACTGATGAGTTGCGTGTAGAAGTGAGTAAAATGGAAGAATTGGGCATGGCTCCCATGGTTTCCAGAAAACAGGTCCTACACTCCTTTGGTTAGCATCCAAGGCAAGCGCCCCATTTCCACACACCCCAAGATTCCGTCTCTCTACTACAAAACCTCAGCTGCGGTAAAGCACATTTCCTCTTTATTATTTTTACACACAAAGCTCATTCTCACCTTTGCCCATGTTTTCAGTCATCAATTTCTCTCATGCTGATCATTATATCCAGCATTCATATCTGTGGCTCCTTTTTAAAATTCCATCTTTTACTATCTGTTGCTTCATGTGAGTATTGGTCCCTAGGTATAGAGCAAGTGACACTTTCGTAAGCACCATACCTTAAATTCTTTCGAATTCACCACACTGGGACTTCCCTCGTGGTCCAGTGGTTAAGAATCCACCTTCCAAAGCAGGGGACACACACATAGCTCCCTGGTCGGGGAGCTATGATCTCACATGCCACGGGGCAACTAGGCCCATGCCCCACATGTGGGTGCTAAGTTTCTTCAGTCATGTCCAACTTCTTTGTGACTCCATGGACTGTAGCCCACCAGGCTCCTCTGTCCATGGGATTCTCCAGGCAAGAATACTGGAGTAGATTGCCATGCCCTCCTCCAGGGGATCTTCTGGACCCAGAGATAGAGCCCCAGCCAATGCACCTCAACTAGGGAAACCTGTGCACGGCAAGGAAGAGCCCTTAGCTGAAATAAAGACCCAGCCCCACCACAAATTTTTAAAGTAAAAAGTCTTAAGAAAATTTTAAAAAAGAACACCTAGTCACCTTTGAGAAATAAAGCCTTACTAATTAATAATAAATGTTATTAAATATAAAATTCTGTTCCCTCTGATGTTAGACCATTTAGCCTTTGACACAGCTATATTTGTACTACTTCATGTGAATCAGGCTTCAGCTCAAATGCTACTTTCAGAAATGTCTTTTCTTGCCACCCACCTGTAAGGACCCCCCACCCAGGACCACTGGTCACTTTATCATGTTTCCTTGACATGTTATACTTCACGGCATTTATCTCTGATCTAATGCTATCATACTTGCCTGCTGGCTTGTTCGTTAACTACTTTCTTCCATTGGAAGGTCATGTGGTGAGAGTGGAGCTTGTCTACTTACAACACCTGGATCCCCGCACTTACAGCAGTACCTCCCTACAATAGTATGCTTTGTGTCAGCATTGTGCCAGATGTTAGAAATCAAGTTAAAAAAAAAGACAAAACTCACTGCCCTCATGGAATTTAGATGCTAGCGGGAGAAACTGTGCATAAATCAGATTAGTAAGTAAAATATGTAGTTCAGTAGATAGTGGTGAGAGTTAAGGAAAGGGAAAAAATCAAGCAAAGCAATACAGACAAGCTCTCTGCATTTGGGGGACCTCCCTGGTGGTCCAGTGGACAAGACTCCATGCTCCCGATGCAACGGACTCAGGTTCAGGCCCTGGTCAGGGAACTGGATCCCACATGACACACGGAGCCTGTGTGCCACAAGGAAGACCCAAGACCCAGTGCAGCCAAAATAAATAACTTTAAAAACAAAAATGTACGCATTTGTAGTGGGAGTGGGGAAGTGTAGGAATCTTAAAATAGGCAAGGAAATTCTCAATGAGATGGTGACATTTGAGTCAAAATCTCAAGAAAGTGAGTCTTGCAGGTAGCCAGGGAAAGTTGTTCCGGTTAGAGGAAACAGCAAATGCAAATGTCCTGAGGCTGGAGTACACCTAAAGCTCTAGGAATATCTCAATTTACTAAAGCTTTGGAAGGTCATAAGCAAGAGGTGGAAGATGTAGTCAGAGAGGAAAATAAGGACAGAGAATGGGAACAGACCATTTAGGGTCTTTGAGGCCAATAAAAGAATTTCAGATTTTACTCTTAGTGAAATGGGGAATAACTGGGAAATTCTGCACAGGTAAGAGCCACAAGATGATTCATACTTTAACAGAACCATTCTGGCTGCTCTTTTAACAAGAAGAAAACATGGGCAGGGGCTTCCCTAGTGATCCAGTGGTGAAGGCTCTGCACTTCCAACGCAGGGAGCACGAGTTTAATGCCTGTTTGGGGCACTAAGATCCCACAAGCAGTGCAGCACAACCAAAAATAGATAGATAAATAAAAGAAACAGTTTAAAAAAGAAAACAAGGGCAGAAGCAGAGAGATCTATTCAGAGCCTAGCTCTCTGATTCAGGGAGACATGATGGTAACTGCAAATGGAAGAGCTGCGGTGAGATGGGAATTGGCTTTTGATCCTTGATAAATATTTGTTAAATTAATGAACAGTTAAAGGTTTCCCACTCAACAATGGTAGCTTACATTTTATTTAACATATAAAGTAGCCTATTTGTAAAACCGAATAAATGATATGTACAATAATTTTTTAGTGTTCATAAGTATAATTTCTACTTTTGTTAATAAAAATACATAGAAATCTATTTATAGACAGGTTACATTTACAAGCTGACCAAATGGATTCTTCATCTGATTGATTAATCTTGAGGTACACATTTCACTTTGAAAATGATTCTGACAAGACGGCTGCATTTGTAGAGAATTCAAGAAGAATGTCTTTATAAGAAGGGAAAAATAAATTGAAAAATGTTGAGACCCACCATTATCCTGTCTGCTTTGAACACAACAGAGATGATAAGTCTACCATTTAACATTCTAAATTAATAGTTTTATGAAAATCCTATTCTTGTCAGTAGTAGAGGTTTGTGACTTTTTAATTTTTTTTTCTTTTTAGTGTTTTCATCTGACATTTCCTAATTACCTCTTTTGGGTGAGTGTTAATATATTTTCACAGTGCTACCTGGCTGGATGTCATCTTTAGACAAAGACAGAGATAAACTCTACGTTTGTCAGTAGAATTTGTTTTGAGTGATTCTGCAAATGAAGTGTATATTCTGGAGCCATCCTCAAAAACAGAAAAATCAGAGCATGTGAAATTTCTTTCTGTTTTTTATAGAAATTAATTAGTTTGTTGACATTCTTTTATTGGGCCTTTTTGCATTGGTTTACATTCAAATCATTGTTTTCAAAACAGAAAAAAAATCTGCGATTAGCTGGAGTTAAAAATCTAAACAAGAGATCCCCAAGCTCCAAATCATGTAAATGGTAATATTCGTGACAGTTTACAACTTCTTTTCCCCCAATGGGAATATCCTGTGTGGTTTATTGCAAGCCATCAAAAGCAGAGCTCTCAAAAATTGCAATATGGTGTTTCTGTAGCTCTCACAAAACCTAGCTCAAGCTGTAAGGTTGCAAAAAGCCAAAAACAAACAAAAGAAAATACACTTAATATTCTGAAAATACGTTGGTGTGTATAAATCACTCACAGTCTATAGACTGGGTGCTTATGCACAGCCTCAGTCAGCTTTGAAAATACTCCAGGATGTCACACTAATTGTGGTACATTCTGAAATCACCTAAAATTCACTGTCTTTTGCAATTGGTACACCAATCACATTCTCTTTGGTGCACAGATGCAATCTCCTTTACATTTCTAACAGATCTTTGGTTACATTCTGGCAGTAAGGACACTCTTATGAATAGGACAGAAAAAAGATGTCCTGTGTTTGTCTCTGAATTTTTGTGGAAGATATTGGATTGCCATCTCTAACACAGTTCATAAACAAACTTGGTGAACATCAAAGGCTATAACATTACAACCTGCTGAGCCCAGATTACACACAGCGAAAGTAAATGTTACTTCAATGAAAACTCTTCTGAAATTTAAAATCAAATAAAACTCACAATGTCCAAATACTTGATTTAGAACTCGGGCTTTGTGTGTGAGAATGTTCTTACAACAACGGCTGGATGATTAACGCCCTATTTAGTCAATTATATGTCAGTCCTAATCTGCTTGGCACAATTTTGTTTATTCACAATTATTCTCACACATAGAGACCTGCCACATTTTGCTCTGGCTCTGAGTATGGTAAATACTGGGTATACTAGAAAGACAGAATTACAAACGCCCTTTTAGTTGCCTTTAACTCATGCTGTACTATTCATGTTAGAATACAGGTAATTTGTTATTGAATGTAAGACTTAAAAATCCCAGTGCTAGCAGAAGTAGCTACTTACAAGCATATTTATTTCCTCCCATGATGACTTAGTTCTAATATTTCTAATGATTTCCAACTATGTTTAACTGAGACACACACACAAACATACATACACACACATACGTATTTGTGCTGCAAAAATGATTGACTAACTTCAAAACAAAGGCAACATCGAATCGAGAAAGATTTTGCCAAGAAATCCTATTTACTGTGTTTATTGGTGCTTCTCAAAAAAAAAAAAAAAACTCAAAATCATGTTTGTTTTACCCAGTTTTGTGCTTCTACCAAGAAAACACATCTGTGAAAATAAGAACCTTTCCTATTAGGATTCTTCAAAATCATGTCATATATTATCCTTAATTATATATCCAGCACAGCTAATTGGGAAGGATTTCAAAAGTCTCAAAGAATTTGAGAGAAAACATCTGTCATTAGGTTATTCAAAATGACTCCAATTGTATACCAGTAGTCTATTCTATAATGAATCTTAACTATTAATATTACCTGATAGTAAGTCTTTGGAACCCAGGTCTCCCGCATTATAGGCAGATGCTTTACCGTCTGAGCCACCAGGGAAGTCCAAGTCTTTCTCAGGCATTGCACACCTAGAGTCATACATAGCTCATCACCTCGTTAGCCTGCTCCCTCAAGCAGAATTCATTGCTCCCTCACCTGTAACCTCATATTCCTGTTCATATACCTTCATCATGACCACTGCCAGATTATATTTGTTGTCTGTTTCAGTCATGTGTGACTCTTTGTGGCCACATGGACTGCAGCACGCCAGGCTCCCCTGTCCTTCATCATCTCCTGGAGCTTGCTCAGATCCATGTCCATTGGGTCGGTGATGCTATCCAACCATCTCACTGTCTGTCATCCTCTTCTCCTGCTTTCAATCTTTCCCAGCATCGAGGTCTTTTCCAATGGTCAGCTCTTTGCATCAGGTGGCCAAAATATTGGAGCTTCA
Source organism: Bos indicus (assembly GCF_029378745.1). Lineage (NCBI taxonomy): Eukaryota > Metazoa > Chordata > Mammalia > Artiodactyla > Bovidae > Bos > Bos indicus. The sequence continues at coordinate 120,909,454 of NC_091760.1, forward strand.
GCATCAGTCCTTCCAAAGAATATTCAGGACTGATTTCCTTTAGGATGGACTGGTTGGATCTCCTTGCAGTCCAAGGGACTCTCGGGAGTCTTCTCCAACACCACAGTTCAAAGGCATCAATTCTTTGGCACTCAGTCTTTTTTATTGTCTAGCTCTCACATCTGTACATGACTACTGGAAAAACCATAGCTTTGACTAGATGGACATTTGTTGGCGAGGTAATATCTCTGCTTTTTAATACACTGTCTAGGTTTCTCACTTTCTTCCAGGCAGCAGCATCTTTTAATTTCATGGCTGCAGTCACCGTCCACAGTGATTTTGGCGCCCAAGAAAGTAGTCTGTCACTCTTTCCATTATTTCCCCATCTATTTGCATGAAGTGATGGGACTGATTACAAGTACACATCATATATGTTTCCTCAGAGTGGATGAACTTCCTGAGGGTAGGGCCACATGTTACACATACGTTATCCCTGGAATCCAGCATCATTCCTGGTACACATCCAGTAGCTGATATCAGTAAACATTGAATAAGTGAGTGAATCTCAGCCCAGATCTGCTTTCTTAACATGTCAGTGGAAAACTCTTCGTATCTAAAAATGTGATGGCCTTAATCCAAGCTATATTTTCAAAATGTGATTTTCAAATAAAGAAATGAAAATATGCTTATATGTTTATATCACAATTCTATAAAAATGATCATTTGTGCAGAACCTCTAAAGCTTGTCATAAATGTATTTAAAATAAAATTAAATAGTGATAGACTGCTATACACCTATTTGCATGGCTAGAATAAATAAGAATGGCAATGCCTATTGGGACTCCCACATATTGCTGGTGCAAATGCAAAACGGTACAACCACTTTAGAAAACAGTTTGGTAGTGTCTTACCAATTTTAACATATACTTACTATGTAATGTGAATCCCACTCCTAGATTTCTATGCAAAGAAATGAAAACTTATTTTTACCTAAAACATGTATGCTAATGATTAGAGTAGCCTTTCTCTCCCCTCCAAAACTAAAACCAACACAAATGTCTTTCAAGTGGTGAATGGATAAACAAATTGTACATTTGTTCACTGGAATATTACTCAGTGATCCATATCACAATATGAATGAATTTCCAATGCATTATGTTGAAGGAAAGAAGTGAGTCCTCAAAAGTAACATATTCTATAATTTCATTGACATGTCTGTAGTTGTCTTCTGTCGCTACAGAACAAATTATCAGAAATTCAGCAGCTTATAAAACAATGTCCATTTATTAGCTCATATTTCTTTATGTCAGAAGTCTGGGGCAAACTCAGTTGAGTTCATGGCTTAGGATCTTCTAAAAAGAAAATTAAAGTGTTAGCTGGGCTGGACACTTATCCAGAGGTTCTGGGAAAGAAGCAGTATCCAAGTTCATTCAGGTTTTGGCAGAATTTAGTTCCTTATGATTGAAGGATTCTGGTGCTAGTTTCCCTGCTGCCTGTTAGCTGGGAATTGCTCTCACTTCCCAGAGTTCACTATCAGGTCCTTTCCACTGACTCCCTTTGTCAGCAAGCCAGAAACCTCACCTTGAATCTCCCTCCTGCTCTGATTTCCTTTTCTGTTACCAGCTGTCAAAAATTTTCTGCTTTTAAAGGGCTTGTGTGATTGTATTTCACTCACCCATACAAAGTAGCATAATCATGGGAGTTTCTATGGACGAGAAGTGAACGCCATACTAAAACTGTATTTCCCACAACAACTTTCTGAAAAAAGCAAAACTATAGGGAAATAGAGTGGGCTTCTCTGGTGGCTCAGTGGTAAAAGAATCTGCCTGTCAATTCAGGAGACTCAGGACATGTGGGTTTGATCCCTGAGTCAGGAAGATCCCGTGGAGAAGGAAATGGGAACCCACTCCAGTATTCTTGTCTAGAGAATCCCATGGACAGAGGAGCCTGGCAGACTACAGTCAATAGAGTCAGACACAAAGAGTCAGACACAACTGAGCAACTGAGCATGCAAGCACACATAGAGAAAGAGGACAGATCTGTGGCTGCCAAGACTTAGATATAAGGAGAAGGACCGACTACAACTGGACAGCAAGGATAAGGAATAAATATGAAGTCAACCATGCTCTTACTCTCCTTTGCGTGATGTGCCTAAAGCACTTCTATGCTGAAAAAGGAGGAGAAATTTTGATTTTATGTGAAATACAGCAGATTTTCAGTATTTCCCTGGATGGGATATTTTCATATCTATGAGAACTTGTTTCTACCAAAATTGACTGTGGGACTTGTTATCTAAGAATATCCAGAAAAAGTTACGGCACTTGCTTGAGATTTCGTGTAAGTAGCAGAGAAAACAAGTCTGAAGAAGTGGTTTGAATGATTAAGGTAAGGGTGGCAGAGAATGGGGGGAACAGGAAGAGGAGAGAGAGAATTTTGTTCTGGTTGTACCCCATGGAGTCTCCCTCTTTCAAAATGCTACTTATCTGCAGGAGAAGGCAGGGTATTTAATTAAAAGAACATACAGTGTAAGGTAATGGTAATCCTTCAGAAGACTTTATACTGCAATTTGATCTCTCCTTATCTTTCTACAAAACATTTTTGCTGATAATTATGCTCCTTTAAGAAAGAATTGAAAGTGGAAAGAAAAGGTATTGACTACATTGAGTTGAATTTGGAGAGGCCTGGAGAGAAATGTGTTCTAAGCTACTGAACAAGAAAATACAATTATATGAAAATGACCAAAATTCTCAGCTGGAGATTATGCTCATGATTGTTTGAAATAACTGTACACAACTTTTACATTTACTTTTTCATGCAGAAACAAGAAGTCTAAAATTTAATGTTCCCTTTCTGTACTTTTGCATTATTTCAGTGATACTTTTGTTACCTCATTTAAGCATTCAAAGCCTTCCTATTCTTGACCCAGAGATATATAAGAAAGGAACTTTGTTGTTCAGTAACTAAGTTGTGTCTGACTCCTTGCAGCCCCATGGACTGCAACACGCCAGGCTCCTCTGTCCTCCACTATCTGTCCAAGTTTGCTCAAATTCATGTCCATTGAGTTGGTGATGCTGGAAAGGAACTAATAAACCTTTTTATCTTCACTCTCGCAATTAGCAAAACAAACCACTGAAGCCCTTTGTCTGTATTACTGAAATTGTGAGCTCCTTAAAAAAAATAGTTTTCCAGAAAATAATTGAGAAAGGAGAAAATTTTTGCAAAGAGTTCAGTGGAACATTCTTATGGCCAGGAAAACTTTAAAAATGCCTAATATTGACCCTGAAAGAAAAACTTCCCAGGTGGCACTAGTGGCAAAGAACCTGCCCACTAAAGCAGGAGACATAAAGAGGTGCGGGTTTGATCCCTGGGTTGGGAAGATCCCCTGAAGGAGGGCTTGGCAACCCACTCCAGTATTCTCGCCTGGAGAATCCCATGGACAGAAGAGCCTGGTGGGCTACAGTTCACTGGGTTGCAAAGAGTTAGACACCTGACATGACTTAACATGCATGCAGTGTACATAAAAGTCTCGGTTCGGTTCAGTTCAGTTCAGTTGCTCAGTCGTGTCCGACTCTTTGCGACCCCATGAATCACAGCAGGCCAGGCCTCCCTGTCCATCACCAACTCCCGGAGTTCACTCAGACTCACATCCATCGAGTCGGTGATGCCATCCAGCCATCTCATCCTCTGTCGTCCCCTTCTCCTCCTGCCCCCAATCCCTCCCAGCATCACAGTCTTTTCCAATGAGTCAACTCTTTGCATGAGGTGGCCAAAGTACCGGAGTTTAAGCTTTAGCATCATTCTTTCCAAAGAACACCCAGGACTGATCTCCTTTAGAATGGACTGGTTGGATCTCCTTGCAGTCCAAGGGACTCTCAAGAGTCTTCTCCAACAACACGGTTCAAAAGCATCAATTCTTCGGCACTCAGCTTTCTTCACAGTCCAACTCTCACATCCATACATGACCACTGGAAAAACCATAGCCTTGACTAGACGGACCTTTATTGGCAAAGTAATGTCTCTGCTCTTGAATATGCTATCTAGGTTGGTCATAACTTTTCTTCCAAGGAGTAAGCATCTTTTAATTTCATGGCTGCAATCACCACCTGCAGTGATTTTGGAGCCCCCCAAAATAAAGTCTGACACTGTTTCCCCATCTATTTCCCATGAAGTGATGGGACCAGATGGCATGATCTTAGTTTTCTGAATCTTGAGCTTTAAGCCAACCCTTTAACTCTCCTCTTTCACTTTCATCAAGAGGCTTTGTAGTTCCTCTTCACTTTCTGCCATAAGGGTGGTGTCATCTGCATATCTGAGGTTATTCATATTTCTCCCGGCAATCTTGATTCCAGCTTGTGCTTCTTCCAGCCCAGCGTTTCTCATGATGTACTCTGCATAGAAGTTAAATAAGCAGGGTGACAATAAACAGCCTTGACGTACGCCTTTTCCTATTTGGAACCAGTCTGTTGTTCCATGTCCAGTTCTAACTGTTGCTTCCTGACCTGCATATAGGTTTCTCAACAGGCAGGTCAGGTGGTCTAGGTTAGGAAAACCCAAATTCAGATCCAGCACTTCTCAATTATCAAGGTGTCTAATTGGCTTTGAAATATTACTTTCATTTTTTTGTGGTCAGAGATTAGATTTGTTATTTTCTTACTACAGTTCCTTGAACTCCCCTTGTTCTACAAATATTTATTGAATATTTATTGGACAATCACATATATATTGTATAGTTAACTGGGTCTGACACTAATGAGACTATAAGTAATTAAAAAGCACTTATTCTGAGACTTTGTCTTCCAATATAGTATAGTATATTATGTGTTCTAGTATAGAACTGGTATTGCTCTCTGGGTCAAAGACTCCTCCTTGGATTCAGTCTGATCTCAGGTCAACTTTGAACCTCAGGTGATTCCTGGAGCTTAGAGCTGGATTGCAATTTCACTGTCCAAGAAAGAATCCATACAGGGATCCCTGGCTTTCAAAGATCCTGTTAAATAACAATGTTTTTCATATTCTGACCTTGAATGAAATACTAAATTCAGATCTAAATTGTTAAAAGTTCACCCTTAGAGAGTTATGGGTGAAGAATCAGGGCAGGCATTGCAACAAAAAGGAAACATGCCTTGATAAATTCTCTTTTCTGTACCCAGAAACCCCTTTAGCTATATATATATATATGGCTCCAGTGGGAGTAATTACAGTGTGTCCAATGTTATCCCTGAATAAACTTTTCCCTTCTATGCAAGAACTAGTCTTTATGTGTTCCATAAAGCACCTGGCATGTTGTGAACATTTAAGAAGTGTTTAGTGATGAAACAATGGCAACTAAGGATCTAAACCCTCATTTCCTGTGGCTATTATAATCCAAATGGAACTCTGCTATGACAAAAGAGGAGGAAAGTCCCTTTGGTTACTGTGCTATTATAACTTATTACTCCATCTGTCCTGTTTATTAGAGATTCCTACATACTCTTAAACATTGGGAACACAATCTAGTTTTGACAATAAAATAAGAAATCCTATTAAAAAGCTCATAAGTACCTTGAGCTTGTATACCTTTTTGAATATGAAGAGATTTGCAAAGAATCATGGCATGTTACATCACGAATTGCAGCAAGATCACTAGAATTTGGCTAACTGGTGTATAATGGAAATCCAAGGGGTCATGAGATTAAACTTTTCCTTAATTATCACAATATATTTTAAATAAAGAGTGTTCTAGAAGTCTTGTTGGTAAAATGGCCACCATGAAACAATAAACAGAGAGAATCTAATTCATAGTATCACATGGTCATTTTTCTTCCATGGGAAAAAGTATTTTTACTTTTAACTTGACACAAATAACTTAGACTCATGAACTCTTCGCAGTGGGAATATATTACAGCTTCTGTAGTCCAAGTTTGAGACCTGGAATTTACAGATTATTTAGCTCAACAATGTTGCCATTATTAGATATTAAATGCTGATCTTAGATGCAAAGGCTCATATTCATATTTTTTAAAGCCCACATGAGCCAAATAATGAAGTAGAACAGATAAAATAAAGGATGGAGGGAAGAGACCAAGAAAGCAACTCAGAAAGAAAAATAAAATAACTGAAAATACAGTTCCAAAGTCAGAGAACTCCCCCCTCCCCTCAACCCCCTTTTAAGAAGATTTCACTTTCTCTAAAGAGTAAAGCAAGTGCTTTTAGATCCAAGGGTACCTGGTTCAAACCTCAGCAGGGGCATATTTCTCACAAACTAAAAAGGCACTCTGCCTATTAAAGGAGCTGACTTAATACAGTTATATGGGCCATTACTGTACAGAATGGGGATGCACAAACTATTTTCTAAATGGGGCCTTTTTGTGCATGTACAGTAATTCTTAGAGAAGCCTTTTACAAATGGGGAAAAAAAGGAAAAATTAGGTGTGGGGGGTGGGCAGGGGTAATCTAAGAACCCGTGATTTGAGCCTCTAATAACTATTGGTGTATTAGAGGCAGCCATCTGCAGCAATATAGCAGACCAGGTCTTCCTGGCAATGGTCTGAAAAAGCATTCTAAGGATAAAAGCTTAATATTTGTGCAGACCTCAGAGGCCTAGAAAAGATGAACAAAGTACACCTTGAAGTTTCGTCTCAATATTGGACCTCAAAATGCATGGTGTCCATGGAATTTCACTTAAACAGGAAGTAGCACTCAAACAGTTCACCGTAAAGACACTACTTTGCCTGAGATTTTGACAAGAAGACTTTGCTGAGTAAATTTTTATGTGACACCATAATTTGACTGCTGCAAGTCTTCCTTAACAGTGAAATCATGAAAAGAAAGTGGTAAACACTCTATCTAATCCACATTATAAAAGAACTCTGAGGAAACTATTAGAAGCCTATTTTTGACCATAAATTTATATTTGGCGAGCTAGACTTGATCTAGGCTCAACATATCTGTGGTAATTTATATCACTCACCCTGGGAACATGATAAAGGAGAGAATAATAATGAATTTTGAAAATACCTTTTCCTTCCCCAGTTTCATTAGACATAATTCTCTAGGGCTTATTGGAATCTAAAGGATTGTAAATACAGGCAGAGATTCCAAAATGTGGGTGACTCATATATATACATACAAACAGTCCTTTCAAAAGTGATATTTATTTCTTACAGAATAAATCTGCATCCTGGGTGAATATTTCAGGTAATAAGTTTTGGAGAAAGTAATTTATTTGAATCCTACAATTCATCCCTATTATAACCCAAATTTTAAGAATATCTTATTAGTTTCAAGTGACAAAGGCTGAAATAAAATTTAAAAGTTCCAATTGGTATAAAGAAAAGAGGTAGATGAAGTTATTGTTTGTTTCCATGATTAATAATGAGACCTGGGAATAAAACTGGATTCAGAAATTCAAAGAATGACATTAGAAGTCAGCTCCCTTCACCTCTTGGGTCTTCTTCTCTTTAGGTTGGTTCCTCCTTCAGACAGGCACCCCTCCCAGCCAGATCCTCTAGAATTGCACACAACCTCACAAACTCATGCCCTATGAAAATAGTTATACCCTTCAACATTTCAAATCAAAATCCCCTCCCAAAAACTTAAGAGAGCCTCAATTACTTTTTGATGAACTCACCTAGGTTTAAACGAGACAACAGAAGACCATACTTGTGCATTTCCTCTGATTTTGACGAAAAGAGGAACCAAGGGGGATTCTTTTAGTTTAAAAATGTCACCTGCATAATAACTGACTCAACAAATTCTGACCTGGAATATATCCAGGAATATACATGTGTTCACATGTACACAGACAGATACAATAAGACTACAATTTGGAAAACTAAGATGGAGAAATGATGTATAGTGAGAATGTGCAAGTGATTTTAAATCAGTATAAAGCTATTGAGTTTTGCAAAAACTGTAATCTTGATAACATGAAGAAAAGACAGAAGCATAGTTGATCCTCAATAGATACTGAATAAATGAATGAGTAAAGTCATTAGACAGAATAAAAGCAAGGTGAGTGGTGTGTCACAGAAACTGACAGAAGAAACTGCTTTAGTGAAGACAAAGAAAGAAAATCTAGGGCTTCCTCAGTGGCTCAGCAGTAAAAGAAATAGCCTGCAATGCAGGAGATGCAGGAGACCCAGGTTCAGTCTCTGGATCAGAAAGATGCCCTGAAGGAGGCAATGGCAACCCACGCCAGTATTGTTGCCGGTAAAATTCCATGGACAGAGGAGCCTGGTGGGCTACGGTCTATGGGGGTCACAAAGAATCAGACACGACTGAAGTGACTGAGCAACAGTCTCACCGTATTAAAAGTAAAAGTGAGTTCAGAAAGCTAAAAGAGCCATGATAAAAAATTAAGCTAGATATTAAATAATATTCTGTGCTGGTTACTATTTAGTTAATGTTTGGAATTCTGGATCCATAAAATTATTCATAAATCAATGTAGCAAATAAAACAATTAGTTATTGAGTATAGATATAACTAGAGTTGGGCTTCCCTGGTGGTCCAGGTGGTAAAGAATTTGCCTGCAAAGCAGGACATCTGGGTTTGATCCCTGCGTTGGAAAGATCCCCTGGAGGAGGGCATGGCAACCCATTCCAGTATTCTTGCGTGGAGAATCCCCATGGCATTCTCCCTGGGGTCACAAAAGTCAGATACAACTGAGCAACTAGGCACATAGAATATATGGTAGATACTATGATAAGCACTTGGAATATAAAATGAAATTAGGTGTTTCTTATCAGGGTATCTCTACTGAAAACAATAGGCAGGAAATATGGGAATCAGTAGAGGAGGAAAACAAAACAGATGGGTGGAATTGAGAGGTTAAGTCTAAAGCATACTGAGTGAGGGGTCAGGAGTAACTTAGGAAACATTAACCCATTAATTCTGAGAGAGCTGACCATGTTTCTCTCACAATAAGAAACTACTAGAGTATGTCCATACATACAGGAAGAGTAGAGTTGAGCACAGCACCTAGGAGGCAGGTGTGGACAATGAGTGCCTGGACCGAGGGAGATAGAACAGGTGCATAAGTAGAACAATGCTATCAAGATGCATCTTGCCTGATGAGAAGAGCTGACTCATTGGGAAAGACCCTGATGCTGTTAAAGAATGAAGGCAAAAGAAGAAGAGGGTGGCAGAGGATGAAATGGTTAGAAAGCATCACTTCAGTTCAGTTCAGTTCAGTCGCTCAGTCGTGTCCAACTCTTTGCAACCCCATGAACCACAGCACGCCAGACCTCCCTGTTCATCACCAACTACTGGAGTTTACCCAAACTCATGTCCACTGAGTCCGTGATGCCATCCAACCATCTCATCCTCTGTCGTCCCCTTCTCCTCCTGCCCTCAATCTTTCCCAGCATCAGGGTCTTTTCCAATGAGTCCGCTCTTCGAATCAGGTGGCCAAAGTATTAGAGTTTCAGCTTCAACATCAGTCCTTCCAATGAACACTCAGGACTGATCTCCTTTAGGAAGGACTGGTTGGATCTCCTCACAGTCCCTTGATCAGTCCCTTGATCTCCAAGGGACTCTCAAGAGTATTCTCCAACACCACAGTTCAAAACCATCAATTCTTCGGTGCTCAGCTTTCTTTATAGTCCAACTCTCACATCCATCGCTGACTCAATGGATATGAATTTGAGCAAATTCTGGGAGATCGTAGAGGACAGAGGAGCCAGGAGTGTTGCAGTCCATGGGGTTGCAAAGAGTCAGACACAACTTAAAAACTGAACAACAACAAAAATCAAGAAAGAATCTCAGCATGGTGGGGCATGTTCAAGAAAAATCTTAATATTGTCCAGTGAAGCCCAAAAGTTTTTTCCAGATGTCTGGTCTAGCATGTCTACTATTATATTTGCTCTTCAATTTACTCTTCAGGGGTTACTGAATGATTTACCTAATAACTCTTATTAATCTTTGCAAAACTCACTAAAAAAAGAGTCATGAAGTTTGGAGAATTGTTTTCTAGTAACCTACGGGTTAGCCCTGTGTTTTAAAAAGATCTTTGATCTCAAAAAAGAAAAGAAGTTATAGTCTGGGTAGGGGAGAAGAATGCTTTAAGTCAGCTAAATCAAGAGCTTGGAATCTAAGAATACTTTTTAACTTTTTATTTTATATTGGAGTATAGCCAATTAATAATGTGATAGTTTCAGGTGAATAGCAAAGGGACTCAGTCATACATATTCATGTATCCATTCTTCCCCAAACTCCCCTCCCATCCAGGCTGCCACATAACATTGAGCAGAGTTCCCTGTGCTAAACAGTAGGAAATTGTTGGTTACCTATTTTAAATATAGCAGTGTGTACATGCTGGAATCCAACAATATTTAATTTCAGAATTCTAAATCATAGTGCAAAGCACACTAGCCAGTGCTTCATGTGCCTCAACTGTATAATGAGGATAAGAGGCACCTCACCAGATCACTGGAAAATTAAATGAGATGCTACATAGTAAACCGTAGTACAATGTATAGCACTTCCATTAATTAACTTTAAAAAAAAATGTTTTGGCTTGATTTCCTAAGTATCCACTAAAAACATCCTGTGTTTGTATCAGTTTCAATAATTTATGTTTAAGTATCCTTGTAGTAATAGAAAACTTCTGGCAATAAACTTCTCAAGTGGTTAAAGTCATTTGACCTTTAGTCTTTTGCTTTAAAAAAAATCTGTCCATAGATACGTTAAATTGTCCAGAAATACATTGCTTATCATATCTTATTGCTTAATCAGTGGCCAACGAAGATGGCCTATATTGACTGCCCTGAAGTAATTGTGAATTGATCTTCTCCTCCAGGAAAAGAATTAACTTCACAACAGAAGCAATGTCATAGAGCATTTACTGTATTTAAATATCTACAACCCTTAGAAGAAACAATATACAATGGCTGGTTAAGTGAGCATACTAACATCAACTGAGAGATAAAAGATGTTCTGTTGTTTACTGTGCCAGACAGGGAATCGTACATTACTGTTTTCTGAAAACTGCTTTGTGAACCAAATAAAAAGCTACAAGTAAGTGTTTTGATTTAATCCATATTTGTAATAGAACTGGAAGTCTCTGAATTCTTAATTTAAAAAATTGTGGTTTGAAAAATCATTCCATTTGAAGATAAACAGAACTGTGGACAATGGGAAGCAAATATAGGTATTATAGAAGTTTGCAGATACAAAATGTGTGGTAGAAAGTATATTCCAAAATAAAGGAAGAACTAGTGATATTTTAAATTCTTTCTCTTTCAAAATAGAGATTAATATGAACTGCTAAAATACCAGCAAATAATTCTGGATCTTTTATAATGAATGCAAAGTATTTATGATTAAATATGAATATTGATCCTCTTGGAGACCCTAATCTATTCATCTCTAAAGCACTCAAATAGCTAGCATTTAGACATTCATTACAGTCTTCTTGAAATAACATTTTCAGTATGTCCATGAAGCTATAAAATTTTTTTAGCTTTAAAAAGCTACTTTAAACCACTTTGAGAAGGGATCCCTCCATCTGAAAGCAGCCATTCCCTCACCTGGGCTCTGGGGAAGGAAGAAAGGGAAAAAGGAGAGAGAAATAATTGGCAAGTAAGATGTGAGAAAAAAAGATCAGTGAAAGGAGAAAGGTGGAGAGAGGGCAGGGTAAGCAAGCCAGGATAATTTAGAGTTCCTCAGATACAGGAAGACTGAGTCAAAGCTGCCAGGACTTGGCAGCAGTGCCTTAGTTTTATATCAAAATGTTACACTTTTCCCTGTGACAATCTAGAGGGGTGGGATGGGTCGGGGGAGGAAGGCTCAAGAGGCAGGCGATATATATATATATAAATACGACTGAGTTGCATTGTACAGAAGAAACCAACACAGCATTGTAAAGGAATTATCCTGCAATTAAAAAATAAATTACAAAAAGCTTACTGCAATACTTTATTATTTTTTTAATTTTATTTTATTTTTAAACTTTACATAATTGTATTAGTTTTGCCAAATATCAAAATGAATCCACCACAGATATACATGTGTTCCCCATCCTGAACCCTCCTCCCTCTTCCCTCCCCATACCATCCCTCTGGGTCGTCCCAGTGCACTAGCCCCAAGCATCCAGTATCGTGCATCGAACCTGGACTGGCATCTCGTTTCATACATGATATTTTACATGTTTGCAATACTTTAAAAGTAGTGTTTAGTTTTAATTAAACTAATTTTTAACTTCATCTTTGCAAAATGTAACTTTCCCCATTTCTTTCTGTTGATATCCTATTGCATCAACACCAAACCTACTCCTAAGAGCGATTGGGTTACTAGAGTACCATTGTGACCTGAAGTATTATAGCTGTCACAGTTACTCAGAAGCCACTGCAGAATACATTTGTTTAGGACCCCACATATCCCTAGGGTAAGTCTTTGTTTTATAGTCGTGGCTTCTCAACAGGACCCTTGTCCAAGCTGCCAAGTGTAACATCATCCAACCTGTAACAGAGTTTCATGAACAGCATTCATGTGTAGTAGACACACAGAAGACAGAACCCGTTGACACTAAAAAGTGGCTGGATGCACAGGGCTGACGTGAAGCCCAGCGCTGAGGGGCAAAGGACCAGTGAAAACAATCAGTGTCCTGTGTCAAGTCTGTTTTTAGATAACTTTGCCTTCCTGCCTGATACATGGATTTTATATTACCCGCAAGTTGCTATAACATCAAGATGTGAAATTTGGAGGATCTGAAATAAATGGAGCTAAATGGAACTTTTGGATGAAGAATTCTCTGGCTTGTTCAGATCTGTTAAAGTAATAGGGGAAAGCACAAAAGGATCAAGGAAAGAAAGGCCCCAATCTTTGTTGGGTGAGTGATAAAACAGCATTACTGGGGGAAAATTGGCCTGACCTTCACCTGTGTGACGCTTCCGCTGCCTCAGTGATTCTTCTAGCTTTGCTCTGATTAGGTAAAGATTGCCCCTTTCCCTGCAAGGAAAAGTCAAAGAACAAAAAGGGGAACAATTCTTGACTCAACTATAAAAGGTTTATTTTTTTAATCACAGTTGGACTCATCCAAGACAGTTTCTAATCTTATTTTATAGACTTAAGAAAAAAAAAAAAAACTTGCCTTTTAAAAGAAATTCTTGGATCGTTTTCTTTACAACCTCTAGTCTAGATCTCAACTCATATTTCTTGGATGTATTTTTTTTTTAAAGAAAGAAACTCTTCCGAGTTGCAATGATAGCTTTTTCATTTCTTTTAGGCTCTCCACTAAGCTCTGCTGAGAAAGGACAGGCAGAGAGGAAACACAAACCCACTCAGCGTTGGTTGGCAGAAACCCACCAATGTTCCAAGTCAAGCTGAAGTGGTTTCCCACCCCCACTTCTTTGTGGATGCCCGTGAAAGGCAGAGCTCCTTGCAACTATAATATTAAGTTGCAGACTCTGCCTGTTCATATAGACCAGAGTTTTTCTGTGACATTACTGTCAAACAGCCCCCTGTGTGACTAATATTTTTAACAGCATGCTATTTAAAATTTGACAAGGATATAATAATTCATTCTTCAAATAGTCAACATACTATGAGAGTAAGTCATGTCTTCAAAGTATCTTTCAAAGGGGCTATTAAAAGTAGGTTAAATCTTTTCCCCCTACAGCATGCAATTTCATTTTGGCTCTACCACTTCAACCACATAAAATTAAATTTTGACTTGAGAGTGACCTACTGAAAATTCGATGGAAAAATAAGGGAAAAGAGTTAAATTACTGATTCAAAGGGAACTAACATGTCTGTCTGCAATTTAGCATACAGTGTGCTAAAGCCCTCTGAGAATCTTACGTTTCTGGTAGTCAGTATTTTCCTCTTAGGATTCAGATTGTGTTTATAATGGAAATGTTGTAGAACTTAATGGAATGTAATATCTTGTTGTGATATATAGATGTAAGGCAGCACAGGAAAGAATTATCCACACATATTTTCTGCCACGACCTTCATCTCCACTCCTGGCTGCCTTCTAACTTATGATCCAACCACCCAGACCAACTAGGCATTCCCCACAATATACTCTGCTCTTTTAACTCCTATAAAGTTGTTATCTGCTAAACTCCTTTGAAATTCATTTTTCCCGACAGTCAAAGTGTATTCCAAATTATTATTAAAAATAAAATGATTTTGACAACTGAAATTTCAGAAAGGTATAAGGTAAGAGAAATGAGTATGATTATCTGAAGAAGAGTAGAATGTTAAGTGCTTAGAGAAAGAAGGCGTGGAGACACTTACTGTAGAGCTATAAATAATATATTCCACAGAGGCCAATGGGAATCACAAAGTATTGTGTGATTTCACAAACAGATGTTTGGTATCTTTTGAGTGGTTATAATTACTAAATTTATTTTCTGTAAAATCATGTGCATGTGTGTGTGTATGCACAAAAATATTTATATATACAGTTGAAACCTTGAACAATATGGAGGTTAGGGATGTAGACCCTCCACACAGTCAAAAATCCCCATAAAGTTCTACTGTGGGACCTCCATATCCATGGTTCCTCATCTAAGGATTCAATCAACCATGAATTGTGCAGTTCTGTAGTACATGGGGCTTGGCTGGTGGCTCACTGGTAAAGAATCTGTCTGTAATGCAGGAAACATAGGAGACTCAGGTTCCATCCCTGGGTCGGAAAGATCCCCTGGAGGAGGGCATGGAAACCCACTACAGTATTCTTGCCTGGAGAATTCTATGGACAGAAGAGCCTGGTGGGCTATAGTCCATTGGGTCACAAAGAGTTGGACACGACTGAAGCCACAGCATGCACGCGTGCACATATGTAGTATATATAGTGAAAAAAAATCAAGTATAAATGGACCCATGCAGTTTAAGTGTCCCATGTTATTCAAGGGTCACCTGTATATAAAAAGTAAATAGATAGATATCTCAGCTAGGATAAGCTAGACTGTACTGTGGTAAAAAGCAACACTAAAATTGCAATGGTTTAACAAAACACAAATGAAATTTTTAATCAGGCAGCCCACTGCAGCCTCCTGGGTCACTTTCTATAGCATCTATATTCCACAGGTTTCCTTGGTGTTATAATGTATACTTTGATCTCATGGCAAACATAATTTCCATGATCATCTCTGCAGAAGAGCAAGAAGAGAGTACAAGGAATCAAAGGCTTCACCTAGCCCCCTGATCATATTTTATTGGCCAAATCATGTCACATGACTAAAACCCACCATCAAGGGAGAAGAAAAATACAATTCTCCTCTGTGCCCCATAAAAAATGAAAACCAGAGATTAGTGATCAGTACTAGTGTCTACCACAAACGCAGAAAAAGCTCACAATCAAATGCTTTTCTTTTCTCTCCAAATTACTCTCATCTTCACTCTATGGTATATAATTATAGCTGAGAGCAAAGTGTATTAAAAAGCCAACTATCCTAGTGTTTGTCCATAGATACCATTTTATTTTACCATTATGTAAACAAAGAAGGGGCTGCCCTGCTGGCTCAGTGGTAAAGAATCCACCTGCCAATGCAGGAGACATGAGTTGAATTCCTGAGTCAGGAAGATCCTCTGGAGAAGGAAATGGCAACCCACTTCAATATTCTTGCCTGGAGAATCCCATGCACAGAGGAGCTGGATGGGCTACAGTCCAATGGGTAGCAAAAAGACTTGGACATGACTTAGCAACTGAAAAAACAACATAACAAAGAAGAACATCATCCTTCAAGGTCTAAAATATTTGGGGCATCTCTATACATATATATCTGCTTAACATAACTTCACAAAGCAAGAAAAGTATTAGAAAAAGTGAACCAAGTAAAAAGAACACATTACAACAATCACTCACTGTAAGAATAATCTAAGTGGAAGATGAGATAAAATGCTTTAAAAACAGTTTAACATTCTTCCTTTCTATTCTTTTATTGTAGAAATGTGTAGCCTACACCTGCCAATTTTAACTGCTTGGCAATTCTTCCAAGGATTTACTCTGGCCACGCATTTAATGACAAATGTATGAGCATCATCTGAGATGGGAATTGAGATGCTCAAAACTGCAGTCAGTATCTCCTATTGCTTTATACTCCATCAAAGATGATGCAAGCTGACTTCAAAGGGAGCTCGGTACTTGCATCAACTCTGCAGGGGTGTCGAGTAAAATGAGGAATGAAAAAAACAGAAACACCATTATGTTTTGAATTTCAAGTCCTAAATCATTATTTCCTAGCTGTGCACGAGGTTACGTAGACAGAAAGTAAAATGACAATTGGTCATGTCACTGGGATGATGATATAGGAGGTTCGGGAAGCTTAAGAAGAGGAATTTTTTAAAAGTCACATTAAAAAAAAATCTCTCTCCCCTGGTGTTCAGATATTCGTAGGACATTTTTCAGTGATGGAGTGACAGTCTGGTACCCCCATCATGCCCAGGTGCCTGCTGGGGATTGACCTGTTTCAGAACTCTCTTCTCGGGAGAGATAATGTGCTACCCCTGAAGATAATTAAATGTGAGGTGACCAAATAGTCACTTACATCTGCCACTGGGCCTCCATTTCTAAACAGAGATTTGGATAGCTATTTGTCGGTAATGGAGAACTCACTTGTTATTAACATTAGCGAACTAAAAGTATGCAATTTTATTTAAAAAACATTTATTTCATCTTTCTGATGTGTGTACAGAATATGGCTTCTCAGTGCTGTATTCATGGTGTGGACTTAACGGCTTGAAAGAAATTCAGATGATCCATTCATTTAAAAAAAACTTTTGAAAGTGCCTAAGTATTTAGTTACAGTCGATTTCTAAAATAATATTCATGTTGAAATGCATGTGTATTTAGTGACAAAAGGCAAAATAATTTATAGGACTAATTCTGGGTGAATATTTAAACAAGACAGAATTCATATTTACTTGAAAAGCAAGAATGCCTCTCAATTTAGTTAAGTATCTCAGTATAGTAAGATGTGATTTATAATGTTCCTGGAAGTGTTCTTTACAGCATTACTTTTGAAAAATAAATGAGGAAATTCTCAGCTAAGGCTGTACTTAAATTACGGTTTTTATGATATAGCATGAAGCACTTGAAAGGCACAAAAGGCAAAATGAACCTGGAATTCATTGTGTTTCTCATGGTGTCGTTAGAGGAGAAACAGTCTTTATGGTAAGAAGTTGGCCACTCTTTTTGAACCAAACTTTTACATTAGGAGACTTTTAAAAATTCATTACGTAATAGCCTTTTGTACATTCTACAGGTATGCAAACACACACACATAGAATAAGGTGATCATTTGATGAGGCAGGATTACTAATCTTCCTAGTACTTCTTAGGCTCATATTTCATTAATTATTACACCACTGTTAGTATCCATTATTCCAGAGCAACTCCTGCCACCATTCCACTGACGTTATTTAGTGTTTTCTTCATTGATATGACTAAAAATTCCCTTTCACCACAGTTATTGATCTGTACCTTTTGTTCCTTATATACTTTTACTGTTGTGAATATGACAGTCTTTAGGTCAGTGGTTTCCAAAAGAGTACATGTACAGATCTGGACAACTCAACTGTTTCAGGCTAAAAATATATATAAATAGAAGTTCTATTATACTTCACCATTTTTGTTTTGTTTATACTTTATAAAGTACAGTACATATAAAAATACATGTATTTTAGTCTTTTTAAATAGCTATGTTAAGAGTATGCACTTAAAAACCTGTAATGAAAAGGGTATACAAATGAAAAAATTTAGATCAGTATTTTATACTTTAATGACCAAATACAAGATGATTTTCACATTAATATGCAATGTACTTAGGTTGGCAGTGGAAAAATTATTGGTGTCAAATATTAATATTTTTGCCAGAGATTCAAACATGACATTACCTACAAACTATTCTAATGGACAAGACCCACACTTTTCAGATACACTTGCTTTAGTCTGATACAATATTTCATTTCCTAAAGTGCTTGGTTGATGAAATTAGAATAACATTTTGATGTGGGAACTTGGTTTTACATATAAAGTTGTTAATTAATAATTTAAAAGTCAGATGCTTCTAAATATGACTAATAAATTTCTGATTGACTACCTTCTGCCCCCCCAGTATGTATCTACGTAAGATGGTGAGTGTAGAGTAATTGTGTCAATGAAAAGAGTTTTCTTAATTCAGAAACATGGGATTTGGTAAATACTACTTGATATTTTACCTTTGTACCTGCAAGATTTCATATAGTGTTACTCCAGCTTGACAGTGATAGAATGCTAAGAAATATTTTTAAATGAACGTGGTATTCAGCTAGGTTTGTGAGTAAAAGGTGAGTTCTTTTGCACCTTCTAAGAGACTAGAAGCAATTACTGAAATGCTTTGCTGTTGTAGGAATGGCACTGTTTGTTTCTCCTTTAAAAAAAAATCAACTACCTTAAATAAAATTCACAAGCCTCTTTATTCTAACACTTCCAGTGATAAAATTGTAAGAATTCTTATATTATCAAAGAAACCTCCTTATTCCCAAAATACCACAATAGATTTATCCAGTGCTCTTCCCCCGTTCCTCTTTCTCTTTCTTCTTCCTGCTCCTCTTTCCTGCCTCTATCCCTCTTTCACTTTTTCCTTCATTTACTAGCTTTTCCATTCAGAACACAGGATACAGGATACAAGATAACCTTTTATCTTCCAACTATTTCTTCTTTAAGTTATAGTCTCTTTTCTCTGAGAAATTTCTTTTAAATGATAGATATGTTGACGTTTTTTGATTAGAGAAACAATCTTAAATTTTTAAAAGCCCCGACATTTACATCATTATATTAAACATATTATCCTGCCCCCAAATGAAGAAATAAATTTTTTAAATATATTTTTGGGTAATTTCCTAGTGGTCCAGTGGTTAGGATTCTGTGTTTTCACTATTGTGTGCCTCCACTCCAAAAAAAAAAAAAAATACTATTACAGTGAGTAATAAAGTGAGTAACAAATTACTATTACAATGAGCAATAATCAAAATAAGAGCTTATAAACCTAAAAATCTCCTGCTTAATGTGTTGGTAGTTAAGTGGCTGAGGATAGATATTGTGTCAAACCAGGAAGATGATGCTAAAAGATTTTTAAAAATGAATCCAAGAATAAAAGTTATTAAGTGGAACTCAAAAAAAAAAAAAAAAAAAAAGACACAAAATTACATTCCAGTGAAGAAGATGGAACGGTGTCAGTTGAAAGGTGGAATTTCAACTGAACCAAGAAGGATGGTGCCAATGGGGTTAGCAGAGGGTGGGTGTCAGAAGACAGTTATTGATTTCTAACAGACGGCATGCACTCAACATGTTTAAATTTTAGGTCTCAAGCTAATAACCTTGCTGCCCTACCCACCCCCACCTTCCAAGACCCTTCTTTGGAGACAGAAATGATCCTCGTGTGATTGAGTGTTGAGTCAACAGATATTTATCAAGAACCTACTGTGTTTCTGGCACTATTCTGTGTATTAGGGGTATATCAGTGAGGGGAAAAAAAAAAAGACAAAGACCCTTTCCCCCACCCCTAGTTCAATCCATTTGAGATGAGAACATCTCCCCATAAAAATCTGTACTTAAATGCCAGAAAATATTCAAACACCACAGCTATGTTTCACTATTACTTAAGATGACTGGTGTCAGAGACTACCATAAAATCCATTTGAGATCCTAAAGCTTAACTTAGCTTTTCTACACCCTATGTAGTTTGGCATTTAGACTGGGAATTGGCTCGAGTCTTTGCAGTAATACTACCACTAAGCTTCCAGCCTGTCTCACAGGTTACAATTTAATAAGAAAAATAAATGACAGCAGATGTTATACACAGTTATACTAGAATTGCACACATTTACTTCTAATCAAGCCATTTTTCACCCAGCTGAAGATAAGAGAATTTACTTTTAAAGGGTTCTGAATCAATGGGAAAATATTTGCTGAAGCACTGAACCCATCAGAGATAACCTGACTACTCCTGGGGGAAATATTTTCTAAAAGTTCCCACCATTTGATATGCTATTCTGGAAGAATAGGGTGAATTATAAAAGGATACAGTTTGGTTGGTATGAAGATGAGTGGAACTATTTTATATATTATTTCATTTTCATGCTTTTATTTAATAACCATTCTTTGAGAAAATTATAGGAAAAGAATTGTGAAAGGTAATAGGGTCCTTGAGGTTCACAGAACTTAATGTCTACTTGGAAAGAGATCTTATAGACCCAGGGAAAGTTAGATAATAAAATAAAATCCATTAAGCAAGATTAAAAGACAAAGTCTGATGAAGTTGCCAGCCTTGGATATGAATCTGTGTGACCTTGGGAAAGTTAACTGATCTCTCTGATTAAGAGAACAATTGTTACAATCATAGGTTTGAAAGAAGCAGCTGTTGTAGTGGATTATGAGACTTGTTTGCTCTTAATTATTTAATCTCACTGAGCTGATATGGCCTGGCTTTTATCAGAATAACCATTTTGGTTATTCCAAAATGAAAATTCATTTTTCTCTTTCTTCTCTTCCTTTTCTTGCTTTGAGTGGGGCAAAGGCAGGGAGTGTCATTATTCATCCCATGTGGCATTCGCTCTGCCAGCCTCCAATTCTCTTACTACCCCTGACTGTCAGGACACCCATTGATTGTGCATGAAATCTCTAGCCTTTTTGCCCAACAACCATTGTTTGTAATAGACAATTGAAACAATAGATTCCCTCCCATACCCCAAATTTCTCATTATCAGTGACAATATAGAAACTATGGAAACAATCAATGGGAGAAATTCTTGTGCTGTTATTCTTTTGTTCATAGTCAACTCAATTGCTTTCAAATGTTGTTTTGACACAGAATGGATGAAAAAGGAAAACCTTTCATAATTCAAGTATTTCCACTTCTCAGCTTTTTCAGACCCAGTTTCCATCTGAAACTAGCTGAATTATAGCTGTCAAAAAAAGAAATGACCCATATCAAGTTATTCTCAAACTTATCGTCCCTCTATGGGATATGGCAATAATAGGACAAACCCTTTCATTTGTCCCTGGCCCCTCCTTGCAACACACATTGTTTCCATATGGATGCCCAACTCGACAGTATTTCTCAGCCTCCCTTGTGACTATACCAGACCACCTTACCTGTCTCCTAAGAAATCTGTATGCAGGTCAAGAAGCAAGAGTTAGAATGGGATATGGAACAACAGACTGGTTCCAAATTGGGAAAGGAGTATATGAAGGCTGTATATTGTCACCCTGATTATTTAACTTATATGCAGAGTACATCATGTGAAATGCCGGACTGAATGAAGCACAAGCTGGAATCAAGATTGCCGGGAGAAATATCAATAAACCTCAGATATGCAGATGACACCACCCTTGTGGCAGAAAGAGAAGAGGAACTAAAGGGCCTTTTGATGAAAGTGAAAGAGGAGAGTGAAAAAGTTGACTTAAAACTCAAATTCAGAAAACTAAGATCATGGCATCTGGTCCCATCACTCCATGGCAAATAGATGGGGAAACAATGGAAACAATGACAGACTTTATTTTCTTGGGTTCCAAAATCACTATAGATGGTGACTGTAGCCATGAAATTAAAAGATGCTTGCTACTTGGAATAAAAGCTATGACCAACCTAGACAGCATGTTAAAAAGCAGAGACAGGGAGAATGGCATTGAAACATGTATAATATCATGTATGAAACAAGTTGCCAGTCCAGGTTCAATGCACGATACTGGAGGCTTGGGGCTGGTGCACTGGGACGACCCAGAGGGAGGGTATGGGGAGGGAGGAGGGAGGAGGGTTCAGGATGGGGAACACAGGTATACCTGTGGTGGATTCATTTTGATATTTGGCAAAACTAATACAATATTGTAAAGTTTAAAAATAAAAAAAAATTAAAAAAAAAAGCAGAGACATTACCTTGCTGACAAAGGTCTGTCTACTCAAAGCTATGGTTTTTCCAGTAGTCATGTATGGATGTGAGTGTTGGGCCATAAACAAAGCTGAGCACCAAAGAACTAATGCTTTTGATCTGTGGTGTTTGGAGAAGACTCTTGAGATTCTCTTAGACTGCAAGGAGCTCAAACAAGTCAATCCCTAAAGGAAATCAGTCCTGAATAATCATTGGAAGGACTGATACTGAAGCTCCAATACTTTGGCCACCTGATGTGAAGAACTGACTCATTTGAAAAGACCCTGATCCTGGGAAAGATTGAAGGCAGGAGGAGAAGGGAACAACAGAGGATGAGATGGTTGGATGGCATCACTGGACATGAGTTTGAGCAAGCTCCTGGAGTTGGTGATGGACAGGTAAGCCTGGAGTGCTCCAGTCCATGGGGTCACAAAGAGTTAGACGACTGAGCAACTAAGCTGATTGACATGTGACTAGATGCGGACAAAAGATTCACTTCTCACCAGTGAAACGTGAGGTGAAACTTCTGATTAAAAGGATATACATTCCTTTTCCCTTACATTTGGTTGAAAAGAAATGGAGATGGCTGGAGTAATCTTTGAAGTCATATGTGAAAGATGGTTTTCTAGAGTTTCAAATGTAGTCCAGTGACTAATATATTCAGTGGTGCATGAGAATTACTTAAGGGGGGGAGGGGTCTTTAAAAAAAATTCGTGTATTTATTTGGTTGCATCAGGGTCTTAGTTGCAGTGTGCAGGCTTAGTTGCTCCGCAGCATGTGGGATCTTTAGTTGTAGCGTGAGAACTCTTAGTTGTAGCGTGTGGGATCTAGTTCCCTGACCAGGGATTGAACCTATGTGCCCTGTATTGCAAGGTGGATTCTTAACAACTGAATAACCAGGAAAGTCTTAGTGGATGAGTTCTACAATGAACTAGTGGCTAAGCCGCAATAGGTGAGACTCTAATTCAATTTTTTGGTTTGGGGCCCAGTAACTATTAGTATGTTATTATTATTGTTACTGTTATGGATCCCCTGGTGTTTCTAAGGTAATGACACTGAGGGAGTAGAGTGTAATAAGTGGCTATCATCTGATTTACTCTTCCCTGCTCATGCCTTTCCTTAAGATGGGGACGCCACTGCCCTCAAACACAGGATGCATTAAATTACCTACAAAGTAGTAATGATTTTCTGCCTTTGCCCTTTAATTGAGACAGGGATAAGGATTTTCCTATTGTCTAATTTGTTTAGTCCTCTATCCCAAACCCCTAAAACAACACAGAGTAAGTACTCAAATATTGAATGAATTAATTAAATTTATCTAGAAGAAATTTATTGAATATATTCTATGGAAAGACCAAACAAATATAAACGGTTTCTGACTCCAAGCATTTCAAAGAAGGGTACATGAGTTTGATTTTGAACATAAGGAATGTGGTGGTAACACTGTGTGATAGGCAGACCTCCAAGCAAGAACTCTCACTGCAAAATACTTTTTTTACACATACCTCTGTGGACTGACACAAACATACACACTCTATTAATGCTTTATGTTTTCGCTGATTTCAAGATGTAGGACTTTATAAGCTGATGCTTAGAAGAAATTATAACTGATGGAAGAGAGTAAAGTGCTAGTAAAAGTGGAATCAGTGAATAACTCTGGGAATGAAAGCAGCACAGTCTCAGGAAAGGGAAGAGCAAGGTCTCAAGAAAATTTGTTTGCTTCACAAAATTACTTGGAAACGACTCTATTGCTTATAAATGACTTTATTGCCCTATTGTTTGCTTCATAAAATTGCCTAGAAATGACACTATTTTAGTCAACTGAAGAAGGTTAGAAATCTGTTATAGCAAAGTGCCCAGCACATAGTGGGGACTCAATAAATATTTGCTTAATAAACACACGAATGAAGAGTAAGCAGCATGATTTATGATTGTCTTTTCATCATTTACTTTTCCCTATAAAACAAGGTCTTCTTTTTAAGATTAATATGCTCAATTTTTCCTCTTCTCTCCCCACAAAACGGCTGTGAGGTAAAAGGATAAAACAAGTGTCTCGGCATAAAAACTATATGAGGTATCTTTTGAAATCTGTGCAGTATCTTCCATCTGTACCTGCTGTGCATAATTTCAGAATCCACTGCTTTCATCAAGTAAAGAAAACCCATTTGCTCTTTCATCTGTGCATCGAATCACACTAATTTTCATCAAAACCAGCCAAACCTTTATGAGCTACCAGTCCCCAGGCTTCCTGGAAGACTCCCCTGTCTGCCTCTGGTATCAGCAAAGTTAGGCTCTGAAGTCTGAACTGTGGAAAATCTCAGTTGTTTCTGTAAGCTATGGTAAACACTGTGTTTATATCTGGAAAATTGACCTATTGATTATTATTCTCCTAAATAGAGAGCCTCATGAATTTCACATGCTTGTGCCCTTTTTAATGTCCTTGTTCCAAATGGACATCTTCCGGGCATGCCAGTGAGACCCAATTTTAAATACAAAGAAATAGAATCTTTTCAAAGTGTTGTTGCGCTTCTTGAGGCTCTACTAGTTAGGGGTTGCAGTGATCGTTGTTCAGCCACCCAGTCATGTCCAATTCTTTGCGACCCCATGGACCGCAGCATGCCAGGCATAGAGATAGGCAGGTCATATTAATGAAAAACTAAATACATTTATCCAACTATGCATCCTAGCTATTTTAAAAGAAATTATCACTCTTCAAAATCCCCATTCATTTATTCATGGTGTTCCCCCAAGGGTTGTCTCCTGTGTCTCAGCTGGCATTATGATCTGTTCTTGCTTAAATTCAAACACTTAGTCATGATCTGTTGCCAAGGATGCTGAATGTGACAAAGCTGCTTCAGGAGTTGGCGGTGCATGCCAAGGTATACACTGAAGCTGCCAATATTTATTGCAGAGAGTAATACTTTTACAAAGCTAAAATAACTATGGTTTGGACAAAGAGTAATATCACTAAAAAAGCCTTGGACACCAAGTCTCAAGGCCATGTGTGCATGTGTGCTAAGTCACTTCAGTCATGTCCAACTCTGTGGGACACTATAGACTGTAGCCCGCCAGGCTCCTCTGTGCATGGGATTCTCCAGGCAAGAATACTGGAGTGGGTTGCCATGCCCTCCTCCAGGGGATCTTCCAACCCAGGGATCAAACCCATGTCTCTTATGTCTCCTGCATTGGCAGGCAGGTTCTTTGCCACTAGTGCCACCTGGGAAGCTCCTCAAGGCCACAGAAACTACTAACAAGCCAATCTTAAGCCAAGGCCACATTTTGTAATCTACTACTTTTCTTGTTCTGAAACAATAACAGGTTTCATGCCAAAGTAACATCAATCACTGTTCCCCTTCCTTTTGTATTTCAGTGCATTAAATGCTTTGAGTTTTGTGCTTTCAAAATTAAAAATAAAAAAAAAAGTTTATTGTTACAGCCTCTATTCACTACAGCCCTGGCTAACGTGCTTTAGGGGTCAAAGGTATGTGTATTAGGGAAAAAAGAAATAAATGAGGAAACTAATTGGGGTAGGCAGTAAAGGAAGACAGTATAAACTAAATACCTTAATTTTTCACTGCCTTCCATAACAAATCCATTGTATGCATAGTCTCTGTCTTTCCATAAGATGAGTTCCTTCTAAAGGGACTTCACAAATCCCTGAAAAATTTAACTCCCTAACAGTTCTGCCTTCAAGTCTTCTTACTCATTATAAGTTACTCCTATACCCATTAATTCACACAACCTCCCCCCTCCACAACATATAAAAAGGTTTTACACTCTACAGATTTCACTTAAAGAGTTTCAATCAAATATGGGGTTATTATATGGCAGCTACAATGCCAAAAAAATTCTCAGGTATAATTTAATATTGGTTATACATTGGGAATTACACGAAAAGAGGATTTGTCATTCACAAAAAGAGAACAATTCTATTGGTGTCATCATCTTAAGTTAAAAAGAATAAACAGAGTTTAGTACATTCTTACTGGCAAAATAAAGGAAAAGTACAGAAATCAGAAAAAAAAAAAAATCATGGATTTGGAGAAGAGAGAATGGGAGAGCAAGCTGAAAATTACACATATTCCAGAGTGAAAAAAGAATAGAGACAGACATTATAAAAGAAAACATTCCCAAGCTAAAGTAATACTTTATCCTATAGATTAAAAGCTATCAGTAAGTTTTAAATGAGTGATTTGTGATCAAATGTGCTGTTATAAAAGTACATATGCCTGAGTTCAATCCCTGAAGATTCTGATCAGTTGGGACTGAGATGGTACCTTGATAACTGTATTTTAAAAATTCCTCAGATGTGATTCTGATAAAAATCCCTAGGTAAAAAATTCTTCAATGTAAAGTTTTTATAGATAAGAATACATATCTAGATAGTTTCTTAAGGAAACAAAAGCAGCAGAGGGAGGATAGGAGGGGGAGGAAAGACAGAAAAGAAGGAAAAAAGAGAGGAAGGGAGGGACAGAGGGAAGGTAGAACGAAGGAAGATGGAGGGGAGGAAGAAGAGAGAGAGAGAAAGAAGTTGATGTTTAAAAATCAGGGAAAGAGTAGATAAGTGTGGTTTTAAACTAATCTATTTTAATATGAGACTGAGAGACACTGCATAAAACTAATAAATAGTAATATTATATTATTCAAGTTCAACCTGGTTTTAGAAAAGCAGAGGAACCAGAAATCAAATTGCCAGCATCCACTGGATCATCAAAAAAGCAAGAGAGTTACAGAAAAAACATATATTTCTGCTTTATTGATTATGCCAAAGCCTTTGACTGTGTGGATCACAATAAACTGAGGAAAATTCTGGAAGAGATGGGAATACCAGACCACCTGATCTGCCTCTTGAGAAACCTAAATGCAGGTCAGGAAGCAACAGTTAGAACTGGACATGGAACAACAGACTGGTTCCAAATAGGAAAAGGAGTACGTCAAGGCTGTATATTGTCACTCTGCTTATTTAACTTCTATGCAGAGTAGATCATGAGAAACGCTGGGCTGGAAGAAGCACACGCTGGAATCAAGATTGCTAGGAGAAATATCAATCACCTCAGATATGCAGATGACACCACCCTTATGGCAGAAAGTGAAGAGGAACTAAAAAGCCTCTTGATGAAAGCGAAAGAGGAGAGTGAAAAAGATGGCTTAAAGCTCAACATTCAGAAAACTAAGATCATGGCATCTGGTCCCCTCACTCCATGGGAAATAGATGGGGAAACAGTGGAAATAGTGTGAGACTTTATTTTTTAGGGCTCCAAAATCACTGCAGATGGTGATTGCAGCCATGAAATTAAAAGACGCATACTCCTTGGAAGGAAAGTTATGACCAACCTAGATAGCATATTGAAAAGCAGAGATAGTACCTTGCCAACAAAGGTCCATCTAGTCAAGGCTATAGTTTTTCCAGTGGTCATGTATGGATGTGAGAGTTAGACTGTGAAGAAAGCTGAGCGCCGAAGAATTGATGCTTTTGAACTGTGGTGTTGGAGAAGACTCTTGAGAGTCCCTTGGACTGTGAGAAGATCCAACCAGTCCATGCTAAAGGAGATCAGTACTGGGTGTTCATTGGAAGGACTGATGCTGAAGCTGAAACTCCAATACTTTGGCCACCTCCTGCAAAGAGTTGACTCATTGGAAAAGACCCTGATGCTAGGAGGGATTTTGGGCAGGAGGAAAAGGGGACGACAGAGGATGAGATGGCTGGATGGCATCACCGACTCAATGGACGTGAGTTTGAGTGAACTCTGGGAGTTGGTGACGGACAGGGAGGCCTGATGTGCTGCGATTCATGGGGTCACAAAGAGTCAGATATGCCTGAGCGACTGAACTGACTTGAACTGAATAGCATATTATTTACAGAATAACACTAATCACTTTAAAACAGTTACCATTGTTACAAGTGACTTCCTCTGGAGACTAAGACTTCTGAAGTGAAGAAGGGTAAGTAAATGTTATAACACTGTACACAGTACTTTTTATCCCATGAATTATTTTCAAATATAATGCTAAAAATAAAAACATTTGTATTTATAGTAATTATTAACATTTATTGTTTATTATTTCCATGTTACTACTAAACATTTTAACTGCATTACATGATTAAATATGACATTCATGTAATTTAAAAACCCTATAACATAGATAAAATTATACCTATTTTTCATTTGAAACAAATGAGGCCTAACAAAATTGAGTAACTTACCTGAGGTCACAGAACTGACAGGATACATATGTCTAACTTCCAAGTCTATACTCTTAACTGCTTTAACAAACTCCACTGAAGACAATAAATAATCATAAAAGTACACATTTACTAATTGGTTCCATGTATGTAATACCTCGTTTTTTAACATTTATATCCCCTGTTCAGTTCAGTTCAGTTCTGTCGCTCAGTCATGTCAGACTCTTTGTGACCCCATGGATTGCAGCACGCCAGGCCTCCCTGTCCATCACCAACTCCTGGAGTTCACTCAGACTCATGTCCATCGAGTCGGTGATGCCATCCAGCCATCTCATCCTCTGTCATCCCCTTCTCCTCCTGCCCCCAATCCCTCCCAGCATCAGGGTCTTTTCCAGTGAGTCAACTCTTCGCATGAGGTGGCCAAAGTACTGGAGTTCCAGCTTCAGCATCATTCCTGTAGCTATTAATATATATTCAATTTATATATATTAATATACAGTTATTGAAAAATAGAATGTATTGAAGGGTCCATCCATGCATTTGGGGTCTCAGAAAGATTTAACTGGGCTAGGAAAGAAAAATAATAGATTTTTTAGAATCCATGTTTCATAGGGAAACTTTTTGTATATATGGGCTTCACTGGTGACTCAGATGGTAAAGAATCTGCCTGCAATGCAGGAGACACTGGTTCAAACTCTGGGTTGGGAAGATCCCTTGGAGAAGGAAATGGCAACCCACTCCATCATTCTTGCCTGTAGAATTCTATGGATAGAGTAGTCTGGTGGGCTACAGTCCAAAGTGTCGCAAAGAGTCAGACACGACTGAGCAACTAACACACTTCTATATACATGCACATGTGCTCAGTCGCTAAGTCGTGTCCAACTCTTTGTGACCTCATGGACTGTAGCCCACCGGTTCTCTGTCCATGGAATTTTCCAGGCAAGAATATTGGAGTGGGTTGCCATCCCTTTCTCCAGGCAATCTTCCCAACCCAGGGATTGAACTCACGTCTCCTGTGTCTCCTGAATTGGCAGGCAGATTCTTTACTACTGAGTCACTTGGGAATTCCTGTATGTATGTATGTGTGTATATATATATATATATATATATATATATATATATATATGTATGTACACGCACACACACACATACATAAACACACACACACACACACACTTCAAGTTTAAGCCAAAACAGGAATTTCCCTAGTGGTCCAGAAGCTAAGACTCTGCATTCCCAATGCAGGGGAGCCAGGTTTGATTCCTGGAAATTAGATCCTGCTTGCTGCAACTAAGATCCAACCCAGTCAAATTACTTAAATATCAAAAACAAAACTTAGACCAAAATAAAAAGAATGAACCCCTAGGGGCCCATCACTCAACTTCAACAATTATCAACTTATGGTTTCAATTGTATGTTCACTCATCTCCCCATCGGGAATTACTGCAAAGCACCCAGAAATCCTATTACTCCATCTATATTTTATTATGCATCTCTAAAACATAATCTATTTTCCATTAACTTTACCACAAAATACTACCATACCTTTTAAAATATACTGATTTCTTAATATGGTGAAATATTCAGTCAATGAATTTGAATCTCTAAGAACAGTAAGCTAAAACAATAAGTTATCAAGATTTCCTTCCACAGTGAATGTATTAATGATCATGATGATTTTCTATAATTATTAAATACCTCTTTCGTATCAACATATTCATCATATTTTAAGAGTATTTTGAGAAAATGCTTTTACTTCAATTTTACACATTTAGAGCTAATATGCTGACTACTAGCCTTCACTTTGTTCGTGTTATGTTAATTTTCTTAACCAAAGTAACACGGTAATGAACACCTTAGGGAAGGCGTAACTTTTGCATTTCTCTAGAGAGTCTGAAAGTTGCAACATTATTAAAAGACTGCCAAACATCAGCTCTTCTTTTGAAAAACAAAAATTTAGGTGATTTTTACCTTCTTAATTTTTCAGTGCAAAGAGCTTACTGCCCCATCTCTTCTTCTTTGCTGGCCTCTTCTGTTCCCCCATCTCTCAAAAATCCCAATTATTAATCTCTGACATTAAATATGAAGAAATGTAGAAACTTGATACTTTGAGAGGAAACAAATGTTACACCAAAATTAACATATAGTGAACTGAATTATGGAGTAAATATCTGTCCAAACATTCCCCTAGGGCAGAGGGTTTGGCAAACTCCAACCTTCTGGTCAAATGCAAACCAATGTCTGTTTTTTGTTTTGTATATCTCACCGGCTATTAACGGTTTTTACATTTTCAAATAGTTGAAACAAAATTGAAAGAATAAGATTCTGTGACATAAAAAATTGCATGAAATTTAAATTTCCCCATCAGTAGTGTTTCACTGGAGCAGAGCCTTACTCCTTCATGTATATATGGTCTTGGAGAACATTTGTACTATTACAATACAGTCATAGTTGCAATGGCCCTTAGAATCTACATTATTTACCATCCAGACTCTTGCAAGAAACATTGCCATCCTCTGCTTCAAAACAGTGAAAATTTTCTAAGTGTCAACTTTTAGCAATTATTAATGGAAAATAAATATAGGACAGAAATGGTATGGACCTAACAGAAGCAGAAGATATTAAGAGGTAGCAAGAATACACATAAGAACTGTACAAAAAAGATCTTCAAGACCCAGATAATCGGGCTTCCCTGGTGGCTCAGAGGTTAAAGAATCTGCCTTCAATGTGGGAGACCCGGGTTCAATCCCTGGGTTGGGAAGATCCCCTGGAGAAGGAAATGGCAACCCACTCCAGTACTCTTGCCTGGAGAATACCATGGACGGAGGAGCCTGCTAAACTACAGTCCATGGGGTCACAAAGAGTCGGACACGACTGAGAGACTTCACTTTCTTTCTTTCACAATCATGGTGTGATCACGCACCTAGAGCCAGATATCCTGAAATGTGAAGTCAAGTGGGCCTTAGAAAACATCACTACGAACAAGGCTAGTGGAGGAGATGGAATTCCAGTTGAGCTATTTCAAATCCTGAAAGATGATGCTGTGAAAGTCTTGCACTCAATATGCTAACAAATTTGGAAAACTCTCCAGTGGCCACAGGACTGGAAAAGGTCCGTTTTCATTCCAATCCCAAAGAAAGGCAATACCAAAGAATGCTCAAACTACCACACAATTGCACTCATCTCACACACTTATAAAGTAATGCTCAAAATTCTGCAAGCCAGGCTTCAGCAATACGTGAACTGTGAACTTCCAGATGTTCAAGCTGGTTTTAGAAAAGGCAGAGGAACCAGAAATCAAATTGCCAACATCCGCTGGATCATGGAAAAAGCAAGAAAGTTCAAGAAAAACATCTATTTCTGCTTTATTGACTATGCAAAGCCTTTGACTGTGTGGATCACAATAAACTGTGGAAAATTCTGAAAGAGATGGGAATACCAGACCACCTGACCTGCCTCTTGAGAAACCTAAATGCAGGTCAGGAAGCAACAGTTAGAACTGGACAGGGAACAGACTGGTGGGAGTATGTCAAGGCTGTATATTGTCACCCTGCTTATTTAACTTCTATGCAGAGAACATCATGAGAAATGCTGGGCTGGAAGAAGCACAAGCTGGAATCAAGATTGCTGGGAGAAATATCAATAACTTCAGATATGCAGATGACACCACCCTTATGGCAGAAAGTGAAGAGGAACTAAAAAGCCTCTTGATGAAAGTGCAAGAGAAGAGTGAAAAGGTTGGCTTAAAGGTCAACATTCAGAAAACTAAGATCATGGCATCTGGTCCCATCACTTCATGGCAAATAGATGGGGAAACAGTGGAAGCAGTGTCAGATTTTATTTTGGGGGGCTCCAAAATCACTGTAGATGGCGATGCAGCCATGAAATTAAAAGACTCTTACTCCTTGGAAGGAAAGTTATGACCAACCTAGAAAGCATATTAAAAACCAGGGACATTGTCAACAAAGGTCCGTCTAGTCAAGGCTATGGTTTTTCCAGAGGTCATGTATGGAAGTGAGAGTTGGACTGTGAAGAAAGCTGAGTGCCAAAGAATTGATGCTTTTGAACTGTGGTGTTGGAGAAAACTCTTGAGAGTCCCTTGGACTGCAAGGAGATCCAACCAGTCCATTCTGAAGGAGATCAGCCCTGGGATGTCTTTGGAAGGAATGATGCTAAAGCTGAAACCCCAGTACTTTGGCCACCTCATGCGAAGAGTTGACTCATTGGAAAAGCCTCTGATGCTGGGAGGGATTTGGGCCAGGAGGAGAAGGGGACGACAGAGGATGAGATGGCTGGATGGCATCACTGACTCGATGAACATGAGTTTGAGTGAACTCCAGGAGTTGTTGATGGCCAGGGAGGCCTGGAGTGTTGTGATTCATGGGGTCGCAAAGAGTCGGACATGACTGAGCGACTGAACTGAACTGAACTGAATGGAAAATAGGGTTTTAAACACTGTTCGGTTATAGATCTGTTACTGATGTCATCATGATTTCCAGGCATAAAACTTACCAAAGGTTACAATGCAAATAGACACACAGATACTTATACATGTACATGCAGACATGCAAAATATTAAGACAAGTGCCCTAAGAAAACAACTCATTTCTGTTTTGCTAATATGTACTAGATATGCTTCAAGGTTATTGAGTTGGGGACATCATCTCCCACTGTTTTGCTATTAGGATTTTCAATAAAGAAACAATTGCATATATAAGAAGAAAAGCATACTCTTCTACAGCTGTATCAACAGAATATTCTTTTCTTTTGGAATGCAGCTGACATTGCATGTCAACTTTGACATACTTGGCCAACGATGCAAAATATGACCTTCATTACCCATGAGCATAAGTTTGGAAGACTTCTCCTGAACAAGTTTTTCTTTGGGAGAAAAGGGACTGGAGGGTATAATTATGGTTCTTTAACCTAGACTCTATAATGTATTTAGTTTAGCTAATTTGTGATTCTATAAAGGATTTTATTAAGCAACAATATTCAATCTTCTAAAACATATTTTTCTTATATAGAATTATGTAAATACTATAGATTTGTTTCAATTAAATACTAACTAGTATTCATGCTTTATGTGAGAAAAATGCTTGAAAATTATTATCTATTGAACTAACAATATTCCTCTACGCAGCCACTTATCCAAATAAGCATTGTATTAGTTTTTAGCATTCATAAATTCTTTTATTTAGCAATAAATAAGAATAGTAATCATAATAATAATGTTTCCATGTTTCAAATATGCTCTTAGATTATTCCACCTAAGCCTCCCAAGCCACAGATTAGGATATACTTGCCACCAATAAAATTCCTTTCAGTTGGTTAACCTAATGATCTTGGTTTATGTTAGCAAATACCTTGTCATTTTATGTTGTTATGAAAAGAACATGCTAAATTTTGAAGGCTTCTTTGTTTTACTCTAAAATATTATAGTTAGCCTATAGTACATCAATAAGCAGCAAGTTACAGTTTTTGACTTCTAGAAGAATTAAACAAAATTCATATGCATCTACAATGGGAAGCTGATACGCACCTGTCTAAATAAACAGCCAAGGCTTAAAGCCTCTTGATGAAAGTGAAAGAGGAGAGTGAAAAGTTTGGCTTAAAGCTCAACATTCACAAAACTAAGATCATGGCATCTGGTCCCATCACTTCATGGCAAATAGATGGGGAAACAGTGGAAGCAGTGTCAGACTTTATTTTTTTGGGCTCCAAAATCACTGCAGATGGTGACTGCAGCCATAAAATTAAAAGACGCTTACTCCTTGGAAGGAAAGTTATGACCAACCTAGATAGCATATTCAAAAGCAGAGACATTACTTTGCCAACATAGGTCCATCTAGTCAAGGCTACGGTTTTTCCAGTGGTCACGTATGGATGTGAGAGTTGGACTGTGAAGAAAGCTGAACGCTGAAGAATTGATGCTTTTGAACTGTGGTGTTGGAGAAGACTCTTGAGAGTCCCTTGGACTGCAAGGAGATCCGACCACTCCATTCTAAAGGAGATTGGTCCTGGGTGTTCTTTGGAAGGAATGATGCTAAAGCTGAAACTCTAGTACTTTGGCCACCTCATGTGAAGAGTTGACTCATTGGAAAAGACTCTGATGCTGGGAGGGATTGGGGGCAGGAGGAAAAGGGGATGACACAGGATGAGATGGCTGGATGGCATCACCGACTCGATGGACGTGAGTTTGAGTGAACTCCAGGAGCTGATGATGGACAGGGAGGCCTGGCGTGATGTGATTCATGGGGTCGCAAATAGTCAGACACGACTGAGCGACTGAACTGAACTGATATATCAATACATTCACTGTGAAGAGATACTAAGACTGATGTATTCACAAAGTCACATTCTCTATGCAAGCATTAACAAACTCAAGGACAGATTTGACTTTACCCATCATTCCTGGAAAGAATGACATAACAGAATTATTACTGTAAGTATTAAAATATTTCCTTTGTAGATCTAATTCACAGGACAGTAAATGAAACATTTTACATGGTCTTTCACTTCTTGGACCTATTGAAAGTGTCTGATGTAGCTTATGTTTACCCTGAAAAGTCAAGATTCCACTGTGCGGTATTAAATAAATACTTTCCCTGTTGAAATGATACAGTTTTACATGATAAATACACTTGAATGAAAAAAGAATGTAGGTCCTACTTGCCTTTTCTTCTCTTTGTTGCCACAAATAGATTGCCAAAACAAGTTGTTCATTAGAAGGAACACCTCCAAGTTCTTACCAACTTATATAAACATCTAAAGACAACATTTGTGGTTTTCTCATTTTTAAACTTAAAGAATAAAAAGCCAAGGATTTCTGAGACAGTCTTCACAACACTCTATTCTTTCCAGTTACTCGGAACGAAATGCTATTGTAAATATAAGTACCAACGATTCATCACCTTAAATTATTGTTCTGAAAGACAGGCCAACGAATATTAGAAGTGTTTTCAACTCATTGCACTAAAGACAAAAAGAAGTGCCAATATTTCTCTGTTCTCTGAGTTTAAGTGTTCAGGAGGATCCCATCGATGGGATGTTGGAAGCAGTTATTTGGAGCAGGTTGCAAATCTCCCATCTCTGAGTTTATGATGGATGTCCGTGAAGTTTGTGGCTGGATAACAGTAGTCCTACATTGAGGAGATTTATGGGGAGGATGCATTTAGTATTATTCATGAACCACTTAACAAGCTTCAGCCAAGGATACAATATGGGCTTTGTTTATAGTCCCAGGAGGTCCAAAGAGGGCTTTTGAAAATTGAAGAGATTTTTTGATAAATGGTTGAGTATCTTGAGGTGGGCCTGAAAGCTATAAGTGTATTTTCCTGTTAACTTGAAGAGTCCTACATTTCATCCTAACTTCCCTGTTTCCGCAATAAAAAATTATCAGATATTCTGCTGGTATTTTATTTTGCTATTGTTCTGCTACATTAAATAACCAAGAGGGACACATTTTGTAGAAAAATGTTCATTTCACTCTCTATTACAGGAAGTTGGAGCATCTTAACAGGCTATCCAGACTATTTGAACAGAAATGAAGCAACATATGTTTGAAACTGTCTTTTATATTATATTCTTTATGTTTATGACCCACATTCTTTTCAATGAATTGCTATTTGTGGAAATTTATGTGTATAATAGTTCTAACTTAACCAAGAACTCAGTTCCATGGCTAACTGAAAGGCTTGGGAATCAGACAATTGCATTGGTATGACTTGGTTGAATTAAATTAGGACAAAGATTCCACCAGTCTCATTAGTGTAAGAAAGAATAACAAGGTAGCTCACAGAACTGTTAACTAAAGGCAGTAGTTGATATATTCAGAGAGAAAATTTTAAATATTTTGGAACATCACTGATTTTCTAAGCAATTTGCAACCAACAAAATACCTTCAGGATATGACCGTATTAACAAACAAGACATAATGATAATTTTATTTTAATAAAAGCACAGGACATGACAATGATTTCACCTCACTTAATTCTTAAAAATGATTCCAGAAGTGTATCTATTCAATTGATTTTATGGCCACTTTGCATGAGGTCTTGAAGTGCTGGAGTCTACAGATTGCAGTTTTAAAAATACATTGTTGGGGATGGTAGCCTCATTGGAACTGCATGGTTTATAGGTTTTACTTTATATCTTGTGCACTTTATGTCACTTAAAATGCCCATCCTTCCTTCTAATTTCTGTTACTCAGCTCCAGTCAAACCGCAAGATACACAGCCTCAGTTTCCTGTTGACTAAATTGTCTAATGTGACTCCAACGTGGAAGCAGCTCACAAAATCATCAGGTTCAAGTCCATTATTTTATTAGAGTCAGACTCAGACAAGCTACTTGCAAACCATCCCACGATTTGTGAGGTGACAGAAAACTTCTTTATTAGAGTTCCCTCCTCTATCTCCTATCAACTCCCAGAAATATTTGACAGGGGTTTGAGAGCCCTCTGACACAGACAACAAAACTACTAAATCAATGTACTTGGATAACATACATTTTTTAAGAAGACATATCATCTCTTATCTGCTTGGAATTTAAACCATAGCAATATTAAAGTAGAGAAATTTAAATATGGTGTGGCTGTTGGAAAAAACATGACATCACATAAACAATATGCTAGCTAGATACAGAAAAATGTACCACTTTTAATAATTCAGCACACACCAAAGAAAACACACTAAAATAATGCAGAGGTTAACACATAAAAGCTGGGGAAGGGAGGGGAGGGAAAAAGAAGGCTTACTCAAAGATTCTATTAATCCTCACTAATGTCCTGTTTTGCCTCCCCTAGGCACTAATTCTTCGGGAGAATGCCAAGATGCTGGATGATATTACCTTGGGTTTCTTGAGCAAGGAGTTGCTTTTTACAGTTTTGAGACAGCAGTGTTTGTGTCATCACCACTAACAAGTAAACTGGGGCTAATGTTTGCAAAGCAGCAAGTCAATTTGGAGTTTATAAAAGATACCTTGTTGACATCTCAAATAAGCCAGGTAGCTGGTCAGATAATTATCACTGTCTTCCTTAGTTGTAGAATCAATTGCCATTAATACATGAAACTAGACACTTGGCTGAGAACTGCATTTTAAAATGGAAGCCAATGTTTAGTAACATGTTTGTTTGTGAACTGCTGTGGCCGGCGGCTGCCAGTCCAGCTTGTGTGCTTTGCAAATGGTGCATTTCTTCAATTTAGTTACCGGCATTTAGCTAGGGGCTTCCTGGAAGGCTCACTGGTGAAGAATCCACCTGCCAATGCAAGAGACACAGAAGACGTGAGTTCGACCTTGGGTTAGGAAGATCCCCTAGAGAAAGAAATAGTACCCCACTCCAGAATTCTTGTCTGGGAAATCCCACGGACAGAGGAGCCTGGTGGGCTACAGCCCATGGGGTCGCAAAGAGTCAGATAGACTCAGTGAATGAGCACACATGCACACATTTAGCTATCCATCTCCACACTTTTAGCATCCTGTTAATTCAGATCTTTAAACTAATAGCCTATCTTGTGCAAAGCAAGAGAACTTACAAGTAAAGGTGCTGGCAGTTTGCAGATAAAGGGAGCAAATGCCTTTTAAAAATCTCTACAGGTGCTGGTCTAAATCTGTCAAGGAAGTGATCATAACACATAAAAATGACAAGGTCCACTGATAAAGGTGATGTGAGTGACTGCCAACAAAGGCACCCGACATAAAGAATATCAGGGCCTGATATTATGTCTGTATTCAAATTTAAACATATTCATTTAATTACTTCCCCAGCAGAATTAGAGATCGTTTCAAAATGTGTAAAGTGGTTGGCCCTCTCTCTTTCCAAAACTTGAGCTTCTTCTCCATAAGAAACAGATTTGGTTTCCAAATTTAAAGTTTTTATTTAAAGGAAATGTCTTTTTACTTATATAAATTTTACGGAGAATCAGTTCCAAGACCTTGAATATATTGTAGGTTTTCATATTGAAGTTCATATAGAAAAGTACCAGGGCACATATATTGCTGGTACAAATTACCACTTGGCATCCTTTGCCTCTTGCCTTGTTGCAGAAGCTTCTACCACCTTCAGAAGTTGTGCTCTGGCTTAGAGTTCAGGCTACATACAGGTTACTTATGTGTCCCAAGCAGAAGTCACACAGAAACAGAAGCAAAAAAGAGAGAGCAGAGCAATCAATCAGACAGAATTGAACACTGTCGAGCAACAGAAGAAAATGTTGTCTTACGAAACATTGTTAGAGAAAAAGATGTCTAACAAAACAAAACAAAACCAAAAATGTTGTCTAACCACAGTAATGTATTATGCACTTTTCCCCCTTTGATTCTGCATTCATTTAAGAGTTATGACTGCTGGACTCTGAACAAAGTAATTCAGGGAATTTTGTTTTTAAACAGAAAAAGAAAACCTGCCCCTGCCTTCAAGGAGTTTCTGTGGAAACACCTGCATGCAAATGGCTCTAATCATAATATAGTGCTTACTACAGTTCATACTTTACATAAATTAATTTAACCTACATATCAAACATAAAGTGTAGGTATTATTATGAACTCCATTTTATATATGAAAAAAATGAAGTACAGAGAGGTTAAGTGATTTGTCTGCACAGCTAGTAAATGAAAGAGGCAGGAAGTCTGGCCCCTGCATTCAGGTTCTAACACCTTGTATCCCACGCCACTTACTTAACCTATAACAGAAAAATAGGAGAGAAAGAATTGCAGGGGGTGGTGAGAGAAGCTGGAAGAATGGTGGGAAGGTGGTGGCAGAGAAGGCAGAAAAGACATTTGACTGGATGTGGTCAAATCACCTTTAAGAGGAAAAAGGGGACATGAGTTAAAACTTCAAATTTGACTCACAGGCCCTGGAAATTAGAAGAAAACTTCTAAATAATTTGAAAAAAAACTTTGTTTTCACTTATTTTTCTCTTCTTGAATATGTTTTGTTAACCCTTTGCTTTTTTAGCAACTTGAAAATTTGCAGTATATTTATCAGAAACACAGGCTGAATCATAATTCAATTTATCCAGAAGATGTTACTATGCTTCCCAAATATAGATATTACTTCTCCATCACAGTGGTTATTTTGGAGGGTAGACACCTTTCATAAAAAGGGGAACTGTCTTGCTCCTATTTTTCTAGATTTAAATTTAATGAAATTTCCTCTTTAATGAGTAAAGAAATATTTTCCTCTTTTTTTCTTGCTTTTCTTCAGTTTGGTCAAAATTGCGTCCCAGTCTTATAGCTGTGATTTGCACAGGTTAGGCAGTCTGAAATCCCTTTGCTTTGGAAAGCTAGTGAGCACAGAAAATGTGGGTGTTGGGGGATGGGGAGAGGCATTTGGCAAAGACCATTTCACAAAATCCCATGTAAACAGACTGAAGGGATGGCATTTGATAGAAATCAATCTATAAAATTACAGCTTTGGGTTAGAAGCATGTTATACCCATCGTTATAGGCAAAGTGGCCTCTCCTCTTTCCCTTCCTTCCTCCACAACACATTTCTATGTTAACTAGAAGGCGGCCATTTCAAGAAATGCTGTATTGAATTGTAGGATAGTAAGAAATGTCGTGCAACTGATATACTGTGAAGGGAGCAGCTTAATGGCAACTTTAACTGGTAATTCCTAGTTTTCTGTAGGCTCATTAGCACAAACAGTGTGGAACTGGTGAAACACTGTCCTCATCAGTACAGCTGCAGGTTAGGCATCAGACATTAGGGTTTCCAGAAATTGGACCCCAGATAGCTCTTAGAACTGGGAGCCTATGTCTTATTTCACTGTCCTAAACCACTAGAAGAAATAATAGCCACAGCATGTTTAATTGCACTGTCATAAAAGTATCTGAAGGAAAAAACATCTTTTAAAACCACTTTTGGATTTTCATTAATATGTTTTATCATCCCTTGGGAAATTTCTAACAAAGCAGCCAATGAGAATGTGATAATTACACAGTTTGGATTTGAATGAAGTATGTTTTTATGTTCCTTTTATTCAGTTATTTATTCAGTTATCTATAATGCCACAAGGAAACCATTCATAATTTATGTTCTACTTTGTCAGATTTTGATTCAGATTGTCCCATATCTCAATTTTATCTGCTCAAACACAATTATCATTTTTCCCACTATTTGTGGACTAAGTAGAATTTCAGGATTCAACCTAACAGTCACTTAATTCTACTTTGAAATGATGAAAATAACATAAAAATAAAAATCAACCCCATATTTGGCAGCTACGTGAAGTGTGAAGGTTTAAGTATGCTGGTGACAGCCTGTAACAAGAATAGAAAGTGGCATACCATTCATCAAGTTATTTGATATGTTCTAAGAAGGTAGAAATGGTGGAAAACACAGATATTTCCACTATATTCTCAAGACAGTAATGTCTGCAGGTATTCTTCTGAAGCCTTCGTGCTGAGGACTCTTTTGTCCAAAGAATTTTAAGAAGGTCTCCTGTGAGCCCTTTGCATTAATCACCAGCATCATCTACACGGGAGTTTCCCAAAAGGGGTAGAGGAGAGTCTTGTGTTGAGAGACCTTCAGAAACAGATGACAAGAACACCCCCAGCCCGAGACGGGGTCATGTAGAGTGGAAATATGAGCTCCTAACCCTTGACCCCACTGCCTCTTTATTTTGATTCCTGGAACAATGCACCCTTGGCAGGCACAAGCAGTGGCCAGTTCTTCTCTCTTTTGTTAGGCTTGGGAAAAACTCAGAGCAGCTCACTGTGACTCCCACCTAAGGGCTTGCCTGGTTTTTAATTAGAATTACAACTCACACCATATTTTTTCAAATCATGGTTTTTAAAATGACCCACACAGTAACACATTTTTCAAATTTCCACAGTCAAATGAACTTATTACAAAGCACCATTATTTTATGCACAGGATTTTTTGGATGGATCTACTCAGATATCTAAAACTTAAGCTGGTTTTGCTCCTGTATTAATGTCCTAATCACTCTGTGAAGTGATTTCACAAATGTGAGTAATCCTAGATCATGAAAAGATAGAAAGAATTATGATAGCTCTTTAGGAGCAAGACTAATATTATCCATATATGTTTTTACAACCTTGGAGAAATAACAAAAAAAATATAAGAATTTCTCATAGAACTGCCTATTCAATTATGATCCTCTAGTCAAAAAAATTAGACTTGTTTTCTGAAAACACAACAGCTTATTCTAATTTAATGCTAAAATAATCTGGTCTCTTTACATTTGATAGATTTCAAGATTCTTAAAAGCTTGTATGTTTATGCCCCAATCAAGAAAGTTGCCATGGGCTTTTGTCCAAAGAAAATAAAAAACGTAGCATACAAAGAAGCTGTGGAGTAAATGTCACATGGTTTTGGTTCCAACAATTCACAGAAGAATAAGCAGAGAGTTAACAGTCAACTAACATTTTGGTATGTTATAACAGGAAGGAAAAATCCAAATTTTCTATTTTTTCATACAGAAATACTTATTCCCATACCTCTCTCTCTGTTTTTTATCTTCCTTTACCTCTTCCTCCCCTTCCCACACAAACAAAAATATTGAACTCAATTTTCTCATTTTCAGTTAGAGCTGTTTACTGGTTAGTATTTGCAGCATGTAATTTGCCTAAACTTTAAAAAAAAAAAAAGTTCATCGGGCTATTATGGAGCTGTATTATGGAGGTGGTGTGAGGAAATCTAGTGTCAAAACTAGTTAAAGTCGCTGTATTTGTTCAATTTTAATCAAATACAAGAATGTAAGTTGAATATTTTAATTACATGGTTGAAATTTTAATTCTTACTTTAGCGTTTAATGAGACTCTGAGAAAGACTTTACAATAGTGGGTTGTTTGTTTTTTTTTTTTTGGCTACTCCAAAAATGCAGAATCACTGCTTCCTCAATTAGGTATACAGCTAAAGAATTATTTAAATGCGATACTATTCTTCTCTTTGGGATGCAGGACTCCTTGCCCCAGCCTCCTGGAAGAATGAAAGAATGCTTTGTGCAATTACTTACTAATGGAAAACAAACCTTCTCTACTAAATGCACTATGCTATTTTTCACCTCAATTAGATACTTAAAAAAAAGAGATGAAAAGAATCAAGTTTGAGGAAGAAAATTATGACTCCTGAAGGCAAGAAAACACATGAACCCAGTACTAGAGACAAATTAGAACAGACATGGAGATTTTGTAGAGGAAAAAAAAGATGCTAAGACATATGATTGTAACTAATATCCCTTTATTTTTTAAGATACCATAATGTTAAAAATAAATCTTTTTTTCCAGATCCTATAGTACCTTTACTTTTAAAATATATTCTCTAAGTTAATATGCTACTTCCCCTATTATAATCTAAAAACATTCATAAATTCAAAGTTCAAAGACTTTTCTTAAGAAAACCTAAAAGATGTCAACAATATCACTTCAGTTTTTTAAACACACCTATTATCCAGTTAAATAAGTTGAATTAAAAATTGCTTTCTATCTTATCTTTGTTTTTTATCCAATTTCCTACAGTTCATTAGAGCCCTCCTCTCAAATATTACTTCTTTTCCACTTATTTTCAAGTCTCCTTCCTCTCACTGGCCAAAGATGGATCCCCACAACCATTTAAAAATGCCTGCACCTCTGACATATATACACTGCTGCTACTGCTGCTAATAAGTTGCTTCAGTCGTGTCCGACTCCGTGCGACCCCATAGACGGCAGCCCACCAGGCTCCCCCGTCCCTGGGATTCTCCAGGCAAGAACACTGGAGTGGGTTGCCATTTCCTTCTCCAATGCATGAAAGTGAGAAGTGAAAGTGAAGTCGCTCAGTCGTGTCCGACTCTTAGTGACCCCATGGACTGCAGCCCACCAGGCTCCTCCATCCATGGGATTTTCCAGGCAAGATTCTGGAGTGGGTGCCGTTGCCTTCTCCAGATATACACTACCATGTGCCAAATATACAGCTAGTGGAAAGCTGCTGTACAGCACAGGGAGCTCCCCTCAGTGCTCTGTGATGACCTAGAGGGGTGTGATGGGTGGGAGGTTGGGGCTGGAGGGAGGCTGAAGAGGGAGGGGATATATGTATACATATATTTGATTCACACCTTCATACAGTATAAACTAACACAACATTGTAAAGCAATTATATTCCAATAAAAATGCGAAGCACTAAAAAAATAATTTTAAAAATATCGAACAATGACAAAAGTATTACACAATTTCTTTTTTCCCTCCAGCTTCTACTGTATTTCTCTTCCTTCCTTTAGAGCTCAAATGCTAGAACTGGTTTCTGTATTTCCACATACCATTTTATTTGCACCCATAACAAGCAGACTTCTGTCTATACTAAGCCATAGAAACGAATCACCATGAACTGCTGCTACGAAATCTAACCTAAATCCCAAATCTTACCTCTGCAGCATTTAACACTGTCAAACATTTCCTCTTCTCTGGAGTCCTCTAACAATACACTCTCCTCAGCTCTTTCCTCTCCCCTCTTTCAAATTTCATATTTTAAACTCACTCCAAAGTTGCAAGAATGGTACAAACAACTCCCCTTACCCAGATTCAAAAGACTTCTGTCTATACTAAGCCATAGAAACGAATCACCATGAACTGCTGCTACGAAATCTAACCTAAATCCCAAATCTTACCTCTGCAGCATTTAACACTGTCAAACATTTCCTCTTCTCTGGAGTCCTCTAACAATACACTCTCCTCAGCTCTTTCCTCTCCCCTCTTTCAAATTTCATATTTTAAACTCACTCCAAAGTTGCAAGAATGGTACAAACAACTCCCCTTACCCAGATTCAACAATGTGTAATATG
Organism: Bos indicus; assembly: GCF_029378745.1. NCBI lineage: Eukaryota > Metazoa > Chordata > Mammalia > Artiodactyla > Bovidae > Bos > Bos indicus. The sequence goes on from NC_091760.1 coordinate 120,953,235, forward strand.
TTTCCACTTTCATACTTTCTCTTTTACTTGAGAGATGATTTGTTTAATTGCTAAGTCATGTCACACTCTTTGCAATCCCATGGACTGTAGCCCGCCAGGCTCCTCTGTCCATGGGATTTTCCAGAAAGAATACTGGAATAGATTGCCATTTCCTTCTCCAAAGAATTTCCCTGAGCTAGGGTTCAAATCCACTGTATCCTGTACTGGCAGGCAGATTCTTTAGCACAGAGCCAATAGGGAAGCCCCTGATAGATACATGTGTGTGTGCATGCATACTAAGTCTCTTCAGTCATGTCCCACTCTCTGTGACTCTATGGACTGTAGCCCACCAGGCTCCTCTATTCATGGGATTCTCCAGGCAAGAATACTAGAATGGGTTGCCATTCCCTCCTCTAGGGGATCTTCCAGATCCAAGGATTGAACTCACATCTCTTATGTCTCCTGCAGTGGTAGATGGGTTCTTTACCACCAGAGTCACCTGGGAAGCCCCTCCCCCATAGATGATAGATAGATAAATAGGTAAGGACATATGCAAAGTATTTTCCTGAGTCTTTTCAGCATAAATTACATACGTCACTTCCCTTTACCTCATGTCACTTCTATAAATATTTCCTAAAAGCAAGAATATTCTCTTACATAGCTATGGTACAATCATCAAATTCAGGAAATTTAATATTGATTATAAAAATGTTATCTAATACATTTCATTTGCCTTATATTTTTCACAACTTTTATGGTACAGAATTTTTTTTTAAAGAACTGCACAAATGCATTTATATACTTCTCTGGTGTTTTTTTTTTTTCAATATTAAATTCAATTTTTAAATATTTTGGCCTGGAATGCTGTATAAGGAATGTTCTATGCCTTTCAGAGTATCAAATCTGGTGGATCATGATGTTCATTTGCTCTTTATTAGTGATATTAATATGGATTATTTGGTTAAAACTTTGTCCAATATTTCCACCATATGTTTATTATTCCTCCCTTGGTAATATAAAAAATAAATAAACAGAACTTCAATTAAAAGAGTTGGAAAATCAGAAGGGGGATCCCTCATGCCCTGAAATGGTCACAGAGCCCAACAGGAAGAAAAAAGACTCCTTTTCCTTCCTGGCAAGAACTTAGCCAATGAAAAGCCACGGACTCTTTATTTATGATAGCTCATCCAAGTTCCTTTTCCCCTCTACAAGAGTTTTCCTTCCCTTGCCATGTAGTAGCATGTATATGGCTCACTATGATTGCAGACCCTGAATTGCAATTTTCTACTGATACCAAATAAACTCGTTTATGCTTAAAAAAAAAAAGATCTAGCAGTCTATTTGTTGACCTATTCAAGTCAACATTTTGATGGCCCTTACATCAGAGAACTGCCTCCTTTCCCTGCCAAAGATTCTAGGACTGATCAGCAAACATGTGGTATCCACTACTGAGTTCGTTGTTACTCACTGTTTTCTCACTGACCCTGGAGTTTGAAGGCACATCTTTCTCCTTGATCCAAGGTCACATACATTTGTATTTAAAGCTTTCCTCATTTTATTTGAAATTCATTTTAAGGATTTGTCTTCCTGCTGAAGCCATTATTCTATATTCTGTATTCAATGTCTACTTAAGACATTTGGCATTTTGGTCTGATTTTGAGGTCAGACTCTTTCAAAGATCAAAATCTTGCAAAGGTTTTTCCAAAAGTAACTAAGATCCTCACAGATTTGCTAAAGACTTTAATATAGATTAGACTCCTTCACCCCATTCCTTCAGGAACAGAGGCTGCTTCACTGAAACTGTACCGTATCATTAGCCTTCAGCTTATTCCTTTGGAAGGAACTAATCTCTAGAAATTGGCTGAAAAAGCCTTGACCTGGCTTCTCCAGGACCAACTTGTTTCCTTAGAATTAGCTAGTTTTTAATCTTGGAAGCCGATTGAATTAAGCTGTGTGAGCTATAAGCTGTTAGAGCTGTTTGAAAATTGTTCTTTCACTCTAAAGAAAAACTTATGACAGATGAGTTCTCAGTTATCTAAATATTTTGAGGGTGTTCCCCAACAAGGACTCCAACTGAATTTACTTTTAAAAACCTTACTCATTCCTCATGTTTATTTCCAACTAAATAGACTTACCTGACCAAAGGAGAACTTGTGAAACCCATGAACTTATTTTCCTTAAAACTGAATTGGACTATAGTTTCTTGAAAACTTCCAGAACTGAGTGAAACATTTATTTTGATTGTTATTTTGAGACTTTTCAAGGTTATCAAGAGTCTAAAATTACCTCTTTGTTAAATAAGATTTTAAGATTAAGTGATTAAAGAAAGAGAAAATGACTCCCAAAGTCTCAGGCTCCATCTCCAGTGCCATCTCTCTCCTTCCCTTCGATACCACCTAGCATCCTCCATGGGCTTCTCTCATGGCTCAGTGGTAAAGAATCCACCTACCAATGCAGGAGACGCAGGTTTGATCCATGGTTCAGGAAGATTTCCTGGAGAAGGAAATGGCAACCCACTCCAGTATTCTTGCCTGGGAAATATTACAGCCAGAGACACCTAGCAGGCTACAGTCCATGGGGTCATAAAAGAGTCAGACATGACTTAGCAACTAAACAACAACATCCTTTATACTCTCAACTCCACCATACTAATTCTCTTGCCAAATGTCCCCCTCTGTCTGAAACTCTCCACTTCCTTTTCCTCTGAACTTGCCAGAACCTGTCCCTTTAAAATTCAGCCTTCTGAAGATCCAAGGCTAAAAACCTTAATTTCTTAAGTTTACTGGACTAAAACTGAAACTATAATCCACAAAGATTTTCTCAAAGTAACCAACAATACTCATAGTCTTTCAAACTTATCAACCTAGTTTCTCTGACTTCTATCTGCTAGTTCATGTGTTTGTCAGTGAAGGTCAGGCCCAACATTGGAATGAAGATTACTAAATGGGAAAATTACGAAGGCTTTCTAGAATTACATGTGTGAGACTAGCCTGCTAACTTATTATATGATCTGGCCCAAACAATTGCTAAGAGATTTCATTGAGCAATTCCTAGAACCTTTCCAAAGCCTGTTGATTGAAACAAAATTTAGGCTTGCACACAAAAATCTGAGAATCTATTCATGAACATTACAACTGACTTCAGATCACTTCAAACCAAAACTCTGGCTTTGGTTGAAAGCCAGAGTTTTTGTTGATTCCACTCAGGTAGCTTTTGATTCTATGTTTATTAATGAACTAAACTAGGATCTTTGCCTTCTAGTAAAAAGGACCAGTATGGAATGGGAAACTATGTCCACTTCAGATTTAATTAGTCTTAGATGACACCACCCTTATGGCAGAAAGGGAAGAGGAACTCAAAAGCCTCTTGATGAAAGTGAAAGTGGAGAGTGAAAAAGTTGGCTTAAAGCTCAACATTCAGAAAACGACGATCATGGCATCCGGTCCCACCACTTCATGGGAAATAGATGGGGAAACAGTGGAAACAGTGTCAGACTTTATTTTTCTGGGCTCCAAAATCACTACAGATGGTGACTGCAGCCATGAAATTAAAAAACGCTTACTCCTTGGAAGGAAAGTTATGATCAACCTAGATAGCACATTCAAAAGCAGAGACATTACTTTGTCAACAAAGGTCTGTCTAGTCAAGGCTATGGTTTTTTCTGTGGTCATGTATGGATGTGAGAGATGGACTGTGAAGAAGGCTGAGTGCTGAAGAATTGATGCTTTTGAACTGTGGTGTTGGAGGAGACTCTTGAGAGTCCCTTGGACTGCAAGGAGATCCAACCAGTCCATTCTGAAGGAGATCAGCCCTGGGATTTCTTTGGAAGGAATGATGCTAAAGCTGAAACTCCAGTACTTTGGCCACCTCATGCGAAGAGTTGACTCATCGGAAAATACTCTGATGCTGGGAGGGATTGGGGGCAGGAGGAGAAGGGGACGACAGAGGATGAGAAGGCTGGATGGCATCACTGACTCGATGGACGTGAGTCTGAGTGAACTCTGGGAGTTGGTGATGGACAGGGAGGCCTGGCGTGCTGCAATTCATGGGGTCGCAAAGAGTCAGACACGACTGAGCGACTGATCTGATCTGATCTGATCTGATTAACCAACTCTCTCACACTCCAGACAAGTCACCTCAAAGGAAGATAACCAAAATTTTTAATCTTCAACTCCAAAATAAAGGCTCCTAAACAAAACCAAAACTCCCCTAATTTCTGCTATTATTGCTAAAAGCTGGGTTCTTAGAAAAGAGATTGTTACAAATGCTAGGGCTTTAGGTATTTTCAGCTCTCTAACCATTCTTTCCAAAGTTCTCCCAGTTCTCAATGGCAGGGCTCTAAGGAACTACAGATGCTCTTTCCAATCTTTCCTGTTAATTGGCTTGGAGAGGGATTTCCCTGGTGATCCAGTGGCTAAGACTCCATGTTCCCGTTGAACTCCATTGAACCCTGGGCACCAGGGTTCAATCCTTGGTCAGGTAACTAGATCCCATATGCTGCAACTAACAGTTCCCATTACAAAACTAAAAATTCCATATACCTCAGCTAAAACCCAGTGCAACCAAATACATTTAAAAAAATCTTTTTTAATTGACTTGGAGAAATATTTTTCCAGATTAATATCTTCCAGTTCTAACTGACACTTGAGCTACACTCTGGTGCTCAATTCTACTACTAAACAGCGGCACTTGCCTCCGAGTACTAAAGCACTTGAAACAGAGAGTCCTGTAATGAATCTGAAAAGCTCCTGTCTCAGAACCTATTCCCATGTGTTGACACCCTTTGGGAGATACACACCATTTTCTCTTTAGTTCCTCTGCCCCTACCCATTTGTTAGGTTGAGACATCTTAGAGGACTACTATGCCAAAATTTCTCTCTCCCAAAAGAGGGAAATAATTCTAGAATTTTGACAGTAATAAAAGAAACACAAGTCAGGGAAATTAAATGATCCTTTGACATGTTTTATTTGTTACATCTCTGATGAACCTAGAGCTAATTCTGGAAACACTGTGGTTTATTGCCATTGAACCAACTGCCATCCTCCTGATGAACAAAATCTCCAACTGGTGTTTGCAAAATTCACAGCATACCTCCCCATCAAGATTCTGATAGATTCCTCAAAGCCTCTTCCCAGAATTGATCAATGCCATATAAGTAAAGAACTCCTTCAAGGCATCAAGCCCATAATAAAAGATAATAAGGCTCCAAGTTTCCTTATTCATTACATCAGCCCTTGTAATACTTCAGTTTTACCAGTGTGAAAATCTTAGGGCCCAGAAGGGAGCCCTTGGGGTCCAGGACTTCCAAACAATAAACATTGGTATAACTTGACATCCCATTGTTCCTAACCTTCATACATATGTTACTAATATCCATTCCCACTGGATGTAAATCTTTACTGAAATTGATTTATGCAGCACATTTTTAGTATATTTGTTGGTGAAAATAGCCAATCCCTTTTTGTCTCCTCTTGGAAAGGAAAAGTGATTCATCTGCACTGTAATGTCTCGGGGTTTTACTGAGAGCCCTTCCTATTTCTATCAGATCCTGAAGGCTGATCAGGATGGTACAAAGTTCCTTAGAGGTTCTACTTTGTTGTAATATGTGGGTGATTTGCTTCCTTGCTCTCCTTTTCAAGCCTCTTTACAGAAAAACAGCATCCACCTGCTAGAGCTTTTAGTCTTAAAGGAATATAAGGTTGCCAAAAATACTTGTAATTTGCCCAAGCCCAGGTTTGATACTTAGGGCATCAAATGTCAAAATGAGGGTTACACTGAAATCCAGAGAGGCTTCATGGGGTCCTGCTGCTGCTAAGTCACTTAAGTCGTGTCCGACTCTGTGCGACCCCATAGATGGCAGCCCACCAGGCTCCCCTGTCCCTGGGATTCTCCAGCAAGAACACTGGAGTGGGTTGCCATTTCCTTCTCCAATGCATGAACGTAAAAAGTGAAAGTGAAGCCGCTCAATTGTGTCCGACCCTCAGTGATCCCCCGGACTGCAGCTTTCCAGGCTCCTCCGTCCATGGGATTTTCCAGGCAAGAGTACTGGAGTGGGGTGCCATTGCCTTCTCCATCATGGGGTCCTAAATTCCCCCAAATCCAAAACTAAGTGCCAACTAAAAGGCTTTCACAGCCTAGTTGGTATTCACAGGTATTACTGAAATATAATTCCAAATTTCTCTATCTTCAAACCTTTATGTTTTATTGTTGTGTTCAGATGCTCAGTCATGACCAACTCTTTTTGACACTATGAACTGCACCCCACCAGGCTCCTCTGTCCATGGAATTATCCAGGCAAGAATATTGGAGTGGGTTGCTATGTCCTTCTCCAGGAGATCTTCCCCCCCGCCCCAGGGATCAAACCCACATCTCTTATCGCTCCTGAATTGGCAGGTGGACTCTTTACCACTAGTGCCACCTGTGAAGCCCTCTATGTTCTACTAACCAATAACAAACCAGACCCAGTTTTATGGAGAGAATCAGATGACATAATCTTCAAGGCCTTAAAGGAGAGTTTGAAGAACCCACCTGCCATTGGGCATTCCAATAATCATATTCCATTTTTCCTTGTTGAATATGAAGAGAAAGGGAATGCCCTTGAGATATGCACCCCAAATCACAGGGATCAAAATTAACCCACAGGCTATTATAGCCAGCAACTTGGCCCTATGGCACAGGCATACCTGCTTTGCCTTACAGCCATTATGACCACTGCTTTTTTGGTTAAGACCACGGAGAAAATTGTTGAGGGACCTCTATTTTCACACCTCATTCAGCTGTCTCACCTCTTAGTAAGTTCTTTTGTTAACTGCTCCTCACATAACTCTTCTACATTGTAATAATAATAATCTGGTTACTCTTCTCCCTCTGTCACTGATAAAGTCCCTCACATCTGCTAAAAGCAGACAGACCACCTCCTGACTCCTCACAATGATCTATAGGAAGCTCCTTTGACTAATGCTGACTTTCATGTTTCAGTGATGGTTCTTATTTAAAAGGTGACAACTGCAAATAGTGTGCTGGATATGTTTTGTTAATCTTTTTGATGTTGAGGCAACATCTTTACTTATGCATACTGAAGCCCAACAAGCTGAATTATATGTTCTTACACAGGCTTGGACTTTAGTCAAGGACAAAACTGCCAATAATTATTCTGATAGTAAATATGTCTACTGAGTAGCTCTTGATTTTGGAATGTTGTAGAAGCCGCATGGCTTCTTTACTTCCAGTGGAAATAAAATTTAAGCCCCCCTCAATGGCCCCTAGGCCAGGAATTATTGGATTCAATATTTTTACCTGCCCATTTTAGCTCTGATTAAGATTCCAGGACATTCTAAACTTGATTCTTTGGAAGCTAAAAGAAATCACCTTGCTGCCATTTCCACAAGTAATACTGCCTTTAAAGGGACCAAGAGCAGCCAAAATTCTGTCATGCTCCAAAAGGATATTTCCATAAATATCTTAGAAAAACTGGCTAGAGAAGCCCAACAGTTGGCCTTAGAAAAGGAAAGGCAAGACTGGAAATTCAACAGCTGTTGGTTTGATAAAAAGAGAAAGCTCTGGCTTGGACTTAATAATAATTCAGTCCTACCAGAGACTCCAAAATACCTGCCTGTAAAGCAACCATACTTCAATAAAAATTAATTTTTAAAAATTTACTTAATAAAATTTGTCACAAATTAAATAAAGTTGCCACTCCTCACCACTGTACATGCATTAAACCATTGGCCTACTGACAGAATGCTACTCTTCATGAATCAGAATTGGTGGGGAAGCATGATCAAGGCTGGAAAAAGTGTCTACTTCATAGTCCCACTTATCTGAAGTACCATCTGGAGAAGCCTATTCACGTTACTTTCAGACATTTCAAACTCTTTAGCGGACTATTTGAGATCAGGCAAATAGACTTCATACAATTTCCTCCATCTCATGAGTGTAAATACTCCCTAATCATGATCTGTATATTTTAACATTGGACTGAAGACCTCCCTTGTAGATAGGCTACTGCCTCTCCCGTGGCCCAGGTCCTTTTGGAAAAGCCAATCCTACCTAGGAAACTCCTCCAAAACTTCATAGTGATCAAGGGACCCATTTTACTTGCCAAGTACCCTCATAAGTCTGTGCTGATTGGCCAGTTATACAACACTGTCACTGCGCTTACCACCCTCAATCCTCTGATTTAGTTGGAGACATCAATAGCATTAGTAAGACTTAATTTGAAAAAAATTTGTAGAGGATATCCAAATACCTTGGCCCAAAGCATTGCTATTGGTCCTTCTAAATGTACCTCATATGAAACTCAAAATCCATCACCTTTTGAGATATTATTAACAATATGACACTTGTCTCCTGCTTCTTTTGACCCACAACTGATAAAAGGATACTCCAATGCAGCAAAAATCTAATTGCTTCTATTAAAAATAAACATGTGTTGGTAGAGCAATTGTTCCACAATGTGCTCTCAGGAGATGAAGACCTTAAGCCTCCCACCTTGCCACCTGGAGTTTTTGTCCTGGGAGAAGTCACCTCCAGAAGGACTCTTTCCAAATTCACTGAATAGATACCTTTCAGGTACTGCTAACCAACCCTGTGCCACCAAACTATAAGCAACAGAGTCTTGAATTCACACGACACACCTAAAGAAAGTGCAGAACGTCAGACCTGCACATCGTCCAGTGGCCTGAAAGCAAAGATTTCCCAGAATTGAGGTGGATGACATCTGATGGCACAGCCTTCTCAAGATACTGGAGCTGGTCTGTTGGAACTTCTTGTCCAGCCTTTGATGATGACACAGGGCTTCAGATGATCTCCCATGACTATGATCTTGATAACACATGCAGTATAGGCCAAAAGTTGCTGAGAGTTCTCCCTCCTACTTCTACTTGTTATTCACATGTAATGTCAAATGAGTTTACAATCTGTACTCTTTCCCTTCAATATGAGGCACTACATACACTCAGGTTCTTCTTGGCAGTGAGACAAAAATACTGCTAAAACTAGAAAAGCTGACTCTTGATTAGTGATGCTTTCAGGGAAAGATCTTGATCAAAATGGGGATATGCAAAAAATTAATAAACAGAACATGGACAGAGAAGCCTGGCGGCCTACAGTCCACGCGGTCGCAAAGAGTCTGACACAACTGAACGACTAAGCACGTAAAGTAAATAGAAACCTCAATTCGAGTTGGGCTACCAGAAGGGGGCGCTCTTACACGCTGTGACACTGTATCTCCAAGGGAAGAAGAAAGATGCCTGCTTTCCTGGCAAGGACTCAGCCCATGAACAACAATGACTCTTTCATTACATTAGCCCTCCTGACCTTCTTTTCCCCCCTATAAAAGTGTTCTCCTTCCCTTGCTCTGCAGAGACTTGCACATGGTTTCCTGTGTTTGCAGATACTGAATTGCTGATCCCAAATAAACCCATCTTTGCCAGAGAAATATTTAGCGGTTTATCTGCTTCAGGTCAACAATAACTATAGTCAACTGTTATATTCACAGTAGTTATGTTCTATTGAGTTGCTGCAAACACTGAGTTATGAAATTCTGATCATTGCTTCCAGAGGAAATCCTGGATTAAGTTCCTTTGTGCCTCTAGTTACAACATGCGTATCAATCAATACCTAATCTTCTTTTATGTGTTTTTTGTTTGTTTAGAGACAGCTAATTTTATACTGTCAATTCACTAAAGTAAACTTATAGCTAACATTATTGTAACTCATGCCTGAAGAAGCTTATCTAACACAGATTTTTTTCCCATAAAGCACATCACAAAGTTTTCATGCTTTGAAACACCAGAAAGGACATCATTGCTATGTTTTGAAACTATCTGAAACAGCAAAAATCCAACAAACTGTCCAATTAACCAACAAAAAGCACAAAAATGCAAAACCTGACACTAAATACACCTTTAAGTAAAAGGTATATTTTACTTAAAGTAAAAGATGCTTGAGTATAGCATGAGAACTGAAATGAGAATGCATATCAAGTGACTCGGGTTTTTCATCTCTCTGTTCATATTTACAAATGACTGAGAATTTGAGGTACAAATGAATTTTAGCAAACAGGTGAATTCTCAAATACAAAATTTGTGTATTCATGAGGATCAATGTAATAAGCAATTTCTGGAAAGATATTTAATATTATGTAAGTATTCTGAACCTCATTTAACCTCTCCACCCCAGATTTATCATCCATTTATTCTTTCCTTAATATTTACAATGATGGTTGCAAAATGGCGATTCTTTCATTCTTTCTATATTTATTAGTCAGCACCTTCTATGAAGAACAAGTTTCCCTTCTTTATCCATCTATCATCTATCATCATCATCTCTCTATCACTTATTATCAGCAAAGAGTCATGGAATCAAATTTTATTTAATGAGTTCTAATACAATGTTCTAAAAATCATTTGAGCCTATGAGAGTCCTTTTGTGTTGGCTCCTGGATCCTTGTGACATTTTAGTACCTATATCTGGTACCACAGATATTTTAAGCTTATCTTGAACCTTCCCTTACCTCCCCTGTCTTGGAATCAGCCATCTTTCCAAGGGACTCTGGTCTGTTTCAGTGGGGAATGCTTCTTCCCCACCTCCTCCCTTCGATGCCTTCTCTCAGTCTCTTTCTAGACTGGTCTTCCTCTAGGAAGGGAAGGGACTTTTTGCTGCCCTGGTTACATTTGAAGTTAACATAGTTAGTTCCTGAAATACCATAAATCCTCAATTAATGAATATTTTTATGAAAATGGGGTAGGGATTAAGTAATTCCAAATTGTATTTTACTCTGTGCATCTTCTAATGTTGGCAGATATTCTCTAAACTTCAGTATATCTGACTTCATGTAAAAAGGCATCATGTCAGAGTGGGTTTCTATTGTGATCTTTCTTCTATCTAGAATTATTTTTACTAGAAATTTTTAACATGGGTTTTTCATCAAGATCAACAAATAGGATTGTAAGATAAGATACAGAACACCAAGTTAAATTCAGATTTCAGGTAGCCAATGAAAAAATTTTCAGGGAACTATGTCCCAAGTAAGTTTTAAAATTCCATTGTTTACCTGAAACTCAAATGTACCTGGGTGTTCTATATTTTTTAAATACTAAATCTGGCAGCCCTACCAATAGATTATAAATGTTTAATAGAAAATATCCTGCCAAGTGAAGTAAGGACCTCTAATTTTTTCTGGAAATAAAGGTAAAATTATGTTGAAAATTTTTCAAATGCTTTAATAGAAAAGAACAAGAAAACAAAGATTCTATTTTCCTGACTAGTGTACTTTTGATATTTCATGGGTATGCCTCTGAATTATAATTTAAATTTTTAAGTTTTTTTCCAAAAATACATACAAATAAGTATAAACACTATTGTAACAATCTTTCTCATGCTCAACAATGAGTTGAGTCGGTTGTGTGATATAATGCAAAGCAGACTAAGGTTTGTGGAGGACATGAGGTAATAGGCACAGGATCTCAGAGAAGCCTGGCGAGCTACAGTCCAGGGGGTTACAAAGAGTCAGACACAACTCAGCGGCTGAGCACACAGCACACCTCAAATTAGCACCAATGGCCCAAGTCAGCACTCTCACAGGGGAGAGCCCTGCTTGCCAAGCATATAAAAAGGTCTGGACAGAGCAAAAAGCTCTTCTAGGTAAATGGCAAAACCACACAAAGAGACAAAACAGGAGAAAACACAAACAACAAGTGTAATTTAATTCTTTTCCTTCAATATGTAACTCCAAACTTTAGTATTTTAATTTTTGCTGTAAAAAATGGTTGAGGTAGAAGTATAATCATTGACATGGATTAAAGGGTGGCACCATATCAGTTTATTTATTTTACTATCAAAGTGGAGAAAAATAGCCAATTAATTCAAATATGACTAAGATTTTTAGTGGTTATACTAGAATTGAGAATTTCAGTACAGTCTCATCAAGCTCTACTTTTTACAGGAATGTGCCTGAGTTGAATTTAAAAGAACTGATTTCAGCTTCAAATGTGTCAACTTCAGTGTCCAGAATGATGAATATTCTAAAGCTTTCAGTTTGCTGGGCATGGGATAAACTTTGTACAACTTATAGGAATTGTTGTGAATGGGTAGAAAAGTTTAAGGGTCATAATGTTATATGATATTTAATTTCAGCTTATAACAAAGAATAAAAAACAAAGAATAAAGAAAAATTCTAAGAATATGATTCTCTCAACATTAATGTCACTTGAAAGTTGTAACAAATAATAATTTGTTGGGACAGGGGTTCTCCATTGACTTAAGAAAAATTCATTTCTATCCTTGTAAGTTTAACTTAACTAATCTCTTATTTAACATGACTGTGTGCCTGAGGAAGTGCTGTTTTCCTGCTGGGGCACAAGGACTAGTAAGACATGGTGATGCCCTCAAGAAGCCCACTGACTACTGTCGGGAAGCCACAGTCCTCTGTTGGTAATGAGGTAGAACCTTTGTAAATACTTCTACTCAATAAAATCTGAAGTGTATGTGAATTTTAGTATTTAAAAAGATGTGCTTAGATTTCCTCTCTCAAGACATTCCCTGGACCAGGACTAGCTATACAGCAAGTAGAAAGAAAAGTAGTAGATAGAATTTACTACTTGGTTTCTTTATTAAACGATAAACAGTTGAGTTTTCATATGTAGATAAGACATGTTTGACAATTACAAAAGAGATTCATGGAAATCTGGATACTGTAAATCATTCAAATGTTTTCCAACTTGAGGGATGGTAACATAGGGCAACAGTGTAGAAGATCTGGTAATGAAGAGTCTTAAACATTTGGTGCTTTCTCTAGGATTTGATTATTTAGCCCACACGTTCCATAATAAAGTTCTTAAAGAGTAATTACTTACCAGTTGCGTAAAGTTTCAGTTAAGTACAATGAATAAACTCTAGAGATCTGCTATTTGGCATGGTACCTGTAGTCAACAGTCATGTATTGTACACTTAAACATTTATTAAGAGGGGAGATCTCACACTGTGTACTTACCAAAATAAAACTGAAATATAAAATAAAAAGAACAATAGATGAATTCATCAAATTTTTTGCTGCTTGATGGTGTTCAAAACATAAGGACCTAAAAGGACACACAAATGAATATTCTGGAAAAAATAATGTTGAAACACCAGAGTACAAGTTGCAAAGGTGTTCAGTCCACATAGTGTTTACCTCTTGGTAATATTCCCTCTTAGTAAACACTAGGAGAAGATTCTGTAGAGTAAAAACAGGTTGTCTGCAATTATCATCCATGCCGTTAGATCTTTTCCACAAATAGCCTGATGCGTCTCTTAGCTAATGTGACTTTTGTCTGCATATAAAAGCCTTTTCAGAATCCAGTAAATAACAGTGCTTGATGCATCTCTTCCTCTTCTAAATATGTTCCAAATCATAGGATCAATATCTGTACACAGCAGAGAGTTAAATTCATTTCAATTGTTAGGAAAAGTTTTTACTTCTGTTTTCAGCATAATTCTCAATCCTGTCGAAATTCAAAATCTAGGGGAGAAATAACTAAAACTGTGATACAGGTAACATTTTCAAGAAAATAGAGTTCATTCTGTTGAGTTTATAAAGAGTTTTTATAATATGCTTTAGCATTTCCAGCTAAATATAGCCAAGAAGAGAATGTCTCCCAGTAGGTAAGGAAGTGACAGGTGTGGTGCACAGATTTGGAACTGGAGTTTGGCTGCTTTCTTCCCTGATGGTAAGAGATTCTTTTCAGAGTGGAAATATACTTTAGGTGAGCCAGCCAGAATCTCAGAAATATTCCCTAAGTGCAGACACAAGCACTTGGTTTTGTTGTCAGAATGAAGGGAATAACCATTTAGTTGCTCACCGTGTAAACACAAATTTCAGTTGAAGGATTTTCTCAAACTTACTTTCAGAATGTGAACCAGTGACAGGAAACATGCCCAGAGTTGTTTTTCTTTTTTTCCTTGTTTGGCCCTCTCATTATTAGAAAGGTTTTAATTGTGGCCATGTGGTTCCTATTGAATCTGACAAGTCATGGAGCGATTAAAAATTGGAATGCTTTGACAGCAGGGTGAGCATGAGGATCAGTTGCCGTGGAACTCCCCATGACGGGGCAAGCCTGGCAAGTGACGAGGGTCTGGTCAGGAGGGAGTCTTCAGCATCAGTGCACAAGGCGGAGAGGACTGACAAGTCTCACCAAGACAGCACCTGGGGATGGCAGATGCACTGACCAGCTCCACTGCTGGCTAGCCTTTCCCTGGTGCCATTTCCACATAACAATAAAATAGAAGTCGAGTTCCTGCTGCCTTGAGTTGTAGATTTTAGGATTGGCCTGGAAGTCAAACGAGGGCCTTAAATACAGCCTCACATTTTCAAAATTTATGTTTACATATCCAGTCCAGTGTGTGTTCAGTTGTGTGTGTTCTTTGTGATCCTTTGGACTGTAGCCTGCCAAGTTCCTCTAACCATGGAATTCTCCAGGCAAGAATACTGGAGTGGGTCACCATTTCCTCCTCCAGGGAATCTTCCCAACCCAGGGATAGAACCCACATCTCCTGCGTCTCTTGCGTCTCCTGCACTGCAGGTAGATTCTTTACCGGCTGTCATCAGGGAAGTCCCTTACAGATACTTTCTGTGAAAGGTTATTACATTGTTAAAGCTATTGTAGCTGTTAGCAAAATCTAAGGGTGAGAGGGTCCATAGTGTTCTAATTCCTATTCATTTTTATTCAACATCAAGCAATCATTAAGATCAATGTTCTATCAGTTTTTTCTACTTTTAATAGAAATTGAAATTTATTTTTGCTTTCATCTAATGTATGTCATTACTAATGACATAATAATATTTTTCTGATGCTTATTGAATTTCAGGGCCTTTAGAAAGTATCTTGCTGAAAATTTCAGGTTTCAAATTAATGCTATTTATAAGGAAAAGGGGGGCTACCCCGCTCAGCTATAAAGAGTCTGCCTGCAATGCAGGAGATGCAAGTTCGACCCCTGGGTCAGGATGATCCCCTGGAGAAGGGCATGACAACCTACTACAGTATTCTTGCCTGGAAAATTCCATGGACAGAAGAGCCTGGTGGGCTACAGTCCATAGGGTCACAAAGAGTGGGACATAACTGAAGCGACTGAGCACGAACACAGAAGTCCCTTCTCCCACAAGTGTTGATACTCATGCATGTGTGAATAAATTTGTTTCTAGGTAGCATTCAATAATTTTCAGTGTGACTAG
Source organism: Bos indicus (assembly GCF_029378745.1). Lineage (NCBI taxonomy): Eukaryota > Metazoa > Chordata > Mammalia > Artiodactyla > Bovidae > Bos > Bos indicus. Next base: position 120,968,426 of record NC_091760.1, read on the forward strand.
TATTCCCTAAAAGTGGTTAAATCCACAGAGAACAAAACAATAAAACCAAAGCAGAAGTTCAGAGAAGGAAAAAAATAAACTTATGAAGAAAAAAGTAAACATCATTTACCATATTAGAATCTGCATCATGTATAAAGCAAACTTTGTTGACTTGATCTTTAGTTGTATGCACTGTAAGGAACACTTAAATATACAACCTACAACTTTTTAATATATTAGGTTTGGTACAAAATGTCTTGAAGTTGTATCTCATTGAAACAGCATTATAAGAAATATTACTTAGGCTAAATTTTTGAAAATTTGCAAAAAGTAATTTTTATCATTTTATTATATTAATTTACAAAATAGTATGATGATAGCTTGGGCTACCCTGGTGGCTCAGTCATTAAAGAATCCACCTGCAATGCAGGAGACCTGGGTTTGATCCCTGGGTCGGGAAGATCCCCTGAAGAAGGGGATGGCCACCCACTCCAAAATTCTTGGCTGGAGAATCTCATGGATAGAAGAGCCTGGCAGGCTACAGTCCAGGGGTGGCAAAGAGCTTGTTGTTGTTGTGAAGTTGCTCAGTCGTGTCCAACTCTTTGCAACCCCACGGACTGTAGCCTGCCAGGCTCCTCCGTTCATGGGATTTTTCCAGACAAGAATACTGGAGTGGGTTGCCATTTCCTTCTCCAGAGGATCTTCCCGACCCAGGGATCGAACCTGGGTCTCCCGCTTTGTAGGCAGACGCTTTTACCGTCTGAGCCACCAGGGAAGTCAAACAGCTAGATACAACTTAGTGACTGAGCACAAGATGATGCCTAACCAACCACCAATGGTAATTAGTTATCCATGTTTGTGTATGTATTTTAGGTGTCATTATGAGCTCACAGATATATTTTCAAAGTATATTTCATTCCTTTTTATTCTGAATAATGTTCCATTTTATAGATATACCACATTTGGTTTATTCACTTATGTATTATAGTTGCTTGAATTATTTCTGCTTTTCAGCTCTTATGAATAATGCTGCTATGAAATCCATGTATAAGTTATTGTGTTGATTTATAATTTCATTTATCTTGATTGTATAACTAGTTGTGAAATTCCTGAGTCATATGATAACTCTATGTTCAACATTTCGAGGAAATGCCAAACTGTTTGCTAAAGTGGCTTCCCATTTTACCTCCCCAATTAGCAATGAATTAAGTTCCAATTTTCCAGTTTCTTCACATCCTTGCCAATACAGTTGAAACTTGAACAACATGGGTTTGAACTGCTCAGGTCTACTTGTAAGTGGAGTTTTTTCAATAAATCCACAGTTGTTCCTCCGTATCCACAGATTCTGGATTCAGGGACTCAATCAACTGCAGATCATGTGTTAACGTTTACAGTTCATGGTTGGTTGATTCTGCAGATGCAGAACCCAAGAATATAGAGGGCCAATTATGAGACTTGAGCATTTATGGATTTTGCTTCCATGGAAAGTTCTGGAACCAATTTCCCACAAATACTAAGGGATGATTGTAGTGGCTATTGTCTGCCATTATTATTAAAGTCATTTTCTTTGTGAGTGATATCTCTGTGATTATGTTTTGCCTTTCCCAAATGACGAATGATGTTGAGGGCCTTTTTGTGCTTATTAATTATTCATGTATCTTCTTTACAGAAATGTCTATTAAAATCTTTGGCTCACTGTTATAATTTTTTATTGAGTTGTAAGAGTAACTTTTACATCTTCTGGTGGTTGTTTACTCACTAAGTCATGTCCAGCTCTTTTATGACCCAATGGACTGTAGTCCATCAGACTCCTCTGTGCAGGGGTCCCCAGGCAAGAATACTGGAGTAAGTTGTCATTTCCTTCTCCAAGGGATCTTCCTGACTCAAGGATCAAACCCAAGTCTCCTGCATTGGTAGGTAGATTCTTTACCACTGAGCCACCTGGGAAATCCATATATTCTGGTCACAAGTCCTTTATCAGATGTATGATTGTCCTGTGTTTTCTCCTCCATGGGTTGTCTTTTCACTTACTTAATGATATCACTTGAAACACAAAAATTTTTATTTTGATGAAGTCCAGTTTATTGATTTTCCTTTTATTGCTTATGTTTGTTTGTTTGCTTGTTTTGGTGTTGAATCTCAGATATTATTACCTAATCTGAGATCATGCATAATTACTCCTGCATTTTATTCTAAAGGTTTTATAGTTTTAGTTCTTATATTTAGGTAAAAATAAGTCAATTCTCCAGGGAACACTGAACTCTGGTTTCTTTCAGTGGATAATGATATTTAGAGACCAAAACCTGGGTGCTAGGGGTGCACATTGGCACAACACTTTCATGGTTTGCTCTTCAGTGGACCAAGTCAGGAAATGAATAAATAATATATGTGAATTTGAATTAATACTGATCTTTTAAATTTAAGATTACATAAATCTACTTAACTTCTAGGATATTACGATTTTATCTTTGTTCTTTACATCAGAAATGAATGGTTCCAATAATTTTTTTTATTCTTTTTTTTTAATTAATTTTATTTTATTTTTAAACTTTACATAATTGTATTAGTTTTGCCAAATATCAAAATGAATCCACCACAGGTATACATGTGTTCACCATCCTGAACCCTCCTCCCTCCTCCCTCCCCATACCATCCCTCTGGGTCGTCCCAGTGCACCAGCCCCAAGCATCCAGTATCGTGCATTGAACCTGGATTGGCATCTCGTTTCATACATGATATTTTACATGTTTCAATGCCATTCTCCCAAATCTTCCCACCCTCTCCCTCTCCCACAGAGTCCATAAGACTGTTCTATACGTCAGTGTCTCTTTTGCTGTCTCGTATACAGGGTTATCGTTACCATCTTTCTAAATTCCATATATATGCGTTAGTATACTGTATTGGTGTTTTTCCTTCTGGCTTACTTCACTCTGTATAATAGGCTCCAGTTTCATCCACCTCATTAGAACTGATTCAAATGTATTCTTTTTAATGGCTGAGTAATACTCCATTGTGTATATGTACCACTGCTTTCTTATCCATTCATCTGCTGATGGACATCTAGGTTGCTTCCATGTCCTGGCTATTATAAACATTGTTGCGATGAACATTGGGGTACACGTGTCTCTTTCCCTTCTGGTTTCCTCAGTGTGTATGCCCAGCAGTGGGATTGCTGGATCATAAGGCAGTTCTATTTCCAGTTTTTTAAGGAATCTCCACACTGTTCTCCATAGTGGCTGTACTAGTTTGCATTCCCACCAGCAGTGTAAGAGGGTTCCCTTTTCTCCACACCCTCTCCAGCATTTATTATTTGTAGACTTTTGGATTGCAGCCATTCTGACTGGTGTGAAATGGTACCTTATAGTGGTTTTGATTTGCATTTCTCTGATAATGAGTGATGTTGAGCATCTTTTCATGTGTTGTTAGCCATCTGTATGTCTTCTTTGGAGAAATGTCTATTTAGATCTTTGGCCCATTTTTTGATTGGGTCATTTATTTTTCTGGAGTTGAGCTGTAGGAGTTGCTTGTATATTACTATACCTATACAGTATTAGCATGTTTTAGTGCTTTGCTGGGTTTCCCTGGTGGTTCAGTGATAAGGAATCTGCTTGCAATGCAGGAGTCGAAGGAGGTATGGGTTAGATCCCTGAGTCAGGAAGATCCCCTGGAGGAGGGCATGGCCACCTACTCCAATCTTCTTGCCTGGAGAATTCCATGGAGGGAGGAGCTTGGTGGGCTACACTCCATAGGGTCACAGAGTCAGACACAACTGAAGCAACTGAGCACATACACACATACTTGTAATGATCTCAAATTTAAAGATGGATATTACCATTAAAATTAAGAATATTGAATAAAGTTTAAGATTTTTTAAAATTCTTTGAATATGATACACCAAGGATATCCACTTAAAGTACTGTATTTCAACGTCACCTGAAATGATTCTCTTCTCTAAGTGGTCATTCCTCTAATTTTGTTTCAATTGTTTTTCAATTTGGGGGGAGTTTTCACATTTTATTGGTGTTTCAATGGTGCTGACCAATTGCAGAGCTCCATAACAAGGTGCACCACAGAAATCTCGCTTCTGCCCCTGTGCCCTTCATTCTGTTTCTTTGTGCCCCTTAAGAGAAACCATTGTTATTAATTTTGGAGTTTTTCCTATCATATATTTTTGAAAATATGAGCAGGTAATACACACAAATATTCATATTTCCACAACCTTCTTAGATAAAAGCTACCATACTTGCTTTTTTCATTTAACAATAGCATTTGGATAAAAAATTAAATTCTGTATCTTCCTTCATTTTGTAAGTTTCTCCAGTGTGTGGATGTACCAATAGCCTCCTATTAACTGATATCTGGGTTAATTCCATTCTTTGCTATTAAAAATACTACCATTATGAATAGCCTTGTGCCATTATCACTTTGCATTTTTGCCAGAATATCTTTGGAACATACTGTTAAACATGGGATTGCTGAACACAGCAGACACAATCTGTGATCCTTCACTGTTTCTCTTCTTCCTATTTCTGTGCACTTTCTCCCAGCATCTGTGAGTCTTTGCTTCTTATGGCCTGCAGATACAACTGGAGAGACAGGCAATAAACCTAGGCATAAGGTGTCAACTTTCCTCATAGCTCAGTTGGTAAAGAATTCGTCTGATATGTAGGAGACCCCGGTTCGATTCCTTGCTTGGAAAGATCCCCTGGAGGAGGGATAGGCTACCCATTCCAGTATTCTGGCCTGGAGAGCTGCATGGACTAAGGCCATGGGGTCGCAAAGAGTCAGACACGACTGAGAGACTTTTTGATTTCATTTTCATACGGAGTCAACTGTGTAGCATGCTGCTGCTAAGTCACGTCAGTCGTGTCCGACTCTGTGTGACCCCAAAGACGGCTGCCCACCAGGCTCCCCTGTCCCTGCGATTCTCCAGGCAAGAATACTGGAGTGGGTTGCCATTTCCTTCTCCAATGCTTGAAAGTGAAAAGTGAAAGTGAAGTCGCTCAGACGTGTCTGACTCTTTGCGACCCCATGGACTGCAGCCTACCAGGCTCCTCCATCCACGGGATTTTCCAGGCAAGAGTACTGGAGTGGGGTGCCGTTGCCTTCTCCCGTGTAGCATGCTAGATATTGATAAGTGCTAAGAACAAGACAGAGTAAGGCAAGGGGTGTTTGGATTGCAGGGTTGAAGTTTGAGATTTTAAAAATGGTTGTCATGGCAGGCCTCATTGAGATAAAGACATCTGAGCAGACTTGAAGGAAGTACAAGTGCAAGTTATCCATGTGGCTGCCTGGGTAAGGAAGCTTGCAGGCAGAGGGAGTGCATTGCTGTGCAATGTAATTGGTGAGCTTAAGTAATAGCTAGAAAGCCAAGTGACTGTTACAGATTAAGGAAAGGAGGAGAAGAAGAGGTCATAGACCTAAGAGAAGGCAGGTTATTTAAGGACCTTGTAAACCACTGTAAGTACTTAGCTATCGGTGGTGAGTACAAAAGAGAGATACTAAAAGGTTTTGAATAGAGGGACAGTAACATCTGAGTTAAGTTTAAAAACTCACTCTGAAACGTGTTAACAGAATGGAGGGGAGGAGAGGGGCAAAGATGGAAGCACGGAGAACTATGAAAAGGCTATATTATATCCAAGACAGAGACAGGGGTAGCTGGTACCAAGGAGAAAGCTATGGAGGAGGTGAAACACTTTGATTTTGGATAGTTTAAAACAGAGGCAGCAATATTTTCTACTCAAGTAGGTGTGGAACATGAAGGAAACGGCAACTCACTCCAGTACTCTTGCATGGAGAAATCCATGGACCAAGGAGCCTGGGGCCTGGAGGGCTACAGTCTATGAGTCGCAAAGAATCAAACATGACTGAGTGAATAACACCCACATACAGGTGGGGAACAAGATAGAGTGAGAGGAATTAAATATGATCCCAAAGGTTTTTGTTTGGTCAACTAGAAGAATAGAGTTGCTGCAAATGAGATAGGAAAGGCTACCCATTGGTAGAACAGTTCTGAGGGACAAGGATATCAGTTTTGGGCAAAGTGCAAAACTGACTTTCACGTTAAAATAATGAATAGCCTTTGAAATTAAAGTTCATGTTAAAGTTTCCTTTAAATCAGGGACTATGACAGCTTTTGGAATCCTACAAAATTCCTAGTACAGGACATTATACACAGAAGATGTAAAATGAATATTTGTTGAATGAACTAAATGAACTCAATATTTCCAAATTTCTCACCATGGTATGTGAAATGTACGAACATAGTCACTCTCAAATTCATTGTTAAGTACTGTGTTTATGCTCTATTTTAAGTGATAGAAATCTTTTTTAGAAACTAGTAAAATAGCTTCCCTGGTGGCTCAGTGGTAGAAGAATCTGCCTGTGATGCAGGAGATGTGGGGTCGATCCCTGTGTTGGGAAGATCCCCTGGAGAAGGAAATGGCAATTCTTGCCTGGGAAATCAGAGGGCTTATAGTCCATGGGGTTGCAAAAAGAGTCAGAAACAATTCAGTGACTGTACAACAATAACAAAATAGGCAAATTGATAATACTTATAAAATATAATCTCTTTACTATGGACTTTTAAAAATACTATGGTGGTTTAGTTGCTAAGTTGTGTCTGACTCTTGTGACCCCATGGATTGTAGCCTGCCAGGCTTCTCTGTCCATGGGATTTTCCAGGCAAGAACACTGGAGTGGGTTGTCATTTCCTTCTCCAGGGATTTTCCAGACCCAGGAATCGAACCTGGGCCTCCTGCATTGCATGCGGATTCTTTACCAACTGAGCTATGAGGGAAGCAAAAATAGGTATGTATATAAATGCATACAATGGTTTTAAACATTTCTATCAATAGATTTTCTTTTAACAAAGCCAGATGTAATTCATTTAAGAATACATTTACACAAAATAAATTTACACAAAATTTCCATATTGTTTCCTTTCTAAGTCTAATTGTACATGCCTATTCAGTAACTCGGAGAAGGCAATGGCACCCCACTCCAGTACTCTTGCCTGGAAAATCCCATGGACGGAGGAGCCTGGTAGGCTGTAGTCCAAGGGGTCTCGAAGAGTCAGACACGACTGAGAGACTTCACCTTCACTTTTCACTTTCATGAATTGGAGAAGGGAATGGCAACCCACTTCAGTGCTCTTGCCTGGAGAATCCCAGGGACGGGGGAGCCTCGTGGGCTGCCGTCTATGGGGTCGCACAGAGTCGGACACAACTGAAGCGACTTAGCAGCAGCAGCAGCATTCAGTAACTACTGATATATGTAAAATAACAGAGAATCACATACTTATAATATCTTATTTCCATACCTCTTAACAAAATCTTATATTCACAAAGAACTTCTTGGATTTCTTTCTCACATTATTTTACAATGTCATGGAGGAAAGTTTCATGTAATTCCACTGATTTAAAAGTGAAGCTTATGCAGGAAATGATATTAGACATCTTTTCATTTTAATAGGTGACAAATTTATGAAGAATTTGTACTCCATAAATAGTGAGAGCTGCATCAATGTACAATTTGTATATAGGCTACAGTGCAAGGAATTATTGTTCAGATATTCATGTATTTATATTTTCCATATTATAACACCTAAACTTTCCTTTAAAAAAGATAAAAAGGATCTAGTCTAAAAAGTTTCCTGCAATATTGATTGACAATGAAAGAGTTAAACTGAACTTTAGATATATGTTAGTTATAACATAATCTCTTGATATATTAGTAGGTCAATAGTTCAGCCAAGAAAGGGACTCTAACTTGAGCAGACACTAATTAAAAGAATCAATTCTTATCCTACTACATATGTCCAATCATATTAACACATTTCTAGATTTCTTACTCAGTGGACTAGTCAAGATTAAAGGATTTGCTAATATGAAGGAACAGAGTATGCTTCCAAACTGACTGAGCAGATTTGTGAACAAATTAGTTCATTTAAAATTGACAGTGAAAGATTGATTTTGCACAGAATGAGTTACCTAAGGTATTCATCATTTCCTCTGTCTCTGCACACAAGACAGAGATCCGTTTCCTTCACTTTCTGATTGTAATAGGGCTGCTTACTGAGCACCTTTATTTTATAGTCTTGATTGCAGCCTGCCATTCTTTTTAATTCAGACATATTTTAGCCTCTTAGGCAGACCTTCAGAAATAACTTCCTTAAAAGCCTCAGTAAAATGACTCATTACATGTTGCTCAGTTCAACCATACTATAAATTATAATGCAGGGGAAAGTTCTAATTGCACAAAAGATCCAATTACTCATAAGGCTATTTGACTCATTATTCAAATGCAGGAGCAAGTAGGAAATCCAGATGTAGAAATGCTTTTAAAGTTGAAGGTCAATACTTGACAACTCAGATAAAATCTCAGATGTCAGCTATTTAATATACATTTAGTATATATTAGTAAATATTCAGTAGATAAATATTACATGAAAAATGTTCGAAACTCTAGACAAAAAATGAACCAAAAATGCTCAAGTGTTTAAGGAATTCATTTTTTAACTCTAAGGAAATAAAAGCAAAACCTTGTGGAAGAAAAAAAAATTAGAACACAACAATGACAACACAATTAAGTTAAATGAAATCCAAAGAAAAGTGTGGGAACTCATGCTATGTTATTTACAAAGATCTATACATAGATCTATTTCTAATATATTTAGCTATTAGAAACATAAATTAAGGTGACATATTTAGGGGGCAAAATTTTCAGGACTTGTTTATCAATTAAACTTGAGATGGTGGGAAAGTAGAATAGAGGTCTAGGTTAAATACTGGAGGTGGAAGAGTTGGGTTAACTTGGTCCATGATAGTGTCCATTCATTAAAATGGGGTGATATCATAAATACATTAGAGAAGAAATGATTTTGGTTTTGGATATCTGAAATATGTATGAAAAATTACATGTGATATCTACAATGGATTTGGATAGGTAGATCTGTGTTCACACGTTATATATATATGAAACACTACTTCTAGTTTGCAGATGAAATGGAGACTCAGAAAAAAGATTCAATTTTCCACAAATTTCCACCAACACTGGTATCAGATTATCTGACTTTAGATCAAATGTTCATTTGTGCATAATAAGTAGGGTGTGTGTGTGTGTGTTTGTGTGAATTCATGTGTCCATGTGTTTAAGACAACCCAGATTTCAGCTTAGGAAATCCAAAGACTTCCTCAAGATTTCTATGGAATCCTTGGGGGATTTCACGCTCACTCTCTGTTCTAAGTTGCTGTTTTCACCAAATTCTCAGTTCTGTTGCATTGTAACACCATATCCTGTGTTGACTTAGTGACTAAACCACCACCACCTATTTGATTTGCTTCTTTTCTGGCTGCACAGGGAATTCTACTCCCACTACCAAATTAACAGACCTACCTATAGCTACACCATATATTCTATATGTTCTCCTATTCTAAATATGTCATAATAAATACAATCTTCATGGTCTAAGGGGCTTCTTTCGTGGTTCAAATGGTAAAGAATCCACACACAATGCAGGAGACACAGGTTGGATCCCTGGGTTGGGAATATGCCCTGGAGAAGGGAATGGCAACCCACTTTAGTATTCCTGCCTGGAGAATTCCATAGACAGAGGAGCCTAATGGGCTACAGTCCATCGAGTCCCAAAGAGTCAGTCATGACTGAGCGACTAACACTTTCACTTTTTTTTCCCCCCATGGTCAAGGCTAACTCTACCTCATCTATACTAAATACCAACCCCTTCCCCCAATGAAGGACCTCACTCTATAGTTGTCTCCTGTTTTTCCCAAGCATATCATTTTTTATTAGCAAAATTGTAAGTTGTAATAATTTCTTATTGTCATCAAAAATAATTCCAAACAATGATGATCAAAATTTAGAAAGGCTCCAAAATTCACATCCCCCTCCAGCTTGCCCACTGTTGCATGAACCCACTTTAAGTTTTTGTTCCCTCTTGCACTCAACTGAAAGGACCCCACATGCTAAAACCAACAGACCATGTTCAGTCTTCAACTTATTTGACAGTATTTGGCACAAATAAGTTAACTTTTCGAAACCCTTCCTGTCCTTGGCTAGCTGAATACCACTCTTTCCTAGCTTTCCTCCCTATTTGGCTGTTCCTTCTGCTTCATTTTCTGATTCCTACTCATCTTTCCAACCCTAAATGTCATAGGGTGCTCTATCCCCAGAACCCTTTTCTTCTCTGTCTACACTCTGTCTCTCGGTGACCTCATATGCCTCAGGTCTTTGAATCCCATCTATAAGCTAACATATCTGAAATGTATCTCAGCAGCCCAGACATTTCTTCAACTCCAGACTTTTCCCCAACTGCCTACTTTCATCTCTGATGGGTTGTGTAATAGGCATCTCAAATACAATACATCCAAATTCAAGCTCTTCATTTCCAAGCTCCCCAAAGTGCCTGTTTTACTGACTTTCCATCTCCATAAATGGTACCTCCATTTTTCTACAACTCAAGGAAAACTCTGTTTTTCTTACCTCCTATCTTTGTTAATACCAAATCATGAACAAATTCTATGGTTTTTTTTAAAGTTTAAATATCACCATCTCTAGCTCCCTTCACTTGTTCAAGATACATTATGACTCACTGGGTTGCTGGTATAGCTTCTGAACTGGTCTCACTATTTCCATTCTTGCCTCTACAAACATTTTCCAAGTTACTTCCAGAATAACTTTGCAAAACACAAATTAGATCATGTTACTCATTGCTCAAAAGCCCCCCGTGCCTTTTGGTGTCACTCAGAGTAAAATCTGGAATACTAACAATGGATTACAAGTAAGGAGATCATTTGGTCCCCTGTAATTATCTTGACTTCAAGCAACTAACATTCTACTTTTTGCTTACTCTATTCACACTGGTCTTCTTGCTGTAATTGGAACATGCCAGGCATGATCTACTTCAGGCCCTTTGCTCATGCTATTTCAAGGATGCTTTTTATCCATAAACTCTCATTATTTCTCATTTATTGAAGGTTTGGCTCAAATGTTACCTCTATTCATTAGATTACAGATTTGGCTGTGTAATGGTGAAAAAGCCAAAATAACAATTATAGTCCAGTATCTTTCTCCATTATTATACTATAAACTCCTTGAGGACAACAAATCACAGCTTATCTTTATATCACAGACTATTAGTCAGCACTCAGCTTCCATTGATAAAAACTCATTTCAAACTGCTTAAATAAAAAATATTTTAAAGACAGGTGGGTGATGGGGTGGGATTTCTCGAGAGCAACTACATCCTCCCTCTTCTTGCTCATTTCCAATGGAAAGAGAATTCCTTCTGGTAGTCTCATGGAAGAAGCTGGTTTTTCTTATCTTTTCTGAGAAATAATTGGTCATATTCTTTATAGACCCGAAGTTTCCTTTATCCCTTCGATTTATTAACAATGTTTTTTACCCTTAATTAAAAGATGAATAGAAAATGTGACTCTTAAGAAAGTCACTGTAAGATCTATAGATACATTTGTCAAAGAAAAATCAATTAATAAGTTTTCAATAAATCAAACATAATTTCTATGGGAAATATTTATCTAATAATAGTCAACTTGCTGTTTAATGTTGGTCAAAAGACATGACTCATTAAACCCATCTCAAGCTGAATAATAAAGTTTTGATGGGATGTCACCACTGCCAACCATTTTTACCTTAAAAGGCATCAGGAGAGAGGTTGAATATCCCTGACTCATTGGAAAAGACCCTGATGCTTGGAAAGATTGAAGGCAGGAGGAGAAGGGGACAACAGAGGATGAGATAGTTGGATGGCATCACTGACTTGATGGACATGAGTTTGAGCAAGCTCTGGGAGTTGGTGATGAACAAGGAAGCCTGGCTTGCTGCAATCCATGGGGTCACAAAGAGTCAGACACGACTGAGCAACTGAATTGAACTTACCACCTTCACTTCATACTCTTTAACCTATCAAATTTCTACAAGATTGCTCACTCATCATCAAACCTAGCATGACAATACTCTGTCTTAACTATTCAGGTCTTTAGTTCCTTATGAAATCGTCCATGTCACAAAGGTGGCTCAGCTGTAAAGAACCCACCCGTCAGTGCAGGAGAAATCGGTTTGATTCCAGGGTCAGGAAGATCCCCTGGAGAAGAAAATGGCCAGCCACTCCAGTATTCTTGCCTGGGAAGTCCCATGAAGAGAGGAGCCTAGAGGGCTATGGTCCATGGGGTCACAGTCAGAAATGACTTAGTGACTAAAACAACAAACAAAAAAGTAAAATTTATGCCTTTCTCCTGTGAATATGTCTTTATTGGTCTGATTTTCAGACCCAGCCATGGATTCCATGAGGGCTTCCCATTTGGTGCTAGTGGTAAAGAACCCACCTACCAATGCAAGAGATATCAGAGATGCAGGTTGGATCCCTGGGTCAGGAGGATGCCCTGGAGATGGCAGTGGCTATCTACTCTTGCCTAGAGAATCCCATGGACAGAGGAGTCTGGTGGGCTATGTAGTCCACAGGGTTGCAAAGAGTCAGACATGACTAGACCCTATGAACGCTAATTAAAACTTTTTCTTCTCTACACAGATGATGAGAGTACATTTTAGGCCTAGGAAATGGTAAGTATACCATTTAGAGTTATAAACAACTGAGTAGAACTGAGAAACTGCAAATAATTCAGAACTAACAACATGGAAGAGGAGGAGCTTACTAGGACCAAGGTGGAGTTGTTCTTGTTCTAGGTACAGGTCAGTAAATCAAAACTTAGATAACTTTCAGAACCTTATAAATTTCAGTTGACTAGAAACACAGGATATCCAATCAGCTGATCCCCAAATGTCAAGCCAACTCTATACCTTATTTCCAAATAAGGTGGACAAGATACCCCCAGACAATCAGGTATTTTCTATTTGCCTCTGCCTTGACCTTTATTCTTTGCCTTCCACCTCATTTTGCAGTTTTCCAAAAGTAGTTAAATAAATTTTGTTTGTATCACCTAAACTCTCTTCTTTAGTCCATTTTTAACATCACTAAAGTAGGCAAAATTTACTATACCATTATAAAGAGTTTTTCATAGGTAATGCAGTGATATTAAATAGGGGAGAGGCATAATGAAACATATTTTAGGGAGAATGCTCTAGTTTAGAGGCTATCTGAAAATGAATTAAAGGGGATAAAGGAAGGAAGACTAAAGTTAAGAAGCCACCATATAATCCTAATGACAAATGCTGGCTTGAACTAAGGGGCCATGGGAACAGGAACAGGGGCATAGACCTGAGTATATTTAGGAGATTTGAAGATCAGTTAGATGTGGAACTATGAGAGTAGGAAGGATGGGCTTCAGAGAGTTTATAAACCTTCTCCCATGAAAGTTTATAACCATATGCATTTATATATATGTGTATATATATATATATATATATATATATATATATATGTATTTATATATATATATATAACCATATGCATTTATATATATATATATATATATGTATATATATGCATCCATGTAACTATACGCATTTTTCTGGAGGAAATAACTTATAGCTTTTATCAGATCCCTAACTGTGTTCATAACTGAAATAGACTACAACAAATAAACACTCTACAACACTGTGCTATTATCATACACACACTTGATTTAAAGACTCAAATCTTTTTAGAATTGCCTTAGCCTATGAAAACACATAAATAAATAAAATTTGAAAATTAAGAAAGGACAAAACAGGATTCCTTGATCCTTAGTGTTTCTTACGACGCTATTGCCTTCTGTCTAAACTGGACTCAAGATCTGGTTTACAAGGAAAAGATAGCCTTTGGGGGCTGTCAGCACAAGCCTTTGCTCAGTTGTAGACACAGCACACTTACCTTATATTTACTTTAACATGCTCGTGAGTCCAGTGGAATTTAGTGCTGATGGAGCATAACAAACTTGGGCATCAAGGAAGAGTGGGCCCACACATGACACTCATTCCTTCTGTTTGTGGGCATGCTCCGTTATCTCATCAGATTTCACTTAAAAAACACGAATTCAAAAATAAAATGAAGAATTTCAGAAAGGTGGGCTTCCCTGTTGGTCCAGTGGTTAAGATTCCATGTTTCCACTGCAGGGGGCTCAGGTTCTGTCCCTAGTCAGGGAACTAAGGTTCCACAAGGCCAAAATAAATAAATAAATGAGAATTTCAGAATGGCAACAACAAAGCATTAAATCAAGCATAAGTTTCTGTGTGTCACAGGCCCATGAAGCCAGCCTGTGAGGAGGAGATAAAGACTGAGAAGTGGACAGGGATCAAAGCATGTAATTCATGTTATGGCCTCTGGATTTTACCTGGTGCCTTATTTTTCCCATAGCTCTCCCCACCCCCAACTCCTCTTTCTTCTGTATGAAAACCTATACCAGATGTAAATTTAACACACCTTGTCTTAAATCTATTTTATTTATTCCAATATGATTTATTCCTTTCAACTACTAATGAAGCCTTGAACTTCAAAACAATCAAACTCCAAATTTTCCTTTATCTCAATAATTGGTATTTAGGTATGTCACAAAGAATAATAAACTAATAACAACAATAACATATCAGGCATCAAGGGATCAGTAATAAAGGCCAAGTATTTTATATGGTAGTTTGCAGTGAAAAATGTTTAGAGGCAGACACCCTGACTCTCCAAGCACTCTTTCGCAGTTGAATTCTTCCATTTCACAGGACCGCTGGCCCCGGGGTGATGCCCTCTTAATCTGTTTTCTGACACCCATTAATGCATTTCCTCACGTCCATGATTGAAGTACTGCATGCACTGATCATTGATTTCTAAGGTTGGGTGTGAATGTCTGATGAATTTTAAAGAGAAACCTTTAACACTTCATTCCACTCTAGCCTGACTGCGCTTTGCAGTGCAGTCCCCTGTGTCACTTGCTGCCTGTGTCCTGTTGCATCAGAACAAGGAATAAAGGAGGGAGGGGACAGAAGAGAGAGAAGAAAGTAAACTTGTAGGCAAAAGGTACATTTGCTGTCAGTACTGTCTCGTAGATTATAGTTATGTGACTCCCCTGAAAATCTCTGTGATGGTATTTTTGCTTTGATTTTAAAAAATTATTATAGTACATGGCACCCCTAAATTGCATTATAATTCTGCTCTGGTCTGTTCTCTTCCTGCACTTTGGGAAGCTGGTTATCATTAAGGACTCATGAGACACCTGTACCATGGCTCACTGCGGTCACAGAATTCTCCATGCTCACAACCTTGGGCAACGAGATGAGTGCCTGAGCTTGGAAACTGGCATCACTTGAGAGCAGTACCAAAATGTTTGACATGGACTTTCTCTTCAGATACTTTCTGTCTTTGAAAAGAATTCTTCCTTTCCCCAAAAAATAATTTTCAAAATTCCCTTCAGAATATTTATTCTTAAAACTTGTATTTTCAACACATTTATTTTTCAGAACTGATCTGTAAATATTGTTTATACTATAAACTTTTTTGTTCCAAGAATACTACCAGGTCAACATAATGGAAGGATATATTAATTTTTTCTCTTAGGTAATTTAGGAAAAGTAATACATAAGGAAAGCCATGTCCCGATGTGAGACTATCCAATCATTCCTTTTTTATATATACAATTTTATTTATTTAGTTGTTGGTTGTCCTAGGTCTTTGTGCTGTGTGGACTCTTCTCTAGTTGCGGCGGGTGGGGGATACTCTTTGTTGCAGTTCGCAGGCTTCTCATTGCTGTAGCTCCCTGGTTGCAAATACTGAAGCCCTCTAGGGCATGAGGCCTTCAGTATTTGCAGCGTGTGGTCTCAATAGTTGTGCTTCCTAGGTTCTAGAGCACAGGTTCAATCGTTGTGGTGTATAGGCTTAGTTGCTCCGAGGCTTGTGGGATCTTCCCAGATCAGGGATCGAACCCGTGTCTCCTGAATTGGCAGGCAGATTCTTTACCACTGAGTCACCAGGGAAGCCCTAATTATCCCTTAATTCATCAAACATTTCTTTTTTAGTATCTACCATATACTTGGTATTATACTAGGTACTAAAGTCCATGAACATATCCCTATACAATCTATGGGACAATACTATTGACAGAAACCAAATAATGGCAGCAACATCTTCTTCCCATAAGACTGAATAAGCTGGGATTTCTTCAAGATTGCCTTCTTGGTACATGTCCTGCCATTGAGTTGATCCTGCCTCACTTAGTCTTTCTCCTCTGAAAAAAGCCCCAAATTCATGACCATCTGACTCTCTTTCTCTTCTCCCTCTGCTTCCCATTTCCTCCAAGGTACACACGTTCTTCAAGTTATCTTAAGCCGTAGACCTCTGCCCAGCAACAGTAAGCCTCCTGGCTTTGCGGTCTGGAGCCTAAAGAGAACCTTTTCTGTACAAAAAATTTCCAAGAGCTCAGCACTCAACTTTTGATATGCTAAATGGAGAAGAAGGCATTTGAAAAATCCTCTTTCAAGGCAATAGCCTGGTTTAGGAAGCTACTGCCTTGATGAATAATCCTATTTTGCATTTGTTTTCTCAGTGACTTCTAACACACCTCATCTCTACACAAATGTGTTCCCAGGCAGATGGATGAATAACTGACTAGAGCAAAGTTTTATTTTTAGAAAAAGCAGAAGAAAAATGATAGTTTATAATTATCAAACACTCTCCCTTCTTTTGATGGTATAGTTAATACCCAATTTCATAAGAATACACCTAACATCTCCTCAATTTATTTTTGTTGTTTATTTCTTCATCTTTTCCCAGCTATAACTTTTGCTAAAACTACCAACAAAAGAACAGAACTAAATTCTCTACTGTCTTCAAAGTCAAAGCACACATTTGATACTTCCCTTCTGGCGATAAAAAAATGGCAATACTATGGCAGAGTGAAAAGAGATGATAAAATAGCTGAAATTGAACTACAGGTTTTCCAAAAATAAACTGCATTTCATTAATACAATGAACACTGAAGAACTGATGCTTTTGAACTCTGGTGCCAGAGAAGACTCTTGAGAGTCCCTTGGACTGCAAGGAGATAAAAAAACTAGTCAATCCTAAAGGAAATCAACTCTGAATATTCATTGGAAAGACTGTTGCTGAAGCTAAAGCTCCAATACTTTGGCCACATGATGTGAAGACCCAACTCATTGAAAAAGATCTTAATGCAAGGGAAGATTGAGGGCAGAAGAAGGGGGCAACAGAGGATGAGATGGTTGGATGGCATCACCGACTCAATGGACATGTGTTTGAGCAAGCTCCAGGAGATAGTGGAGGACAGGGAGGTCTGGTGTGCTGCAGTGCACGTGGTGTTATTCAGTCACGACTGAGTGACTGAATAACAACAATTATCTGTAGTAGTACTGATGTTGAGGCAGGAGATAGATGGACCTCAGGGGCTAACAGTTGGAGGTTGTTATCTGTAGATTGACACTCTAAGAAAAATAGTGAAACAATAGAAGGAGGAAGCTGGGTCCTGCCCACATATTTCTCATATTCAAAGTCAGGAGATCTCCAACCACACATGTGCAGAAAGGCTCCTTGGAAGTCAAAGGGGAGTGGTGCTAAGTGATACTCTACCCACAGGCCTCTTTGATGGAATCTACCTTGGCTAAAAGATGCATGTGGACACATGGGAGGATCTTGATATGTGCCAAATAGTGAATCTGAACCAGGCAAATCAAAATGATAAGCCAAAAGAAAACCCAGAAGAATGTCCATATAAGTAATTTAAACTGCCACAAGGGCACAACTCTCTCTCTGAGTCTGCCCACGTGTCTATCCACATGTACTGTAGTCTTTTCCTGCTAATAAACACTTACACTTGTTTCACTACTTTCCGTCTTCATGGGAATTCTCTTCTGCAAAGCCAAAGGGCCAGGGCCTTGTCACTGACCACTGGTCTAGTGGCTAGAATTTGGCTCTCACTGTTGCAACCCAACCTCAGTCTCTGGCTGGGAACTGAAACCCTGCTTCAAGACACTACAGACCAAGGCCACCTGAGATCAATGTTTATAACAAATGAAGTGTCTTGAATAACCAAGACTATAAGGTGCTGTCCAAATTGACCTTAATTGATTATAAAACATTTATCATAATTGACCTTAAAAAATGCCTACATGTACCACCTTCTGGACTATTCTGAAAACATCAGTCTCAGTTTTGTATGATGGCCCATTCATATAGTGAAAAACATTACAGCTGCTGAAATCAGTAGTTTATTCTGAAATATTTCCATTTCTACCTTTGCTTCAGCTTCTCTGTCATATTATATTATTATAACTCTAATTGTAATTATTTTTGGAATTTCTATTCCATGGTAGAATAATAGTCTATCAACGTATTATACCATCACATGGCTATTTAATGAAATACAATGTTTCAGTAATTGATATTTGAAGTGAGAGAAGTTTAAAAAATGTCAATGAAAGATGAAGAATAGATAGCAAGTCATTCTAGAGGAAAAATCAAAGCTACTTTGATGACTAAATGGTTATGGAGAAGAAATACATGTAAATAAATTTTTTTGCTGATGTTTTGCACCGTGGTGGATAGAAGTGTTACAGGAAAAGGAAACAGGTATTAAATATTTTGTTTCAAGTGTCCCAGCAAATTTAGGGTTAGGTGCTGGAGTCCTGATTTGAAGACTGAGAGATGAACATACCTTTTGTCACTAAGTAAAATTCAAGGTGATCTTTAAGTATTAAAATATATTTACCAGTATTGCTTGTGGGATTCCACTTATTATTTTGCTTTACTCCCAAACTAATCTCTTCCAGGTATCTCAAGAGAAAGTCATATCCAGTTCTCCATTTACTTTGTAGAAGTGAAAAATTTAGGGGTTTGATGAAATGAAACATCCTTTGTTGAGTCCAATGCCCTTAAGACCTAAGGTAGTTTTAACCCCGGAAATGAACAGGATTCGAGGTTAGTCTATAAGTAAAAATGAAAAGAGACTATAGGCCCAGAAATGGAATTAAAATACACAAATCATTTTTAAAATTCTACAGTTAAAAAAAAATTACATGATAATCATATGCACCTTTGTTGATTGTCGAGGAGGAAGGAGATGATCATTTCAAGAATCATTTCAAGAGATTCAAAACTCTTCGCTAACTAAAGCTGGCCTCTAGTAATCTTGTGACCTGGTTACTTAAGGCCAATTGAACATATCATTATTAATGTAACTAACATGTCACTTAAATAAGATCATGTTTGGCCAGAGGATGACAGGTTCTTTCTTCTCTGATGTACGCTTTCCAACAACGACTAATTTCCTGTTCTCTTATGATATCAATAATTCTTTACAAGTGTCTACACTTCTACTAAATATAAGGATATCCTTTCCAGATGTGATAGCTATGTGATTTTGTATATGTTGAGTGTAATGAAGGCAAGATATGCAAATATAATCATCTTGTGGATTATTTAAAGCAAGGATTGGTGCTATGATGGCCAGGATGGGGCTGGAGATCAACTAATGAAGAGGACTAACTATTCATACGGCTGGAGAGCAAGTTCTCAGAAGAGAGAGACAACTCCTACTTTCTTTTCTTACTCTTTTTTACAGGCCTGAGAAGGAAATACACAAGCAGTTTTTTAAATTACAGAGGTGCCAGGACCTTGTTATTTAGTTTCGTAAGGTGTTCATCATCACAAAGAAGCAGCCTGCTGAAGCTCTTCCTTGGTCTCCCAAATTCCTAATTGTCTTTTGCTACAATGATTCATCAGTTACACAGGCGTGAGGAAATAGGCAGGTGTCTGTATTATGGGCTAACACTATTTATTATATTGAATTGTTTTCAGTGTGTAGTAAAGATGTAGAAAGTCTATGTTTGCCCTGATGAATTTCATAAATCTTTAAAAACAACTCATCTTGATTCTACTCCATGTATATTTGCAACCAAGTTGCATTTGCCATCATTAAGTACTGCAATTTTAATTTTCCAGTATACTAATACATTCTCTAGAACATGCTCATACCATATGTAAGTAGAAAGTTAAAAAAAATAATGTATTGGTTCTTTGAGAAGGAAAAGTGAAGTCGCTCAGTCGTGTCCGACTCTTTGCGACCCCATGGACTGTAGCCTGCCAGGCTCCTCTGTCCATGAGATTTTTCCAGGCAATAGTACTAGAGTGGGTTGCCATTTCCCTCTCCAGGGGATCTTCCCAACCCAGGAATTGAACCCAGGTCTCCCGCATTGTAGACAGACACTTTACCATCTGAGCCACCAGGGAAGTCCTATTGGTTCTTTAAGAATAAAAGTAAATATATATTTAGTGCAGAAAAATGAACATAGAGAAAAGCAGAAAGCTGAAGAATGTGTAAAATTCTAAAATATCGTTATGCCCATTGTCTAATTTTATCCCTACATTATCCTTAAGAATAAAGGCAAAATATGAATCATTGTGTACTTAGCTGTCACAGAAAATGAAACAGTGTATTAAGTTGCCTTCAGTTCTTGTCAGAACCAAGGCTGTCCCTTTTGTGCTAAGTTGCTTCAGTTGTGTCTGACTCTGTGCAACAATATGCATTGGAGCCCACCAGGCTCCTCTGTCCACGGGATTCTCCAGGCAAGAATACTAGAGTGGGTTGCCTTGCCCTTCTCCAGGGGATCTTCCCAACTCAAGAGTCTGAAGCTGGGTCTCTTACATCTCCTGCATTGGCAAGAGAGTTTTTTACCACTAGCACCACCCAGGAAGCCCAGGTTCTGTCTAATTCCTAGGCCAGAACTCTTTCTGTGCTATACCTTGGGCCACACGGAGTGGAAAGGGAGCAGGTATTTCCCAGAAATTGGAGACAAACACAGAAATGCAAACACATTTAGGAGACAGGTCCTGAGCCAGACAAGGCCAACCCAGCCTGTGTATGGATGCTCTCCAGCAGCATCTTGAATGACAGATTTCTCAGCAGTACTGAAAGCTGCTTGGCCATTGACCATGGAGGCTGACAGCTCTGGCTGAGTGATTCTTGGCCCTAATTTAGATATAAACTTCTGAATTTAAGAAGGATGCAGAGGGAGAGGATTTAGTCCTTTCCTTCTCCCCTCCTCAAAAAAGTGCGCTATGTTCCAGGCCAGATTTGAATCAAGAGCTCATTTGGATTAGCATGGCATTCATTTACAAGATGAAGGTGTGCTCCAGTCAGTATGACAGTCAAGAACTGGTGTCTCCATGAGTAAATACATCCATCCTCTATTTTCCTTCTGTCCACAGTCACTCTAGGCAGATCTGCTTTATAAATGGGTTTGTAAAGTGCTTTGTAATTCTCACATGGTTGATTATCCATGTAAAAGGTTTTCATAATAACAAACAGCTAATAGCAAATGACACTGCATGATGCTCCTTGATGTCTATATGAGTAACAGGTTTTGAATAGATGGTTTCCCTGCCGATTGAATGCTTGTCTTTAAAGCCTATATTTTAAGTTCAAATATTCATACCACATGGTTTAGGGAGGATTAGCCCTCTGTGGTCCTGAACTATATTGAAAGCATTATTATTTATATGTAAAGTAAATTTATGAATGGAAAACATTTATATTAAGTATTCTCAATGCCAAATAACATGAAAGAGAATCACTGTATTCGGAACAGTGGGAAATAGAGACAAATAGAATAGATAAAGGAAACTATTTCATAAAATGGGCCAGGGGCATGTGGAATATATTAACACAAACAAGATAGGTAACATGTACCACATGCTCATGAGCTGATATGTGCAGCAGGCTCCTAATTGAAATTTTGGACAAAGAGAATAACATGGACTTTGCAGAGGTGGAGAGGCATAGGGCAGATAGGATATATTTGTTAAGCAGGACTGGATGATGAAATTTATGGGGTCTGTTAAAACCACATTTTTAGAGACTGGGAACATGTCATGGATGAGTTTTTGTGCTTTTTTTTCTTATATCATAAAGACAATAAATATTTTTCAAGGAAAAAACTCTTCACATTGAGTCTTTCATTTATACAATAATTTATTCACTTATTCAGTATTTCTTTAACCTCTTCCACCCCCACAGAAACACACATATATTTATATATATGCATTGTTGAAAGTGGGCTTCCCTGGTGGCTCAGAGGTTAAAGCGTCTGCCTGCAATCCGGGAGACCTGGGTTCGATCTCTGGGTCGGGAAGATCCCCTGCAGAAGGAAATGGTAACCCACTCCAGTATTCTTGCCCGGAGAATCCCATGGATGGAGAAGCCTGGTAGGCTACAGTCCATGGGGTCACAAAGAGTCGGACACGACTGAGCGACTTCACTTCACTATTGTTGAAAGTGGACAATCTCTGAGGTATCTGCTACCTTTGTGAACAATCACAAATGAGAAGCATCAGCTGACTGCAGTCCTTATACCCAGTCTCACTTGTGGACAGCTTTTAAATTGCCCATAAAACACCACCTAGTAAAATAAGAACAAAAATGCCAGGGGCCTCTGATGATTCCATTGTATAAGGAAGGGCATAAAAGATAAAGGAATTCCTAAAACCAATTAATTAGATGAAGGCTAGAATGTGATCATAGATTAGGAACTTTGCAATAACTAGAAAACCAGAACATTTAAGATTATATTGAGACTTTTGTCCCAGAAAGAAATAGACTCTTGCTGAACTCTCTCAGTAGAAAGGGATAATTCAAAGAAAGAGAATGTAAAATTATTCCTCAGAAAGTCCTTTGCCACTCATAAATCATCATGGGAAATTTTAGTCCATTTTCTGAGAAATACTGAGTTTTGATGAGGACTATTTCTCATACTAAGCTTATAGTTATCAAATTATTAAAAGTACTATTAAATGGCAAAATCCACTACAGATGAGAGGATAGAGAATTAAAGACTCATGTACTGCTGAAAGGAGAGCAAACTGTTAGACTATTTGTGAAGGACATTTTTTTTAATTAAAAGTCTTTGGCTTTTTTTTTTTTTAAGTCTTTGGCTTTTAAAATGTATTTTGATTCAGAAATTATACTTCTAGGAACTTCCCTGGCGGTCCAATCGTTAAGACTGCATTTCTAATGCAGGAAGCAAGTGTTCAATCCCTGATTGTGGAACTAAGATCCCACGAGCCACATGGTGTACCCAAATAAATAAATAAATACACATTTAAAAATAAATACAATACATCCATTTAAAAAAAGAAATTGTATTTCTAGAATGTATTCTAAGCAGCAACTGTGGTACTGCTTGTAGCTGAAAGAAAGAGAGAGAGAAAGAAAAAGAAGAAAGAGAATGAAAAAGAGAGGGAGGGAAAAAAAGAAAGCATGGAGTAGGGATGAAGGAGGGAAGATGGGAAAGTAGGAAGGGAAGGAAAATTTTAAAAACCTAAACACCCCAAATTCAGAAATTATTTTGAACTAAGAGAAAAAACAATGAAAGTTATTTACTTTATGTAAGAGTTACGTGTTTTACTGAGGAAGTCCCACTATTGCACTAAGCATTTAGACATCTGCTGACATCTCTGATTTCTGGAGGCTTTAGACGGTGTTCCCAACGACCTAGCTGTGCACCGTCTCTATGAAATCTCACCACCCTTATCTGTTCTGCCTGAGATCTCTCCAGGCCAATTCTCACTGCCTAAACCACAGTAACCAATGCCATTTCCAATGCAAGATGCTCAGAGGCCTGCAGCACAAACCTCCTCACTCTTTAACTTTCTGTATGCTTTCTTCCTGTTATCACAGTGTACACATCCTATCTCTTATGAGGGGATTTTCTGAGTCTGGCTTAAGAGAAAGAACTTCCTAGAGGTTTCTATCTATTACCTTAAAACACAAGAACAACCTCAAAGACAAGGGTCTTGATGCTTTGGAGAGGAGTTACTCGGGAGACAAAGAGAAATAAACAAAGAGTTTAGAGAATAATGATGAACATTACATATAAAGATATCAGTTCAGTGCTGATTGTGTGATTCTATTCAACAATCCAACCACATCTCCAGAGTGAGAACAAGCATTCCAGTTTGCCTTCTAGGTAGTTGGGAGACTTTCCCATCATTGACGGTTCTTCTAAAACTTTGGAAGGAGGCACATGTAATTTATCAAAATCCTTCCATGAGTGTAGAATTACTTTGGTAGTAAAATCACTCAGTATGGAAAAATACATTATTTCATCATAAGAATAATAGGTATATAGAAATTCTATGCTTGTACTGGTTTATTACCTTTGAAAGCTGGGTTGCCTGGGTTGCCATTATTTGGATATCATGTAAGAGATCTAATTTCTGAAACTCAGAAACCAATCTGCAGGCAGAATAAATTCAATGAATTCTTAGGTGCACTAAACGTATGCATTCTTGCTCTACCTATGTTTAGTGCAAATATGTATTAGTAATATATATTCAGTTATACAAAGTATTTGATAAATTACTTTGTGTGCAGCAAACATTTTAAAATAAAGGCTTATTTCATTATTGTGAAAGTGTTAGTTGCTCAGTCATGTCTGACTCTTTGTGACCCATGGACTGTAGCCTGCCAGGCTCCTCTGCCTATGGAATTTCCAAGGCAAGAATACTGGAATAGGTCATCAGTCCCTTCTCCAGAGGATCTTCCCAACCCTGGTTCTCCTCCATTAAATGCATATTCATTACTGTCTGAGCCATCAGGGAAATCCTTATTTCATTATTATACAACATTAATTATCAGGTACAATAACTGGGAGTAGGCAGCTACTTTTATGTGGTAATTTAATGGCATCTTGTGGTGTTGGAGAAGACTCTTGTGAGTCCCTTGGACTGCAAGGAGATCCAACCAGTCCATTCTGAAGGAGATCAGCCCTGGGATTTCTTTGGAAAGAATGATGCTAAAGCTGAAACTCCAGTACTTTGGCCACCTCATGCAAAGAGTTCACTCATCAGAAAAGACTCTGATGCTGGGAGGGATTGGGGGCAGGAGGAGAAGAGGACGACAGAGGATGAGATGGCTGGATGGCATCACTGACTCGATGGACATGGGTCTGAGTAAACTCTGGGAGTTGGTGAGGGACAGGGAGGCCTGGCGTGCTGTGATTCATGGGGTCGCAAAGAGTCAGACACGACTGAGCGACTGATCTGATCTGATCTGAAATAACACCAATGAAAATATGGTACCTTCAACACTAGCCTGCTCAATTCAGTTCAGTCACTCAGTCTTGTCTGATTCTTTGTGACACCATGAACCACAGCATGCCAGGCCTCCCTGTCCATCACCAACTGCCAGAGTTCACCCAAACCCATGCCCATTGAGTCGGTGATGCCATCCAACCATCTCATCCTCTCTCTTCCCCTTCTCCTCTTGCTCTCAAATTTTCCTAGCATCAGGGTCTTTGCAAATGAGTCAGCTCTTTGCATCAGGGGGCCAAAATATTGGAGTGTCAGCTTCAACATCAGTCCTGCCAATGAACACTCAAGACTGATCTCCTTTAGGACAGACTGGTTGGATATCATTGCAGTCCAAGGGATCTCGAGTCTTTTCCAACACCACAGTTCAAAAGCATCAATTCTTTGGCGCTCAGCTTTCATTATAGTCCAACTCTCACATCCATACATGGCTGCTAGAAAAACCATAGCTTTGACTAGACAGACCTTTGTTGACAAAGTAATGTCTCTGCTTTATAATATGCTGTCTAGGTTGGTCATAATTTTCCTTCCAAGGAGTAAGTGTCTTTTAATTTCATTGCCACAATCACCATCTGCAGTGATTTTGGAGCCCCCAAAAATAAAGTCTGACACTGTTTCCACTGTTTCCCCATCTATTTCCCATGAAGTGGTGGGACCAGATGCCATGATCTTTAAGCCAACTGAATGTTGATCTTTAAGCCAACTTTTTCACTCTCCTCTTTCACTTTCATCAAGAGGCTCTTTAGCTCTTTTCACTTTCTGCCATAAGGGTGGTATCATCTGCATATCTGTGGTTATTGATATTTCTCCCAGCAATCCTGATTCCAGCATGTGCTTCTTCCAGCCCAGAGTTTCTCATGATGTACTCTGCATATAAGTTTAAACAAGATGGGTGACATACCCTTTTCCTATTTGGAACCAGTCTGTTGTTCCATGTCCAGTTCTAACTGTTGCTTCCTTATCTGCATACAGGTTTCTCAAGAGGCAGGTCAGGTGGTCTGGTATTCCCATCTCTTTCAGAATTTTCCACAGTTTACTGTGATCCATAGTACAGTCAAAGGCTTTGGCATAGTCAATAAAGCAGAAATACATGCTTTTCTGGAACTTTCTTACTTTTTCAATGATCCAGGGAGCATCGAAATTATAGTATATAAGGTAGAGACATATTGACATCTTACTTTAATTTTTACTTTTCTTCAACATCAGGCTGTCAGAGAAAATAACTTGAATTATATACTTATATACAATTATATACTATTATTTTGAGCGGATGTTGGCAATTTGATCTCTAATTCCTCTGCTTTTTCTAAAACTAGCTTGAACATCTGGAAGTTCACAGTTCACGTATTGCTGAAGCCTGGCTTGGAGAATTTTGAGCATTACTATACTAGCATGTGAGACGAGTGCAATTGTGCGGGAGTTTCAGCATTCATTGGCATTGCCTTTCTTTGGGATTGAAATGAAAACTGACCTTTTCCAGTCCTGTGGCTACTGATGAGTTTTCCAAATTTGCTGGCATGTTGAGTGTAGCATTTTCACAGCATCACCTTTTAGGATTTTAATAGCTCCACTGGAATTCCATCACCTCCACTAGCTTTGTTGGTAGTGATGCTTTCTAAGACCCACTTGACTTCACATTCTAGGATGTCTGGCTCTAGGTGAGTGACCACACCATCATGATTATCTGGGTTGTGAAGATCTTTTTTGTACACTTCTTCTGTGTGTTCTTGCCACCTCTTCTTAATATCTTCTGCTTCTGTTAGGTCCATACCATTTCTGTCCTTTATTGAGCCCATCTTTGCATGAAATGTTCCCTTGGTATCTCTAATTTTCTTGAAGAGATCTCTAGTCTTTCCCATTCTGTTGTTTTCCTCTATTTCTTTGCATTGATTGCTGAGGAAGGCTTTCTTATCTCTTCTTGCTATTCTTTGGAACTTTGCATTCAGATGCTTGTATCTTTCCTTTTCTCCTTTGCTTTTGGCTTCTCTTCTTCTCACAGCTATTTGTAAGGCCTCCTCAGACAGCCATTTTGCCTATTTGCATTTCTTTTTCTTGGGGATGGTCTTGATCCCTATGTCCTGTACAAGGTCATGAACCTCCGTCCATAGTTCATCATGCACTCTGTCTATCAGATCTAGTCCCTTAAATCTATTTCTCACTTCCACTGTATAATCATAAGGGATATGATTTAGGTCATATGCCTGAATTTACTGTAATCAGCATTATACAAGACTGCTGTGAAGAAATAAGCATTTCAGTATCTGTAATGGTAATCTATCAGTTGGGTAACACCTTAGTTTGAACTGCTTAAACTCAATATGATCCTCTGTGATTTAGCAAAGAAAATGTCAAGAGAGTAGTATAAGACCAAAAAATATTGATTGAGAAACAGGTGGATAGTAAAAGGAGATGAGAAATGCCCAGCAGATAGAGTGACATTCAGCACAGTTACTGCAAGGGACCTGAGCAACCAGTGTGTGGCTGCAGGGCTCAAGGAGCCTAAATGTTTCTGTGAAAGACTATGTTATCAAGTTGACAAACTCAGGAGAGACTGGAACCTACAATCTCTAAGAGAGAACATTTCATCTAAGTCTAGTACCAGTTCTAACATGGCAGGCATGTAGGATCCTCTGTTGTTCATTCTAATTCAAGTTATTTTCTCTGGCATCCTGATGTTGAAGAAAAGTAAAAATTAAAATAAGATGTCAATATGTCTCTACCTTATATACTATAATTTGGAGTGATGGATGGTGAACCTGTTATCATAAATCTGTTTTAGCTCAGATATTACGAAGGGACTTATTTTTTCGACCATTTCTTTATCCATTTACCTTTTTCTTCACTTTATTTTTTACAAATTCATCAAATTTTCAGAATAGGAAGTTCTCAGCAGTTAATATGAGGATTCAGCAGTTTGCCTTTGTCTTTGAGCAGAAAAACATGTCAACATGCTCTTCCTAAATAATCCCTAACAGTTCCATACAAGATGCTGGCAGATAGGAATTCCGGATTTACTGATTCCTCCCCGAATTGTTTGTTTAATGTACAATTCTTCTGAATTATTTGTGTGAATTTCGATGAGCAAATGGTCATGCTGCAAAGAGGTGTGTGGTAACTAAACAAAGTATTTTCTCATTCTTTTGTCTCCACTTCCTGTGTCCAGTAGCTGAAAAGGAAGTCAAATTTTCCCAAATGACTGTGCACTATTGAATGAGACACTAATTTAAATAATAAATAAGCTTCCTGGTTACCTTTTGCTCTATTCCACAATAAACGTTAGCACCTGATCTGGTTTCCAGCATTATTGCTGTGATATTTAAGTATACAGAATAAGATTGTTCTTGATTTATTAAAGTAATGAATTAGTTTTATTGTAGGTGATTAAATGTATTTTACTTTTTAAAGCACAAGAACTAGAAAAGAACAGCATTGTTACAATCTGAAAATAACTAGAAAGATAAGTTCATTAACTTGGCTACACTTGCACATCATAAAAACCTTGTTAAAAATTACTCCCTAGCCTGTTGTATTAGCTGCTTTATGAGGTAATTTCTCCATACAGTAATAAGATTTTTCTTTTACTCTCCAGTGCATATTAAACCCACTAATCTTCTTTTATAAACTATAGTTTCAGCCACTTTCTCAATTTACTCACTTTAAAGATACACTCCTATTAATATTAAAGGTAGCAAATGCAGATATGAACTTTGCAAAACATGTTTTCAGATTTATGGCACAATCTTTTAACAGTGTACTGGAACAGCACAAAAGGGAAAAAGCTGTAAATGTTGGGTAGGTCTCATGACAAACCAATCTTAGTCTCCATAGAATTAATTTCCCATCCCATTCATTATGTTAATGAACTGTAGACATATTTTCTGTTCTCAGCAAATAAAAACAGAATGGAAAGACTTCGTTCATTGAAAGAAGTAAAATAAAATCCTGCAGAGGAACTACACAGATGACAATGTTCTAACTAATATGGATTATTGATGTCCTGGGAAAGGAGAGCTATTGCCATTTCTACCTGTAGGCTGATCTTTAAAGATCAAGATTTTCATTCTGTATCTAAAAGCAAAGAAGTCATAGTTTGAGATTAAGGATTAAGTCTTTCAGAGATTAAATTCCAGTTATTTAGGCTATCTTTTGTTCCTGCAATCCTTCAAAAATATCCAATATTTTAGACAGTGTATTATTTAACAGTGACATGAGTAATTTAGTCAATACTTGATTTCAAACATCCTCAATGGAGTAATACATCTCGGAAATGATTGTTACAAAAATCTCTTTTAAAAGAGAATACTAATACAGACTCCCTGACATTTTTTTCTTCTACCTTAAAGTGAAAAGTAAGAATTTCTCTATTGTCCTATGGTTGGACATATTTTGTTTACTGCATAATATTTAAAATTTTTTCGGTCTGTATGCTGAACTAGGGAAAGACCTTTGAAATATATGAGAAAGTCAAAATCACTAATATGTAAAGGTTTTTGCAGATCAACAAAAACTAGAGAAACACATCAATGGAAAAAAGGACGTTGCTGTCATTTGCTTTGGGCCACAATGCCCGGTTTGTGGGACTTTTGTTCCCCAATCAGGGATCGAACGGATGCCCTCAGCAGAGAGAGCGCAGAGCCCTAACGATTGGACTGCCAGGAAATTCCCAGGACCTAGTTATTGCGTACTTGAAACAAATACCATATTGTAAATCAACCTTACTTCAAATTAAAAAGAGAATTGAAAAAACCACGTTAAAGAGGGATTATAATGCACTAATAAATTTGTGATTAAAAAAAGTTCAAGTTCTCTACTAATTAAAAATTAGAAATGATGGGAAATGGAAAATGTCATTTTTTCCAAAATCATATTAGCAAAGATTAAAAATAATGAAAATAACTGCTTTGTTCAAAACTTAGGACAAGATTACATGGTTTATGAATGTATAAATTAGTATAATTCTTTGAGCAACGTTTAACAAATATGTAAAAAAAATTTGAATATGTGGATACCACTGACCCTACATGACAAGGATATATATAGATGTATATAAAAGATGATTTTAGAGAGAGAAAATTGTAACAATGTTCATCAATATGTTGGTAATTATGGTACACTTCAAAACATGGAACATGATGGTTTAGTTGCTAAGTTTGTGCCAGACTCTTGTGACCCCGTGGACTGCAGCCCACCAGGCTCTTATGTCCAGGGCATTTTCCAAGGCAGAACACTGGAGTCAGTTACCATTTCCTTCTCTAGGGGATCTTCCTTACTCAGGGATCGAACCCAGGTCTCCTGCATTGCAGGTGGATTCTTTACAGACTGAGCCACCAAAGAAGCCCATTGAACATATTCAGTCATTAATTTATTTGTTGAAATTGAAAGGTCTATCTATCTAAGAATTCTATACAGAAAAACAAATTACCAAGAAGCAGACAGTGTACAATGTGTTTTATTTTCAAAGTATAATACAGAGACAGTGCATTTATTTGGGAGGAGGAGAATATACACTAAAATACTAGCAATAGCTATTGCTGTGAATAGAATAATAAATTGTAAATAGTCTGTGCTGATTTTTACTAACATTCTACTATATTTTTCTTTCCACCCATCAAGCACATAAAATAAATTAATGCTTAGAAGCTAACTTCAGTCATCTGTGGAATATATGTTTACTGTCTCAAGAAATTAAAGCCCAGGGTATATCTTTAACTTTTCTAATTGACACAAATTATTCAACTAAATGGAAATATACACAAAAACAGAATAATAACATCATAGATTATTACCAGAAATCATACAGTAAGGCCCCTCTCTGACATTTAATGGATAAAAAATAATGTCATTAACATTAAAAATATGAATGAATCCAAGTTAACATATATATTCTGTTTTTTAACTTAGCAGATTAAAATCATAGGTAATGATTTTCTCAGTTGTAAATTGCTATTACTGATTAGAATTTGTAACATGTTTTAAGATATTTCTAAAACTTTATACACATTAAATCTATTTCAAAAGTTCAACAAACCAGTATTTATTCATTTTAAATTTAAAAATAAAATACAATTTAAATAGGCTTCCTCCAAATTTGCTTTGTGTGTGTGTGTGTTCTTAAAGAAATTACAAAGCTTTTTTTTGATAGCTCAAATAATTGACTTGTTTGCCTCACTCCATAGATAGATATTTAATGGTTTCAAAGTTTTAACTTGTTTTAAATAGGAATTTTTATCTTTACTCTTACCTAGTAAAGTTTTATGTTCTCATATTCCTCCTTCCTGTACTCTACTTTTGTATCTTCTTCAACTTAATTTGTTAATAATTACATAAGCTTTCTTCCATGGTGTATCTTGAGAGAGAGAGAAGTTTGTATGTGCATAACTTTACTTGTAGCTGGTGTCATCTCTTTTTAGATTGGGTAGCAAATATCTATAAATCTACATGCTGAATGATTGAATTGTCTTACAGCCTCATTTTCCTCTGATTTCCTTTTTCAGACTTCAAGGCATTTCAAATATTTCTGTTCTTTCCTATCCCTTTAATGTTACTTTAAGTTTCTGCCTGACATGACTTTTCTTTATCCCAATATGACATCCCAACACATTGCTTTAAGAAGACACAATTTTCTCTGAGATGGTACAATTGAGAGTCTCTATCTTATAGGCCCCTCTTCAACAAAAGCAGGTCATTTGGTCAGAAATAAAGGATAATAGAAGCCAGTTCTGGGAGAGGTTAAAGATGAAAATATTCAAAGAACATTCAGCAGTTGTGCATGGTAAGAATTATAAAAACCTTGACCTATAACCGTGAGAATATACAACATAAATCATTGTTGAAAGATGTAGACCCTTGTTCCATTTCTAGCAATTTTTGCCTCTCACATAGTAGGTCATCAATAAGTATTTGCTGAATGAATAAGTGATGGAGAATGAATTAGAGATTTAAACACTGGAAGAAGGAATCAATCATCCCTACATCATTTTTTTCAAAGAAAAATCTACATTGTTTCATCACACTGTTCTCATATCTAATCTTAATTTTAAAAAATACATTTTTAGAGTCTCCCAACCCATTACATTTGTTGGTCAGAAGCTGTTTTCACCTGCACTCTTTACACCGGCTTCATATAAGCCTTTTCTGATTAAAGAAGGACAAAGCAAGTTGGCATCATTAACATGAACTGTTCTCTCTGAGTACATATGTTGCTTTTCATGACAGATGGGAGCATTGGCTGGTTACACAGACTGCAAAGACTGAGGATTACAGGGCAAAAGGGATGCTAAAATAATAAAAGGCCAGCTCTGGTATTGTAATCAAGTGTGGTAGGAGTTTCTTCATCCTCACTTGTTGCTGACCCCTAGACGAGGCAATTGTGGGGGGCTTTGTGTCAAATTTGACCAGCGTACATTATAAGCAGCCTATAGCGGTGGGCTCAGCCTTATTTGTCTAAGACCTTAAAGTTACCCTTTTTAGTTAAGTATTTTATTCTGGCATTTTGGAAAGATATATGATGCCAAACAGAATATTTATAACAAACCTTTTAAGGTTTATTCTCATCTATTTTTGCCCTCAAAGGTCATTTCATAAAAGAGATCAAAAGGCAGCTTCTTCCAGGCCAGCTCAGTGGGTGGCCAGAAACCGATTAAGTACAAACAGAGCCCGGAAGAAGTACGAATCTGTAGGACTTGTTTTACACAGTTCCATAATATATTGTCTCGATAACTGGGTCACATAATTACATATATAAAGTAGTTTAATTATAACTGATATAACAAAAAAGCATTAAAAATTATCTTGAAACAAGCTTACCAAATGGGCTTTCCGTAAATATCTAAATCCTTTGCTGGTGGTAACTTGTTTATGCAGTAATTTCCAAATCTTCAGGAAACCCTGACTTCATTTGGTACTTAAACTCTATCCAAAAACGTAGATTCTAACTTTCCAATTGCCAATGTTCTACTCTCGGGATAATAAATTTTTCAGATTATATATAATCTGAGTTATCATTTTCAGACCAACATTAGTTAAGTAGCTAAAAGTTTGGATTTGAAATACGTATTCCCTGAATTTGTTTTTTATAGCTTATTTCTTGTGTAGGTCCATTCACTTGTGACTGCTGTGTGTACGCCTCTATGCTAGGCCCAGTGGTACACAAAGATGAAAAGGACATGGTAATCAACTTCAAGGAGGTGAAATCCAAAAGAAGAATCACACATACTTTTTAAAAAGTAAAATATCCCTTGCAGTATGAAGAGAGCTAAACAGTGGTACTTAAAATTACAGTGATAGCTCAGAGGACATGAGCAATTTCTATCAAGAGGTGCAGAGAAGGCTGAAATTAACAAGCTGCAGACGTTTGGCAAGAGAATGGCAGAGTTTAAGAAGGTGGAAAATGAAAGCGAACAAAGAGATTTTTCTTTTCAATTTTAAAAATTAAAAAATAAATAAAAAGAAGGAGGAAAATGAAAAAAATTGAAGTCAAAGATAACAGTATGTGTACAGGTAAAATAGGGAACAAAAAGTAGTGGGTATAGATAGATTGAGAATATGACAAAGGGAACAAAAAAGATGAGGATAAACAAAGAGGAGTCAGATCCTAGACAACTCTCACTGTTTATACAGAGCCATCAAAATGTGTAAGAAAAGAGTTGATAAGAGTCAACTAAACAAAAATAGCTGGGAATGTATTGGAGAATAATTGGAAATAAATATGAGGCTGAGAGAATGAGTATGAATACTTCAGTGTTTTAGGAGCGAGATGATGAGGATATTAACTGAGAGCAAAGGAAGAGGCAGAAGCAGATTTCAATGGAATGGGGATGAAGAAGCAAAAGGAATTAACAAGTTCATACCAGTCAATAGCGGTTGAGTGTGATCTCCAGGTTGGGTGAATGGATGGGTTTTAGTGCCAATAACCTCTGCTGGAAATATAGAAGGAGAGGGAGACAAAGAAACAGAACACTGCTAGAATTAGCTTCATTGGGCAAAATGATGCATTATGTCACTTAAAGACTGACAGAATTGAGTTCAGTTCAGTTCAGTCGCTCAGTCATGTCCGACTCTTTGCAACCCTATGAATGGCAACATGCCAGGCTTCCCTGTCCATCACCAACTCCCAGAGTCCACTCAAACCCATGTCCATCGAGTCAGTGATGCCATCCAACCATCTCATCCTCTGTCGTCCCCTTCTTTTCCTGCCCTCAATCTTTCCCAGCATCGGGGTCTTTTCAAAGGAGTCAGCTCTTTGCATCAGGTGGCAAAAGTATTGGAGTTTCAGCTTCAGCATCAGTCCTTCCAATGAACACCCAGGACTGATCTCCTTTAGGATGGACTGGTCAGATCTACTTGCAGTCCAAGGCACCCACAAGAGTCTTTTCCAACACCACAGTTCAAAAGCATCAATTCTTCGATGCTCATCTTTCTTTATAGTCCAACTCTCACATCCATACATGACCACTGGAAAAACCACAGCCTTGACTAGATGGACCTCTGTTGGCAAAGTAATGTCTCTGCTTTATAATATGCTGTCTAGGTTGGTCATAACTTTCCTTCCAAGGAGTAAGCGTCTTTTAATTTCATGGCTGCAGTCACCATCTGCAGTGATTTTGGAGCCCAGAAAAATAAAGTCAGCCACTGTTTCTGCATCTGTTTGCCATGAAGTGATGTGACCGGATGCCATGATCTTAGTTTCCTGAATGTTGAGCTTTAAGCCAACTTTTTCACTCTCCTCTTTCACTTTCATCAAGAGGCTCTTTAGTTCTTCTTCACTTTCTGCCATAAGGGTGGTGTTATCTGCATATCTGAGATTATTGATATTTCTCCCAGCAATCTTGATTCCAGCTTGTGCTTCTTCCAGCCCAGCGTTTCTCATGATGTATTCTGCATATAAGCTAAATAAGCAGAGTGACAATATACAGCCTTGATGTACTCCTTTTCCTATTTGGAGCCAGTCTGTTGGTCCATGTCCAGTTCTAACTCTTGCTTCCTGACCTGCATACAGGTTTCTCAAGAGGCAGGTCAGGTAGTCTGGTATGCCCATCTCTTATTATCGGATATAATTAAAAATACATATTGCATATGGAGGGGTAAAACAGAAAAATACACATATGATCCAAGGACATGGGAGGGTAGAAATCCACAGATAAGTGTAGCAAAATAATCTCCTCCAAAGAGGTCCATGGCTGCACCCCAAGAACCTCTGAATATGCTACTTTACTGACAAAAGATATTTTACTAATGTGATTGGGGTTAAGGACACTGAGATGGGGGGATCCAAGGTGGAATCAATCACATAGGTCTTTAGAAATGGAAGAGGAAAGCAGGGGAGTGGATCAGAGAGATGAGAAGTAAGAAGGACTCCACTTGCCATTGCAACTTTGAAGATGGAGGAAAGGATGCTACTAGCCAAGGAATGCAGATGGCTTCTGAGAGCTGGGAATACTCCTCAGTGGACAGCCTGCAAGGGAACTGCTATCTGAGACCTATATCCATACAAAACTGAATTATACCAACAACCTGAATAAACAGGTAGCAGATTCTCCCCAGAGCCTCCAGAAAGGGACTGCTAATACTTGATTTTAATCTGGAGGGATTCATAACATATTTATGACCAAAGAACTTCAGAATAATAAATTGCATTTTTATAATGCACTGAGGTTGCAGGAATTTTGTCAGAGCAGTAATGAAAATCAATACACTGAGTTAGAACATAGGAGAAGGGGGATTATAGGAAGGGCTGATGTGAGGTAGTAAAATTTTGAGTCACAAAGCAAAATTATAAAACCATTTTCTTCTTCATTGTCAATAGCAAAATATAAAATGTTTCCATGTACTTAGGTGCCTAGTACCTAAGATAAGCCTGTTTGCAGAGCAGGGCTGAACACACAGACGTGGAGAATGGACACATGGACACAGGGAGAAGGGGAGGGTGAGATGAATTGGGAGAGTAGAATTGACATATATACACGACCTTCCATAAAATAGATAGCTAGAGGGTACCTGCTGTTTAGCATAGGGAGCTCAGTGCTCTGTGGTAACCTAAATGGGTGGGCTGGAGGAAGGAGGGTGGGAGGGAGCTTCAAGAGGGAGGGAATATATGTCTACATACAGCAGATTCACTTAGTTGTACAGTAACATTGTGAAGCAATTATACTCCAATTGAAAAAAAAAAAAATGAGGGGCTTCCCTGGTGGCTCAGTGGTAAACAATCCACCTGCCAATGCAGGGGACATAGCTTCGATTGCTGATCCGGAAAAGATCCCACGGGCTGCAGGACAGCTAAGTCCCTACACCACAACTACTGAGTGAGCACCCTAGAGTCTGTGATCTGCAACTGCTGAAGTTCGCATGCCTAGAGCCCGTGATCTGCAGCAAGAGGAACCACTGCAATGAAAGGCCTTCACACTGCAACTAGAGTAGCCCCCACTTGCTGCAACTAGAGAAAGCCCACGTGCAGCAACAAAGACGCAGCATAGCCATAAATAAATAAACGAATTTTTTTTAAAAATTAGGGAGTAACTAGTTTTGTCTTCCTAATACACTTTACTTAATATCACTTGGAAAACTTTGTTAATATAAAATATTGGAATAATATAGTACTGATCATAAATATTTTATGTGCATCCACCTCATTACCAATAGACAGAGTTATCAAACAAAAATATGTACAAAATAGGATAAAATTTAGTGTATTGTTGGGAGCCTTTTGCTTGCAAGTAAAAGAAAGCAACTAGAAGCAACAACCTAAAAGATAATTTACCGTAAGATTTTGAGGGGGGCTCAATATTCTTGCCTGGAGAATCTCATGGACAGAGGAGCCTGGTGGGCCACAGTCCACAGGATCACAAAGAGTCAGACACGACTGAGCACACATACACACAGAGATTCAAGGACAGGAATGCAGCTCCGCCTTGGGACCAAGTGGACACAAAACCAAATATGGTCAGCACATTCCCTAAGTGTTTCCTAACCACAGTCTTGCCCAGCATCTGCGCCACCCTGCTCTCTCACTATTGACTGCCTTCCTTTGTTCTTGGTCCATGAGGCAGCACAAGGTCATCAAGTACACCAATTTTTAATCTAATTAGATGTTCCTGAAGAGAGACTGACTTGCTTCCCTCTGCCCCTAGTCCAAACCAAAGGAAAGAGATTCATTGGGCCCAGGTTAGGTCAGGGCCCAATCACCTGTGGCCAAGAGAGAGGTTAACATCAGGTTAAGTAGATCCATGAGCCTGTGAGGAAGGGGAAATTCCCACCTAAGGGAGCCTAGTTAATCCCTACCCATCAAAAATAAAGGGTATAAAACAGAAAATTAAAATAGTACAGTAAATTAAAGCCAGTGTTAAAGTTGATACACAATAATGCAAATCAAAAGGTCCTGGTCAGTTGTTAAAAGGGGTGGTTGTACATTTGTCTCTAAGTTTTGTAACAATCAAGCTAAAGTTGGAGACATAATCAGCTGCACAATTCACCATTTCCATGAGAAAAAAAACTGTCCAGTAGTTAAGGGAAAGTGAACCCTCTCAATTTAGTAAATTCTACTTATTTGAATTCGAGAGATATGTTTCCAGACCCATTTGGTCCTCCAAAATGGTTTTTCTGTGTGTGTGATATAATGGACACTATCCTAAAAAGCATTACACAGTACAACTGGAAACTGACTCACAGCTGTTTTTAATGAACTCTTCACTGCAATTAATGTCATAGAATGCTACATTTGCTGACCGGCCACTTGTTTATTGAATGACTGTAAGAAATAGGTTTATCTATTAATTCTAATTATTGCTTTTTTTTATAAAGTAAAAAATTCTTTTTTTATTTGTTTTGACCATGCCATGCAACATGTGGGATCTTAGTTTCCCAGCCAGGGATTGAACTCACATCCCCTGAAGTGGAAGCATGGAGTCTCAACCACCTGATCAGCAAGCAAGTCCCTGACATAAAAAAATTCTTAAAGTCCAATTAATCTCCTGTTAATATTAATTTGGAATGCTGAAAATACCAATTTCATTCTAAGGTGAAATCTCATTGTATTAATTTGATTTGTATGAAAGCCAATGGTATGCTGCTCAATGTTTCAGTTCAGTTCAGTTCAGTTGCTCAGTCGTGTCCGACTCTTTGCGACCCCATGAATTGCAGCACGCCAGGCCTCCCTGTCCATCACCAACTCCCGGAGTTCACTCAGACTCACATCCATCGAATCAGTGATGCCATCCAGCCATCTCATCCTCTGTCATCCCCTTCTCTCCTGCCCGCAATCCCTCCCAGCATCAGAGTCTTTTCCAATGAGTCAACTCTTCACATGAGGTGGCCAAAGTACTGGCGTTTCAGCATTAGCATCATTCCTTCCAAAGAACACCCAGGGCTGATCTCCTTTAGAATGGGCTGGTTGGATCTCCTTGCAGTCCAAGGGACTCTCAAGTCTTCTCCAACACCACAGTTCAAAAGCATCAATTCTTCAGCGTTCAGCTTTCTTCACAGTCCAACTCTCACATCCATACATGACCACTGGAAAAACCATAGCCTTGACTAGACTACATTTAAAACATTTAAAATATTTTCTGAGATGCCAGAGTCTTAAATTTCTCAAGAATAATAAACTAAAGACAGTGGGATAAAATGTGAAGATGATGTATTTTTAAGAGATACATAAAATTGGCTGATAAAACAACTCTATAAAGTATTCAAAGAATATCAATAAATTAAGGCTTGTTACATGTATTACTACACCATAAAGCAGTACACAGAGTTGTGGACATTTGGCATATGGTCATACATCCAAAAGCAAGAGGAAATAATGCTTTCCAGAACCAAGAATGGGAAGATAAAACTCAAACACATGGGGGATTTTCTGAAAATTAGGTATGTAGCTGATCAGAAATTTGAAATATTGTGTTCCCTGAAGGAAATAATATTTTGCACAGGTAGAAGCAG
This sequence comes from Bos indicus, assembly GCF_029378745.1. Classification (NCBI taxonomy): domain Eukaryota; kingdom Metazoa; phylum Chordata; class Mammalia; order Artiodactyla; family Bovidae; genus Bos; species Bos indicus. The sequence goes on from NC_091760.1 coordinate 121,007,391, forward strand.
CTAATTTCCAAAGAATTATATTCACTTGCAATTTTGATAAAGTTTGATGAAGTAGAAATATGATAAATAAGAGTGAGGGGAACCTAATGGCTGGTACAGAAATGAAAACATGGTTGTCGCCAGAGAGGCTGAGCAGCATTTCTCAGATATTTAGAGACATCATTAAGAAATGCTTGATGAATTTCCTCTCTCCATTTTATTATTTATGATCAAAAGACAAGGCATCAATGCAAAATGGGCTATGTATGGAAAGAAGAGATTGTGATAGAAGAGGGTTTTGTATAAAAATTTCAGTTGCTAGAGACCTCATCACAGCAACTACTTTGTAGTGACCTCATTTCTCCTATGTTTCACCCATTTTATGAAATAGAAAGTAATTCATACTGTTAGAATATGCATCGGAGAAGGCAATGGCACCCCTCTCCAGTACTCTTGCTTGGAAAATCCCATGGGCGGAGGAGCCTGGTGGGCTGCAGTCCATAGGGTCGCAAAGAGTCGGACACGACTGAGCGACTTCACTTTCACTTTTCACTTTCATGCATTGGAGAAGGAAATGGCAACCCACTCCAGTGTTCTTGCCTGGAGAATCCCAGGGACGGGGAAGCCTGGTGGGCTGCTGTCTCTGGGGTAACACAGAGTCAGACACGACTGAAGCGACTTAGCAACAGCAGCAGCAGAATATGTATAGCATCGCAAGTAAGAGTGAACATTGTGTCCAAAACCCAACTCTGTCTTTTGCCAGTTGTACAAACTCAAGCAAGACATTGAAACTTTTTATGGATAACTGTGATAAATTAACTCATAGGATTGTAGTAAAATTTTAATAAATTAATATGTGCAAATATATAGGAACAATATGTAATAAATGTCAGTGATCATTGTGAGCACCATCATTATCAATATATTATTATTGTAAAAAGAAGATTGCAAGATCACATATACAAACTTCCTAAAATGTTGAGAACAGGTAAGCTAAAAACATTCTAAAACTGAAGCCTTTGGTGATTGTGTAGATCATCTCCAGATTGAAATTGTCTGCTGTGTTAGGAACTATCTATCAAAACAACGGGTTGGTGGAGTGACCCCACAAGACAGAGAAAGAAGATAGAATCTTACAGCTGGACCTAATAGCCCAGGCTCCTGGCACTGCTCCCACTTCTTAACCTTCGTTGACCTGATGGAAAAAGGATCTGGGCAAGCTGCCCCCGTAGCTTTGGGGAAACTACCCCGAGATGGAACAGTTTAATTGAAAATTCCAAAACTTCCTAAAATTCCACAGCGGGATCACGTCATCCTTACCCAAAGAGCATAGAGCTGTTTTCCACCACCCAACAGATATTTACTCCATCACTGCGATCCAAGCAATGGGGCTTAAGCTGCTCTTTCTTTCCTTTTTTCAAAGGAAAAGCAATGAAGTTATTTAAAGAGTCATAACTTCTTTATTTTTTAAGTTCTGTGTGGGACAAGACTAACCTAAAGGGAAAAAAGGCTGATAGACTTATAAAACCGAAAGTCTATTCACATCCAAAAATAGTGTGGGTTTTGTGTATATGTGTACGTGTATGTGATGTATGTATATGAAGGTTGTGTTTGTATGTATGTGTGTAAGTGCCGTGTATGTGCATCCACATATGTAAGAAGATATCTGTGGACAGATGCCTGGATCAATGTCTATAGAGAATAATAAGGCAGCACCCATGGTACATTTCAGTGTGTGCTTGCAAATTCACAGATGTTTGGGGGAAAGGGTGGGAAAAAATGACTTATCAGAGTTCCCAGAGAAATTTTGCTGGAGGAATGGATCTGAACCATAATAAAGGCTTAAAGAATATGATTAACTTTCAGCTTAAGAATAATCCTGGAAAGTGATTTAAAGCATTTTGAAAAAAAAGTTATTAGATAAGTTAAATAGCATAAGAAGAAAATCATATCATTAAAAAAAAGAAAAACCCAGAGAAGCACACCTGGATATGAAAAGCTGAATTGAGTGAGACAATGTACTATTTAAGAAACTAACAAGATAATACTAATAGTAAAGACAATCTTATTAACAAGTTATTTACCACAGATCAAGAGTACTAGTCAATGGGATAAACATGGGCTCATATTCTCTTGGCTAGACTAGAATGAAGGAAAAACATCAGAAGGAAATTTAACCAATTTACCAATGTCATGTATAATTAACCAATGTTCTATATTTCTTAGTATGGCTAAATATAATTGCCCAAAGGGGACATCATTTTTTCCTTTAAATTATATTATTGCATTATTTTTTTCAAAATGCATTAAATATCCTTGCCCCCAAATATCAGGGCTTTCGTTTAAAGTAAATTATATAGGCTGCTGGATTTAAAAGTAAGTTTTAAATCCATCCTCCAGTTGTGCAGTTTTGATACGCTCAGTCTTGTGAACAGGTTGTCACCTGGCTGGTTTGTTTATAGGAGCAGATCAAACACACTTCCTTATTTATCAGAGAAACGACAGTGCATACCACTTAAATAACTGTACTCAAATAGCATCCTAATAGCTCATCAACAAACAGGATCCACGTGGTCTGATGAACAGTACCACTGTTATCTGGGTCAAAATTGAGCTTCCACTGGGATAAACAAGTAGAAAAGTACATTAAGCCCATTTTAGTTACAAGTGGTTCCTTGAATATTTTACTAGCAAAACTGCCACCTGCCTTGAAACTTGAGTTTTATGACTTCACTTCTAGGTATATTCATTTAAGCACCTTGTGACCTGAATCCTTGGAGAGCTGGGACCATGTGCCACTGATGATAGTAATTAAAGGAAACAAAATATGCTGCTCACTATCAGACTATATGAAAGATATTTTTAAATTATATGTTTTCTCCCTATGTTTCCAAAATAGTTCTACAATTTTTTTTATTGACAAGTCACACATATGCATATGATGTATAAATGTTTTAACTTTAAAATAGGGAAATATATCTTAAATTACAGAAAAAAATTAAGAAAGAAAGGAAAACATCCAGACAATACTATTATACTGTACTATTTATTATTATTTCATAAGTACTAACAATCTATTCAGCAAAATCCTAGACAGTTGCAATTTAAGACTACTAAATATATCTGTGCCTTTATTCTACCTAAGGAGAGTGGAAAATATTCTGCCACCCAATATCAATACAGACCCTATGTAAACTTTTTTATAATGTGTTATGGTCTCAATTTGAAATATTTATCAATATAACTGTGGTTTTCAAGCTACTTGAAGTCCCACTCATTTTGCACATGTTTGAGTATACCAGTGGGCACTCAAACAATACTTCAGAAATTTAACTGAAATTAAACAAACAGCCCAGGTTTGTGGCTTCACTTTATTCATTTGTTTTCTTGTCCACTCATCAGGTGCTGTGTCAGGTGTTATGCTAAGCCCTGCACATACTACAGTAAACAGTCTAATATAATCTAACAAAAGAAACCAAAGGAATGACTATAGCTGTTGACTAAACAATTCACTGAAATCAAAAATGTAACAGTGAACCTAAATAACTTGACAAGATATCTTGGTAGCACTAGCCACAAAAATATGTTGTGTCTTCCTCAACCACATTTACTGCTCTATAATTGGCTTCTACTGATCCACAGTCTATACTTCTGGATTGATTTCTCCTTGGCACAGAGAGACTTTAACACTGATTCCTCTGCCCACCCCTGTCTAGTTTCTCTAATAACCAAAGATGTACAGTTTCAGGTATCTGTCAGGAATTAAGGTGGCAATTTGTGACCTAGAAAAACTCAAGGGTCACTGGACTGTGCTCTTTTAAAAAACTATTGCCAGGGAATTCCCTGGCAGATCACTGGTTGAGACGCTGTGCTTCCACTGCAGCGGGCATAGGTTTGACCTGGTCATTGCAACTGAAAACTACAACAACAGATAGAAAAAAACAAAACAACAACTCTTTTGTTGTATTATGGCACTAATTGGAAATTACATAGATGATAGATAGATAAATAGATAAATCGATAGATTAGACACAGACATAAAATTCATGGTGATAGGTCTCAGCTTCAAAAAAGGAAAGTCTGCTTTTTAAGGAACGAGATCACATTGTGTTTTTCAGTGTCATAACATCAGGAGCCCAGAAAAAGAAAAAGAACAGTGGGAGTAAAGCACATTGGACATGCCAATAAATGAATGATAAATTATTAAAGCATGATTGGAAATATTGCCATTTTTCATAGCTGTCACTTTAAGTATAAAAGCATCAGCACATTAAACTAGTTACTGCTTTTTCATAATTGAGACTTTAGCTCCTAGCTGTGCCCTGCAGCTTTTCATTAATCACTGGGACTGAAGTTCAAGCTCAGTGACAGCTTAGAAGGCATTAAATGGGCAAAGTATTTTCCAGGTACAGCTAGGAAAGGCCTTTTAGTCGTATAATCCATAGCTAATTGTTTTTCAAAGTCTCTAAACACAATCTACTCCTGGCGTTTCCTAGTGACAGAATTAGCTGCAAACTGGTTTTCTTTTTATCTTCCCAGGCTTTCTCTCATGAAAATCTATTGAGAGACCTATTGTTAGCTGCATAAAACAGGTGCAGAATGACTGTGATATGTAAAACTGTAACTGATACTTAACCAAGAAAACATTTATTAGATTGCCTCTGAAACAATACTTCCTGAATACTTATTCTAATCACACCATTTAATTTGTCATAAAAGAAACAAGATGGCATGAAACTTTGCACACAGGCCGAGTTCACTTTTCTAATGGGAAAAAAAAGACCCCATTGGATTATTTTGCAACTGAATCTTCACCCAACATGAAGTAAGACTGTGACTTCCCACATTTATACTTGAACTCCAAGATTCCCAGCATTAAATCCCTCTGTTGCTTTGGTCCACCAATTTTTTTTTTCCTTTTCTACAAAGTGTTGTACATCAAGTTTTAATGGATGTGCCAAAACATTCTTTCTTTTGTGTAACAAATTATCAAGAGCATTGAGGTTCATTAATTATGTCATCTAATTGGATTGAGGCAGGTGCAAAATACCTCAGATGAAGTGGTCACTGGCAGGAAGGCCTAAGTGCAAGTTTTTCTATTAGAAACCAGCATGTCTCCAGACTCTTGGAATTACTTTGTACTTATTGATTAATGGCCATAATTTATTACAGTGCAGAAGATCTTGCATTGAGTTAAATGTGTGATTAATCAATTTTCCATCAAATTATGAACAGCCGACCAGTTGCCAGAAAGAAAATACCAAGTGCATTTTCCCATGGTGTAAATATATCAGGACTTCAGCTAATAACTGTCTATCACTTGCTTAATATTCCCTGTCACACTGATAAATGTCATCTCCACAAATGGGCCACAGGTAGTATGATGGAAAGACCACCAAACATGCTTTATAGCTCCCCTTCTTATAGAATGAAAAACTCTTTGAATCCGTCTCCAAACAATTTATTAATGCAAAATTCATTTCTGCCTTCAGCTTGAAATATATCATTGTTAAGTCAACAATATTACATTAAACTGATAACTGATATTGAGGAAAGAAAACCTTAGGCAAAAGAGAGATGAATTTGGGGCTTCCTGTGCACAGGAGCTCATTTTTATTTTCCATCAAAAATTCAGACATCTGACTAATTGTTGTCAGTTCTAATCTGTTTTTAAAGCACAGCACGTCTGAGAAGCAGGAACACTAAAGAGACCTACTGACTGAAGAGAAGAACACATTTTGTTCCAAAGGTTAATTTCTCTGGTGAAATAACAGGTTTTATGAGGACCCACTACATGAGTTGTCTCTTTTGGGCAAGGGCACTTTAGTTTATAACTACGTTAGGTAGATGCTACCACCTGAGTTAGTGTTAGTTGCTCAGTCATGTCCGACTTTTTGCGACCCATGGACTGTAACCATCCAGGCTCCTCAGCCCATGGAATTCTCCAGACAAGGGCACTGAAGTGGGTAAGTCATCCCCTTTTCCAGAGATGCTATCTCTTAAAAAAGTACAAAAAACATATGAAAGTAGTGAGATAACCTAATGACATTTTAGGAAAATGAACTTGTATTAAAACCTACTGTAGAAATAAAAAACAAACAAACAAACAAACAAAAACCTACTGTAGAAATAAAAACTGATAGTATATGTAATGATTTAGCTGCAAAAAGTAAACGCAAGCATGGCAGTGATAAGTCACTGAGCCATCCCAATCCAGAAGTACTAGTAACAATACACACAACAAGTATATATATTTTAAAAAAGCTGAAGTAATACTTGGGCACTATAGGAAGGGTCTAAAAATGCTAGAGCAGAAGGATCTTAAACATGATCATTCTTCCTGAAGCAGGAAGGTAAATGAGCCCCGGGTGTGAGCTTGCTGTGTGGGTCTCAGTCAGTAAGACACAAGATCTCTCTTGGTGATTCTGCACACCCCCAATACCATGGGGTGGGGCTCTTCACATTAAATCATTCCCTCTTGCTCTTCCAAGACATGAACACTTGGCCAGATTCCCTGGCCAAAGTACACTCAGTGGCACACCTGTAAGTTGCATCCTGACATTCTTGAAGCTGCAGAGATAGAATTGATTCTACTCTACCTTATCTAAGATGTGAAATATTTTTTGTCTCAAGCCCATCTCTTCAATGGGACTTCCCAGGTGGCGATAGTGGTAACGAATTTGTTCCCTAGTGCAAGATTCAAGAGATGTGGCTTTGATCCCTGGGTTGGGAAAATCCCCTGGAGTAGGAAATGGCAACCCACTCTAGTTTCCCCCCTGGGAAATCCCATGGACAGAGGAGCCTTGCGGGCTATAGTCCATGGGGTTGCAAAGAGTCAGACACATCTGAGCACACACACACCCCTCAGATACAGTGCAACTTCCCTTATCTTCAAGATATTAGATGGTACTGTAGTAATAAGAGGCCACCTGGTATAGAGCTGTGTAGACCAGTTTTGGCATTGTCAGAGTCTCTTGGGCTGCATAGATCATGATGCCTCCAAACCCTTTCTTCTACAAGAGTGGTCACAACCTCATATCAAATTTAAATTCCTTAGTTTTTGTTTTGTTTTTTTTTTTTAATTGGATGACTAGCCCCACCCTCAACAAATAACTGGCATGGAACATGGCAAGAAACATGTCTGCTACACCCTTGAAACCTCTCTTTTCTACAAGAAAGCTCTCCTTCTCCTCTGTATCTTTGAGTTTCTGTTAAATGCATGTGATGGGGGCTGATTCCCTTGCTATCAAGATTCCCTAATTTCTAAACTACATATGCATGTGGAATAGGAACTAAAAGCTATATCAAAAAGCTCTATCTAGCACCATTCCCATTCATATATTCACTGTATAATTTGGCAAACATAGTCACAGAAATAGTTCCCCAGTCCTCTTTTTAATGCCACGCATGGGATTCATTTTAGCTGGTTCTTTATTCCTAATTTTCTCCTCCTATGTTGTATAGAATTTTTAAGTATGTCTGTGTTGGATGTTTTATGCTAGGTATTAAAATTCTGTAATTCCTTAAGCTCAAGTCACAATCATTTTAACACCTATTAAATCTCTCCAGCTAGAAGGGATCAAACTTCCCCCTGGAAGAAGGGGGATTAGGGCTTTCCACGTGCCTTGCAAAAGCATTATATTACTTGATCTTTTCTTAGTCCTGTGGAATTTTCAAGTTGAACCTTACTCTGACATTTATCTGAATATTTTTCTTTTGTCACACCATATTTTAAGATAGACTTCAAACCTGTCACAGAAAAGGAAGTTTCTGCTGCAGAGAGGGGAGAGAGAATAAAGAACCATATGACTGTGGTGGAGAAATTGGAACCCCTGTGTGTTGCTGGTGGGAATGTCAAATGGTGCAGCTGCTGTGGAAAATTGTCTGGTGTTTTCTCAAAAAATTAAACACAGAATTACCACTTCTGGTAATTCCTCTTTTGGGTATATATCCAAAAGAATTGAAAGTAGAGACCCAGATATTTGTACAGCCATGTTCATGACAGCATTCTTCACATTAACCAAAAGGTGGAAATAACCCTAGTTTTCACTGATGGGCAATTATTACTGGTGTTAATGGATTGAATGTTTGTGTCCCCCCAGAATTCATATGTTGAAACACTACCCTCAGTGTAATGGTACCAAGAGATGGGGCATTTCAGTGGTAATTAGAATTACATGAAGTCATGAAGGTGGAACCCTCATGAATGAGATGGTGAATGTTTTGTATCTGGGACTCCTAAAGGGAGTCTTGAGAAAACTAACTCCCTCTCTGCCCTTATGCCACATGAGGACATAGTGAGAAGATGCTGGCCTATGAAATGGGGAGCAGGCTCTCACCAGACACTGAATCTGTTGGTCCCTGACCTTGGACTTTTGCAGTCTAATTTGCTATTTAGTCACTAAGTCAGGCTTCCTGATAGCTCAGTTGGTAAAGAATCCACCTGCAATGTAGGAGACCCCAGTTCGATTCCTTGGTTGGGAAGATCTGCAGGAGAAGGGATAGGCTACCCACTCCCATATTCTTGGGCTTCTCTTGTGGCTCAGCTGGTAAAGAATCCGCGTGCAATGCCCAGGGAGACCTGAGTTCAATCCCTGGATTGGGAAGATCCCCTGAAGAGGGAAAGGTTACCCATTTCAGTATTCTGGCCTGGAGAACCCCATGGACTGTATAGTCTGTGGGGTCACAAACAGACTGAAGCGACTTTCACTTTCACTTTCAATCACTAAGTCATGTTTAACTCTTTGAAATCCCATGGACTATAGCCCCCACCAGGTTCTTCTATCCATGGGATTTTCCAGGCAAGAATACTGAAGTGGGTTGCCATTTTCTTCTCCAGGGGATCTTCCTGGCCTAGGGATTGAACCCACATCTTCTTCATTGGAAGGCAATTCTTTACCACCATGCCATTGGGGAAGCTCACAATCTCAGTTACTGAGAAATAATTCTTGTTGTTTAGAAGCCACCTGGTCAATCGTATTTTGTAGTAGCAGCCTGAAGTGACCAAGATAACTTGCTTCCAAATGATAGTGGCAATATTGGAACAAAGGTCAAGGATTGTTGCCAGATCTTTCAATTTTTCAATAAAAGTCAAAAACCACAGATATTTCTGAGAAAATTTCCAATGTTGGAAAATAATGCAAAAAAAAAAAAACACAAAACACAGAACACCACACCTTTAAAATATTGTGCATTTTTAGCCTGGTGACAAATTCAGCCTTTGAGTTATCAGTTCTTCTCTTCTGCTTCAGTGGATCAAGCCAAATCCTCCACCATTATTATTTCTTTCCTAGCGCATACTGGTTAGAAATCCTCTCTCCCATCTCTGAATCCACAGACACATTGCTTGTATCTGTTCATACACTTACCAGACATCACCTTTCTTTAAAGTATGTGCAATTGTGTGTATATTTATGACTACTTTAATCCTTTTTCAAAACTGAATACAATTATTCATCCTATGCATAGTACAGTATCTTCTATCCATTATCTGCTAAATCAACACTTGCTATATGTATGAATGGGTGAATTGATGAAGGTAAGCTAAAGGAGGTGATGACCTCAAAGAACAGCCTGCATTACTCTAGAAGTACATTTCCAAAGTTCAAATTAACTTGCAATGATAAGCTGTACATTTATTTGTATGCAAAGTTATGGCTTTTTAAAAAAATCTTTGTAGCTCTCTCTCTTCCATGTACTAAGTGCTAAGATATATTAACTCTTTTAGTCCTAATTCATTATAGCATGTGTGCTCAGCTATGTCTGACTCTTTGCAACCCCATGAACTGTAGTCCACCAGGTTCCTCTGTCCGTGGAATTTCCCAGGCAAGAATACTAAAGTGGTTTGCCATTTCCTTCTCCAGGGGATCTTCCTGACTCAGGGATCGAACGCTCACCTGCTGTGTCTTCTGAATTACCAGGCAAATTCCTTATGACTGTGCCACCTGGGAAGCCCCTAATTCATTATTAAGTGCCTCAAATTCTACATTTTCATTAATTTGATCCTCATACAAATGTTCTGATGTAGGCGCTGTTATTGCTCCTAATTACAAATGAAGAAACTAAGAGGTAAACTCTTGCCTGCTATCACACAGAGAGTAGATGGCAGCACCAGAACTGGATCCTAGGTGGAGGCCTCCACACCACATCACGCTTTTTCCAGTAACATTCCTGGAAGGAAACTTCTGACAAGGACTGCCTCTCAGCCTGGAAAATGGGGAGGGTTATGAGGATAAAGACTTCAATGACTATCACTCTTTTCAACTAAAATGTTTCTGTCTTTTGCTCTTATTTCTATTTTTATTTTCTTCTGTTCTTTTAACAGAAAAGAGATACAAGTCAAATCATGGTTGGAGGGAAAAAATAGGTGATCACCAATCCAAGAGTTCAGCAAAAATCAAGGAAAACATTCTGTGAAAATCAATTAGCTATATCAGGAATTTACAGTGGAGTACTGTATTTCTTACTAATAGTTATAAATTATATATAAATCCTTTATATGTGTAAAGTCTACAATAAATATATGTGCACACACACACACACACACACATATATGGGCTTCCCTGGTGGGCTCAGCAGTAAAGAATCCACCTGCAATTAAGGAGATGTGGGTTCTATCCCTAGGTCAGGAAGATCCCCTAGAGGAGGGCATGGCAACCTGCTCCAGCATTCTTGCCTGGAGAACCCCATGAACAGAGGAGCCTGGAGGGCTACCACCCACGGGGTCACAAAGAGTTGGACATGACTTAGCAACTGAGCAGTAGCCAAGGTAGCAGAAGCAGCATATACCATTGTATTGGAGAAACTGTGGACATAGTTGAGGTCTGGCTAAGGGGAAGCTAATTTGAGGACACATTTACTTTGGCTCAGTAAAAGAGGTTTGCAGTCATTTCCCTGTGTAGCTAAGGTACTGTTAGCTATACACATTTAGGAAAGTCTAATATAAATATTTCAACTATCTACTCAGCTAACTTAGGACAGTGATATCAAAGTACAGGATCAGAGATTGTACTGTGATCTGAATATATCCTGTGGTGCTCAGTGATGAAAATACATGGGTTGTGACCAAGAAACAAAAGCCAGCAGTTAGTCTGTGGAAAATTCCTCAGATTATCAGGCATGAAAACTATTAGCAGATAGTTAAAATATACTTGACATACTGTAAAATCCAAAATTTTCCCTCATCAAGATCACACACAATATTTGAGGGTTTACAATTAGAAATACACCATACTTTAAGAAATAAAAAAAGTACTTGATTTAGAAAGCAATTTTTTAAAATAGGAGTGGGGTGGAGCAACAATCAACAATCTGGAAAGGAAGCCCCTTGCAGCATATTTTCTTTCTCTTTCTTGATGGAAATGGCATATTTAATAAATCTAGAATTCAGCATTTTAACTGCAATTTGGAAATTTTTGGAGTGTTTGAATAAAAAAAACTGAAAAATTATAATTACTGATGAGGGTATATGAAGGTTACCTTCTTTTGATCACTTTAAATTTAAGTAAAAAACTGAGAAAAGTCAGATAAAAATAAGTGAAAAATAAGATCAAGGTAAAAAGTTGAGCAACAAAATAATACAAATCAATAGCTACCATTAATAAAACTTCTATCAGGTCATAACAAAAGTGGTAATTCATTCAGAAGAGATGTAGTTGAGATAGATACATTTCAACTATACTGAAAATGATTGTCACTGAAAAGAACTGTAGACTGATAAATAGCGACTAGGAAAGCTATAATGTGGGTGATGGTGTATCGGAAAGAACACTGTCCTAGGACTTAATAAACATGGATTTCAGCCCAGTTCACTCTTAACCAGTGGTGACACTGGGCTATTTGTGGTCCCTCACTGCTAAAAAAGCCACGCAGTTAGGCCAAGAGCCAATCATCTGACTGACTCTCGAGTTCTCTCTCACTCTTTCTCAATCAACCAACACTGATATCTGCCATAAAGAATAAATTACCATTTTACACCTCCAGGGTGCATAATTTCTACAAATTAATGTTGAATATATTCTTCAAATATTGCATGGCTAATGCACTGACCAATCTGAATTCTTTTAATACGGACTAGAGCTCTTGCCCTTCAGCAATCTGTCTTCCCCATTCTGTGCCCATGCACCTCACGCCCCAGAACAGTTTCTGATGTCTCCTGAACTGTGGTGTTGGAGAAGACTCTTGAGAGTCCCTTGCACTGCAAGGAGATCCAACCAGTCCATCCTAAAGGAGATCAGCCCTGGATGTTCTTTGGAAGGTATGATGCTAAAGCTGAAATTCCAGTACTTTGGCCACCTCATGCGAAGGGTTGACTCATTGGAAAAGACTCTGATGCTGGGAGGGATTGCGGGCAGGAGGAGAAGGGGACGACAGAGGATGAGATGGCTGGATGGCATCACTGACTCGATGGACGTGAGTCTGAGTGAACTCCGGGAGTTGGTGATGGACAGGGAGGCCTGGCGTGCTGCGATTCATGGGGTCGCAAAGAGTCGGACAGGACTGAGCGACTGAGCTGAACTGAATAGCATGGCCTAGGGCATCCTTCTGTCCTCTGCCTACCAAACTCTGCCTCAGTAATGTCAAATGTTCAAGTTGGGCAAATGGATTGAAATTCAGTGTTCATTTCCCAGACTGTGGTGGCAGTGGTCAAGCATTAGAGAAATAGCATTTCTTATGTGTATAATCTAAAACATCACTTAAGAAGGACTGGCTCGATGTGTTTCAAGCCAGAAGGTACTTAAGCCAAAAAGCCTTTACACATTTTATCCACAACTTGGATGATGAAACAGGGATCCTGTTTATCCATTTTAAGGATGAAATCCTGGAAGGAGGTATTGCTCAACCTTTGGAAAATTTGATTAAAATTCAAGAAAATCTAAATAATTTGGAAAAATAATCAGGAAAAGGTTGAGTTATCTGAGACATACATTGGATAGTACAATTGTAAATTAAATTATTGAAATATCAAGTAAAAGCATATTGTGCATTGTTGTGAATAAATTTTAAGGGTCTAGAGTAGGGCTGCAAATTGAACAAGAAACCGCTATAATTTCAACTTGGCTTTTTTATTTCCCAAAAGTCATTTTGAATCTTGCTGAATTTGTATACATACACACACACACACACATTTTAAAAAAAAAAATACAGTTTAAAATTTTATAATTTTATGCTTGAAATTATAGAATAAATTTGAAACAGTTAAACAGCAACAGTATCACCAGTAGCCATTTTTGTTAAACTTCCCCATGTGTTGAATGTTACTCTAGAGATATATTTGGTTATTGACTGCACAATTAAGAGAAAAAAGATAACTTGGAGACAATTCAAAAGAAAACAGTGACCCTGGTCAAAGAATTAGAATTAGGTGACTATAAAAAGAAATCTTAACAGGAATTAAAATTTTCAAACTGAAAAATAGGATGCCTGAAAAATAACATGGTAAGGATTTTGATATTTATAAAATATGTCTAAGACTCTTTTTGTTGAAACTATGAATAGAAAAAAATAGTTTTGAAAATGGAGTTTGGACCAAAGGATGCTATTTGTAACCATCCACTTATAATCTTGGCTGTAAATTCAAGGGGCAGAATACAAGGTAGAAAATTTAGCTGCCCAGGTCTAAAAATAGCACCCCCTGCTTCTCCTTCTAGGACCAAAGCTGCCTTAGGCTCTCCTGTCTCTCACTATCTTCTTTTAAATGCAAATGATTTGGAAGGGGTTGTCCTTCATTCACTCATTTTACCTAGCAGTTAATACCATAGCAACTAGAAAACAACCTAAAAAGCATAACTGGGTGAGCATTTTGGTGAGTATTTAGCCCTCCTGGAGCTGAGTTATACCTGTAGGAAGGAAAGGAATATTTGTCAGAAAAGAAGAATGTATCCAGAGTGCTGCCCCTCATTCTCAGTCCACTTTTGCTGTGCATGCCAAAGGTCATCAACCCCTGACCTGGCCTAACTCTTGAATTTGGTATGAAATGATGAAAGAAGGTTTAAAGAACTCTCGTCACATATTCCAAATTCTGTGATGCATTTTCATTTGTAATGTTCCAGGGTTAGTAGGAAGGGTGGAAAGTGAATGATTTGAAAATGGTCAGATCTCTTTAACTAAAATTAGTTTCTGGAAAGAGCTCTCAGCAACATTGGCCTACATTTTCCAGAACTATTGTTCATGTGCTTTTGCCTAAGTGTGTTTGTGTGGTTTCCAAAGTCAGGAGCTGGCCATAAAGGGAAATGAGAAAAGCTGTGACTAAACGAAGGAGAAAATAAAATCCATATGACTAAAATTCTAGTGCAGAAACTTCATTAATCATTACTTGGAGAATGTAAGACTCCTCTGTGAGGATTCATGGAAAACTTGGTTTTGCGTCTCTAACATACACTATTAAAAACTGCCTCCTAGCCAAGAAGAGTTGGCGTCCACCCATGTAAATGAGCTATCATTACTCAAGGGGGGTGTAGAGCACTTTGCTGTCGGTGTTTGCTGCTTTTCTTGTTTGATATCCATTAAAATTTGGTTTCCATACTCCTGATGTGGTTATGCACTGTAAACGTTTAGTTTTCGGCAACTAACTACCTCGAGTAGAAAAGATGGAAAATAGGCAGGCACACCTCTTACAGTCATATGGTATACATATTTATCAAATCTTTTGAACGAATCATCAAAAAGTGGAGAGTATGAGTTACTACCGCGCTGGGATGACTGAATATTGCCTACTGTCCATTCAAGTGAAAAATTACTGAGCACAACACACTCCAATAGTGTAAGTATCAGATCAACTTCACTTTGAAGCAGTGCATTGACACAAACCACACGCATATATTCATTCTGACTGAGGAAACAAGGATACAGTAATTCAGCAAAACATATTTTTTAAAACTTACTAGACCAAAACAGACAGATTGGTCGTGGAATCTGTATTGGCAGAACACACTGATTTTCTATGCTTTGCATCCCAATAAACCTTAACAAAATGATGACTTTTCTCACTCTTCCTACAAAGTACATATGAACACTCCATTTCCAATATTTGTGATGAACTCTAATAGTCTGAGAATATTTCAATTTTTGTATTTGCCTTTTATTTTAAGCCTGTAAAATGTTTTGAAGTGAGGAAGTAGGAAGGAAGGAAGGAGGGCTTGGAAACAAGAAATCATGATATAAGATCTGTGGAAAAATAAATAAGTGCTTTCTCTCTATTAATAAAATCTTTTTCTCTCTTTCTGTCTGTCTTTCTTTTTCCCTCCCCCGCTTCCTTTTTCCTTTCATTCCTTTCTTTTTTTTCTTCTTTCTCTCTGGCTATGAAGGTGGGAATTTGTGTCTGCCTTTTTCACTGTTGTATTTCCAATGTTCAGAACAGTATTGGGCAGACAGTAGGTGATCAGAGAATATGTGTTCAATGAATGAATGATGCTTTTCTCTGTAAATTACATTCAATGAGTATTTTCCTAAGTTATCACTTCTTGATGTTAAAAGAAAGCAGTTGATAATATCTATTGAAAACAATCTTTTGTTCTCTTCCACCCAGGGAAGAATCTTAACAGAGTACAGAAATTCCAGAGGAATATACAAGTACAGGTAAGAGACAAAAGTAATAACCTCTCCAGATCCGTTTTGCTCCACTGCCCATGGACTCAAACCAGTTCAAAAATTAGTTGTGTAACAGTGCTGCTGTCTTCATTAAATTGGTCTCCACAAACATTATTATATGAGGGCTTCCCTGATGGCTCAGTTGGCAAAGAATCTATAGGAGACCCCAGTTTGATTCCTGGGTCAGGAAGATTTGCTGGAGAAGGGATAGGCTACCCACTCCAGTATTCTGGCCTGGAGAATTTCATTAACTGTATAGCCAATAGGGTTGCAAAGAGTCAGACACTGAGCGGTTTTCACACGTGTGTATGAAACTGTGCTGTAAGCCATGTGCTCTGGTGAATAAGGCATGGACCTTATATTCCAATTACTCAGAGTCTGGTAAAGGAGAAGATACATAAACAAGTAATGACAATACAGTGGACAAAGTACAATAATAGAAGTAATTAATCTTATTTGGAGGCAGGGCAGATCTCTTAGAGGATATTTTGACAGATGTTACAGAACACATTTTGACTGTTTGAATGTAAAATCAGAGCTTGCTAAACAGACAAGGTCAGAGAGGCCCTTCCAGACAGAGAGCAGCATAGGCAGTAGTGTGAAGGTAAGAAGCTGCCTAACACATTTGGGGAACAATAAGTCAATTCTGTGAGGAGTTGAATTAGGAAAAATAAACAGATACGAATTCTAAAGGGGATGGAAAATAGAAAGGTTTAATAAATAAGGTCAATACCAAAATCATACTGCAGCCAAAGATGGAGAAGCTCTATACAGTCAGCAGAAACAAGACAGGGAGCTGACTATGGTTCAGATCATGAACCACTTATTGCCAAATTTAGGATTAAAATGAAGAAAGTAGGGAAAATCACTAGACAATTCAGGTATGACCTAAATCTAATCTCTTACGATTATAGAGTAGAAGTGACAAATAGATTCAAGGGATTAGATCTGATCTGATAGACAGAGTGCCTGAAGAACTATGGATGGAGGATTGTGACACAGTATAGGAGGCAGGGATCAAGACCATCCCCAAGAAAAAGAAATGCAAAAAGGCATAATGGTTGTCTGAGGAGGCCATACAAATAGTTACAAAAAGAAGAGAAGCTAAAGGCAAAGGAGAAAAGGAAAGATATACCATTTGAATGCAGAGTTCCAACAAATAGTAAGGAGAGATTAAGAAAGCCTTCCTCAGAAAGCAATGCAAAGAAATAGAGGAAAACAATTGAATGGGAAAGACTAAAATCTCTTCAAGAAAATTAGAGACACCAAGGGAACATTTCATACAAAGATGAGCACAATTAGGACAGAAATGGTATGGACCTAACAGAAGCAGAAGATATTAAGAAGAGGTGGCAAGAATACACAGAAGAAATGGAAAAAAAGATCCTTGTGACCCAGATAATCACGATGGTGTGATCACTTACCTAGAGCCAGACATCCTGGAATGCGAAGTCAAGTGGACCTGAGGAAGCATCACTATGAACAAAGCTAGGAGGTAATGGAATTCCAGTTGAGCTATTTCAAATCCTAAAAGATGATGCTGTGAAAGTGCTGCACTCAATATGCCAGCAAATTTGCAAAACAGCAGTGACCACAGGACTGGAAAAGGTCAGTTTTCATTCCAGTCCCAAAGAAAGGCAATGCCAAAGAATGCTCAAACTACCACACAATTGCACTCATCTCACACACTAGCAAAGTAATGTTCAAGATTCTCCAAGTCAGTCTTCAACAGTATGTGAACGGTAACTTCCAGATGTTCAAGCTGGATTTAGAAAAGGCAGAGAAACCAGAGATCAAATTGCCAACATCCGCTGGATCATCGAAAAAGCAAGAGAGTTCCAAAAAAATATCTGCTTCTGCTTTATTGACTATGCCAAAGCCTTTGACTGTGTGGATCACAACAAGCTGCAGAAAATTCTTAAGGTGATGGGAATATCAGACCACCCGACCTGCCTCATAAGAAATCTGAATGCCGGTCAATAAGCAACAGTTAGGACCGGGCATGAACAACGGACTGGTTCCAAATTGGGAAGAGTATGTCAAGGCTGTATATTGCCACCCTGTTTATTTAAATTATATGCAGGGTACATCATGCGAAATGCCAGGCTGGATGAAGCACAAGCTGGAATCAAGACTGCCAGGAGAAATGTCAATAACCTCAGATAAGCAGATGACACTACCTTATGGCAGAAAGTGAAGAAGAACTAAAGAGACTCTTGATGAAATTGAAAGAGGAGAGTGAAAAAGCTGGCTTAAAGCTCAATGCTCAAAAAAACTAAGATCATGGCATCCAGTCCCATCACTTCATGGCAAATAGATGGGAAAACAATGGAAACAGTGAGAGACTTAATTTTTTTGGCAGGGGTGGGGGGCTCCAAAATCACTGCAGATGGTGACTGCAGCCATCAAATTAAAAGATGTTTGATGCTTGGAAGAAGCTATGACCAACCTTGACAGCATATTAAAAAGCAGAGACATTACTTTGCTGACAAAGGCCTGTCTAGTCAAAGCTATGGTTTTTCCAGCAGTCATGTATGGATGTGAGAGTTGGACTATAAAGAAAGCTGAGAGCCAAAGAATTGAGGCTTTTGAACTGTGGTGTTGGAGAACACTCTTGAAAGTCCCTTGGACTGCAACCAGTCCATCCTAAAGGAAATCAGTCCTCAATATTAATTGGAAGGACTGATGATGAAGCTGAAGCTCCAATCCTTTGGCTACCTGGTGCAAAGAACTGACTCATTGGAAAAGACCCTGATGCTGGGAAAGACTAAAGGCAGGAGGAGAAGGGAATGACACAGGATGAGATGGTTGGATGGCATTACCAACTCGATGGACATGAGTTTGAGCAAGCTCTGGGAGTTGGTGATGGACCGGGAATCCTGGCATGCTGCAGTCCATGGGGTGGCAAAGAGTCGGACACAACTGAGAGACAGAACTGACTATCTGAATGAATAAATAAGGACTTAAAGTGACTTGCATTTAAGAAAGATAACCCTAACAGTGGAGAACAGATTTTAATAGAGCATGACCAAGGAACGTAATACAGAAAAAGGAACAGTTTTAGGAGCTTAGGAGCTCAGGTATCTGTGAATAGTAAGGTGAACATTATTGTATTCTGCAGTTCTGAGAGAAAGAGAAATTTCTGAGCTAAAAATGCAGATTGAGGGGTATTTGTTATATAAGTGGTCATTAAAGCCATGGCCGGAGAAGGCAATGGCAACCCACTCCAGTACTCTTGCCTGGAAAGTCCCATGAACGGAGGAGCCTGGTAGGCTGCAGTTCATGGGGTCGCTAAGAGTTGGACACGACTTGGCGACTTCACTTTCACTTTTCACTTTCATGCATTGGAGGAAGAAATGGCAACCCACTCCAGTGTTCTTGCCTGGAGAATCCCAGGGACAGTGGGGCCTGGTGGGCTGCTGTCTATGGGGTCACACAGAGTCGGACACGACTGAAGCGACTTAGCAGCAGCAGCAGCAGCAGCAAAGCCATGGCAGGCTGTGGTAGATGGGGTCTCAAAGAGTCAGACAGAACTGAGTGACTAAGCATGCATGCACATATATGACAAAGTTATGATACAAAAAGGCTAGAGAATTTAGAGAAACAGAAAGAATAATGAGAAAAAGAACCCAAGAAAAGAAAAAGAGAAGTAATGGGCATAGATGTATGAGGAGAACCAGGAGATTATTTATTTATATTATATCCACCTCCCTTGTTTCCACAGTTTGAAATCTTCAGAAAGTAAGCATGTGTGTAACAGGGAAGAACAAATCTGACTCCACATTATATCTGTTCCATTGCCTGTGCTCGGGGCTTCCCCAATGGCTCAGCAGTAAAGAATCCACCTGCAAACAGGAGACGCAGAAGACACAGGTTTGAGCCCTGGGTCACGAAGATCCCCTGGAGGAGGAAATGGCACCCCACTCCAGTATTCTTGCCTGAAAATCCCCATGGACAGCGGAGCCTGGTGGCCTGCAGTCCAAAGGGTTGCAAAGAGACACAACTGAGCTTAATAATGCTGGCTCTGCACCTTTGTAAAAGAATGCTGCCTATAGCCTGAAAGATACAGGATTGCCATTTCTCAGGGCTTTGACCTTTAAAAGTCCATTCATAAAAAGATAGAAAGTTGTGGAACAGAGAATAACATTTGTTTTATTGGAGATTTACAGGAACAACCTGACCTGGCCAAGATGGACAACTACAAGAACAAAGAATTGAGACACCAAGAAGTTTGCAATAACTAACCATGCTCCTCTGGCCCCTTTCATTTAAAAGTGCTTTGCTGAAACCCTTTGAGGAGTTCAGGTGATTTTTTAGCACAAGTCACCCATCTCCTTGCATGGCCCTGAAATAAACATTTCTCTGCTCCAAACTCGGATGTTTTGGTATTGCTTGGCCCCACTATGTGGCAGGTACATGAACTTGCATTCAGTAACATGTTTTATATAGTTAGATATCTTGATTGTTCAGACTAGAAGTGTAAAACGAAAATTAACTTTCTTAGAATGAAATATTTTTGCCATTGAGTCTGGTGCTCACTGGCTCCAAATTTTATGTATAGGCAAATAATTTTTTTTAAATACCCTTGACATTTGTATACTGTTTTACTATATATAAAGTTTTTTTGTCACATTTTTATTATTTCTTACAACAAGCCTTTAAGAAAGAACTTATTTTCAAATGGAGAAACTCAAGGTTCAAAGTTCAAGTAACCAATCCAAGAAAAGTTCCCAGGACTTCTGACTGAGCCCATGTTGAGTTTACCAATATTATACTCAGAGTCCAAGGAATAAATATCTTTCATTCATCCAAAACAACTTGACTTCTTTAAAAAAAAAAAAAAAAAGATGATTTGCATGCTGGCAACTCCATGCCTTGTTTAAATTGCATTTTTATGGTTCAGTCTTTTAGCACAGACAATAACTTTTCAGCAGCAATGACACTTGTCCAATAACACAATACACTACAAGGTTTAAGGGGGCCTGTGGAAGACTCACCATAGTATTACAAAGACCCTTTAAAATTTCAAAGAACTCAAGTGAAGTGTCAGTTTGACCCAGAAGTCTTAGAAAAGCAGAGTGAAATACTTGACTGGGCATAGTCATGAAATTCTCACATGAATTTGTGGCCAGTTTGCAAGGTATGGAGAAATAAGAACATTTTCTTCTTCCACTGAAGAGAAAAGCCCACATTTCTGAGGCTGTTTGTCATGTCCCATTTTCTAACTATTCTACCTTTAAGACTGCCAAAGCCATGATCTCAGTGGCTAGTCCTGAAGTCCATAAAAGAAATGCTCCCATGACAGAACCCACAGATTCTGAACTCACCCATCCCTCCAGACTCTCAGCCTAATGGACTCCAGTATCCCTTGCTGTGTGACTAACATCTGACTGACCACAGACAGCCTCTGGTTTCAACTTTGTTACTATCATTTTGGTGCCGACAGCTCTTCGGTAAGCAACCCAAAATCAACTCTGCCGTCTGAAGACTGTGGAATCAGCTCAGAAATCTGAAGAGCATGATGAGTGGAGGGAGCCAAACCAGACCACTGCTGTCAGGGCACCAGCCTTACCCTTCACTGACATTATTCTAATTTGGTTGGGAATTTTTTTAACACTTCTGTGCCACTAGATAGTTGTTTTAAAGGCAAATCAAATGTCCATTTTTAAATGTAATCTAGACTCTGAAATCACAGATCACTTTAACAGAACAAATACAAGAATTCTATTCACATTACAATAAAAATGAGTGTATACATGTTTAGTTAAAGATGAAATCTTCTGAGCATTGAAAGAAAACATTTTTTACATCAATTACTTGCATTTACTCTTAAAATCAACTTTTAAGTTTCAGAATGTATGCAAACTTTTTTTTTTCTGGTGTAAAATAACACATCAGATTCATTTAATAAAGTCAGACCAGTAACTGTGTGTCTTACCGATATCTCCAAAGACATCTTTTTACAAAAGGCAATGGGGTTAGAAGAAAATCCATTGTTTCAAATAGAAATAGTCTCTTAAACCCTGGTAAGTATCAATTACTATTCATACTACTATCTAAACAGAAAGAAATTTCTTGACTCAGAAAGCTTCAGTTAGAAAGTATTATGTGCTACTACACATGGAATGTTTGAGTCAAATCTTCTGTATCAAATACACTGTCATTTAACAGCTTTTATTGGAAGAATCTTTTACTATTAAGACAGTGTTTAAGACTGTATTATAATTATACAGAAAATTTGTATTCAGCCAGGAAAATTTTTACCTTCTCTGTAATCCACCATTTTAATAGAAATATTTCCTCTAGCAATTATCTCTTCTCATTGTTTCTATATGTATTAAAATTTTCTAAAGCTTAAAATTATAGTAGAGGATGAAATAAAAAGCACTATCAATATCTAATGATCTGAAAATGACCTTATATTTTTAAACTAATTTTCCGAGCTCTGCATTAATTATGTGTGCAATTACAGTTGTAGACATGGATAGAATGCCTGCTAGTGTCCACAGCAGGATAAGACAAGAAGAAAATCCATGAATTCTTCTCCTGTTTACACTTCAGTTTCAAAGTTTAAATGTTTATTTAAGCTATTTATGTGTTGATCAGAGATGTTTCTATCTGATAATGTGGATTAGTTTTCTTCTTGATATGAAATATAAGTGCATGAAAATCAAATATGCACAAGGAAGTCATGTTTTCATTTGTCATATGGCAATGAACATTACAGAGCCTATGGAATAAATAATTCAATCCATTCCACTTAATATACATTTATGACCTGTCTACATTGTCCAAGACTTTATACTACCTTTGTAAAGCTTAAATCTAGTAAGTAAACCTGACATACACACACACACACACACACACACACACACAACATACACAGCTAATTCACAGAGTCAGGCTTGTAAAGGATGTGATCAAGGGCAAAGACACTACACTTTGCCCCAAATATAGACAGTGCTGATCCTCCATGGGCAGGCACCAGCATAGCGGTTCTACTTGTTTAAATGGTATAGCATTTCCATACTGGAGTATCCTCCTTTGACTTAAGCTGCTGAAACCCCTCCCCCAACTTTTCCAATGTTTAGAAACAATAGGGTTGAAGTTGATCCAGCAGGAGACTTTTCAAGCTGTACTTTTTTCTAGTGGACTGGTTCCTGGTGGTTGGAAGCCAGCTGCCCACTAGTATGATCTCTTGAGAACCCATTGTGAGAATAACGTGTAGGTACCCACCAATAAGAGAGCTGAATTGGAAGCAAATCAAAAACAAATATATTGGAATATCATCTGAAAACTAGTACCTAAGGCTAGGCTCAAAACTTCAAACGCCATAGGAGTTAAGCAAATAAAATAGATTAGGACTGGAGGCTGTGTGCCCCACAGAAGTTCCTGCTCTTCAGCTCAGCATTAGGAAGTCATCTAATTTTTCAGGCAACACTAGAAATCTGTATCTGTATGTGAAATCTATTAATTTCTAAATATTCACAATTAATCCAAGAAAAACCAAAATCAAAACACGAATTAAACTACATATGTCTATGATAATGATTCACCTTGAAGTCCATTAGCTTGCAGCTCCAGATTTGAAATTTTCATTCTTCTCTGGTGAGGTGTGAACCTGTGCTTTCTCTTTTGACTTAAATAGTGCAAGTAGAAAAATCAGTGTTATGGCTGTTGTGATTTCATCAGTTCACAACTACACAAAATGCTGTAGACTTGTATACCCTGGATGTAATCAGATAGGTTCAACTCATCTTACAAATCCAAATAGTTGGCATTCATGCAGCCAATAAAAAAGCATAATGTTTTAAGGCTAGAGATCATAAGTTGATTCCTTCTCCCATCCGTTTTTAAATATCTGCAGTGTATATTAGTGGAGAAGGCAATGGCAACCCACTCCAGTGCTCTTCCCTGGCAAATCCCATGGATGGAGGAGCCTGGTAGGCTGCAGTCCATGGGGTCGCTAAGAGTCGGACATGACTGAGCGACTTCACTTTCACTTTTCACTTTCATGCATTGGAGAAGGCAATGGCAACCCACTTCAGTGTTCTTGCCTGGAGAATCCCAGGGACGGGGGAGCCTGGTGGGCTGCCGTCTCTGGGGTCACACAGAGTCGGACATGACTGAAGCAACTTAGCAGCAGTAGCAGCGTATATTATTCTATAGAAACATAAATTGGTGTTCATTTTGCCTCTGATTTAATGAAACTCTGATGCAAACTCTGGTCTAGGATTTTTTTTTTTTTTTTGAGGACCAGATTTTAATGTGGTTTCTGAATCAAGTTTAAATTTTTCCAATTAAAAAAATCAATCAATGAGAAGTTCAGTAGGAAAAACAAGGGTTTGAGAGGGTAGGTGGCAAGCTGATGATGTTGAGGTTTGGGATATCAAGGGAATGCCTTTGTTATAGCGTATAAGTAGTACATTGGTTCCCTCTTCCAGCTAGTAGATGGAATCTTTTGCTTCACCACTCAGAGCAAAATTTAAAGAATTTAGCAGCAGAATATCTAAATATTGGGAGGTAGCACAAGGGACAAGGGGGGAAGAGCACAGAAATTTTTACCTAAAAAATCTGGGCAATTCTTTTTAAAATATATACTAAAAGCATGATTAAACACAATGGAAACAAAGCATACATGTCCACTTCCTCATTTATACAAAATGAAGAGAACAGGGCATCACTTCCCAAAGAGAGGCTTAGGAAAAATCAGAATTTAGTGCAGAATTTAGAAGTACCTAGCACTTCCCTGGAATTTTTCCTACTCAGTAGTGAGGAAATAGTGATTCCTAAGAACTGCTTAGAAGAATCACAGTCTGTTTGGTATTTTAAGAAGTCTCTATCGCTAAACATAAATTAAATATTTTGGGAGTGGGGGAAGAATGTAGTGAGTTACAATGTTTCAGAACTTCTGGACTCACAGATAGTATGAATATGACTATGAATTTGAGTATGAGTTTGAGTATGAACTCGAGGTTGAGTATGAGTTTGAGTGGCTTCCCAGGTGGTATTAGTGGTAAAGAATCTACCTGCCAAAGCACGAGACATGAGACGCAAATTCAATCCTTTGGTCAGGAAGATCCCCTGGAGGAGGGCATGGCAAACCACTCCAGTATTTTGCAGCAATTCTCTTGCCTGGAGAATTCAATGGACAGAGAGGCCTGGCAGGCTATAGTCCATAGAGTCGAAAAGTCGGACATGAATGAAGTGACTTCGTGCACATACACACATGAGTTTGAGTCTGAGTTTGAGTTTAAGTGTGGGGTAAGCAAATGATGCCAGAGTTCAGGCATCAGAAAGTCCTGTCATGTACTATCTGAATGCCTTAAAGCAAGCTGTTTAACCCCTCTAAAGGTCAATTTGATCTTCTGTAAAGTAGGAATAAAAATGCCTACTGAAAAAGTTACAAGGATCAAATGAGGTTACAAAGGATTTACCAAGAACTAAATATATTCAGCATGATGTCTAGACCACACTATTTCTTGATACTTCACCCACTCAACACACAGACAACAAAAACCGCAAATTTTTGCAGCCAAGAAGGAAGCAAGATATTAGAAACAAGTTTGCCAGTGAGCAGACAGAGAAGATTAGCTCTCCTGCCCACGCAGCTGGTCCATTACCAAGAAATCTACTCTTTGGGAACAGAAGACCCTTTAGAAGTTAAAGGGGATCCCTACCATCCTCCCTTATCTCTTCCTCATTTTCTCTTCCCCTTCCCCCTCCTCTAGATCATTAAAGTGTCTAGAAGGAATAATGTCTTCAAGTTTATCAACTAATTACTTAGCAGAGATTTATTTTGTGACCATAGTAGAGTGACAAAAAGTACCTGAGGATAGGATGTAACATATTCTCTAAGGAGGCTCCTGAATGAACAATGAATAAATGAATGAAGGACCTGTAGCTGGACAGGCATCCCTGGATGGGCAAAAAGGGAAGACTTAGAGATTTTAGCAAAGCCAAAGACTTGAGACCAGTCCTATATGAGCAGCAGGTATCGTTATGATTAACAGGAGCTGTTTTTTATTGCTGGCTGATTCTGTTCCAATTACTGTGTAAAGGGCATTTATAACAATGATTTCTTTAATCCCTGTACTTAACTCTAGGAAAATACCATTATCCCCATTTAACGGATATGGAAATGGGAACTAAGGGAAAGGAATGGATGCTGCATTCCACAGCATGTCAGAACTGAGATGTAAGTCAAGTTCTAATCTAATTTCAGAGCCTGTGTTCTTAACCAATTCTGTATACTGTCTCCCTCCCAAAGAAACAGAATATACCTCTAGTCTGATGATATAAGGAGCTCCTTCTATCAAAAGCATGGAAGCTAGTCAAGAATAGTGCTTGATGGAGGGGAAGAAAGAACCTATGGATTTTGGTTTGGGAGAAACAGCCATAAGAGAAGGAAAAAAGGAACAGAGGCAGCAGTCTTGGATAGACATGAAAAGCGGGAGAGGTGAGAAAGAAATAAAGCGAAGTGCGAGAGAGAAAGAGAGGGAAAGAGAATGATAGAGAATGCCTTCCTCCTAGGAGAGTAGAAGTGTTAACAGAGCAAGCTGGGGAGGTGGGCAGGTGATAATGGAGAAACATGATAAGAGGGAGTGTGATGGCGACAGTAAAGAGATGCAGTTAACATTGCTCCAACCAGGAGCTGTGCTAACGAGCTCTGTTGAAGCTACTACCAAACAGCTGTTCAGAGACCTTTGGCAGTTTCAGAATTGCTCTGCAACCCCAAGGGGCGCCCAGCCCCAATTCCTGAATCACAAGGTTAGAGGATCCATTCAGTTAGCTCTTTTTCATTTTCTTATCTAAATCAGCCTGCTGAGGAAAGATTGGTTCAGGAGGGAATATACTTGTCCTTTGAGAAATGGAATTAAGATATGTTTCTTTCCAACTATATTGAAAACTAAAAGGGAAAAAGTGTTCTTCTGTGTGTGTGTGTGAAGTTGCTTTTCCTATATATTCAGAATTTCTTCTTCTTTTTAAAATTGGGATATATTTGGACTTCCCTGGCTTAGACGGTAAAGTGTCTGTCTACAATGCGGGAGAACCAGGTTCGATCCCTGGGTCAGGAAGATACCTTGGAGAAGGAAATGGCAACCCACTCCATTACTATTGCCTGGAAAATCCCATGGATGGAGGAGCCTGGTAGGCTACAGTCCATGGGGTCTGAGAGTCCAAAGAGTTAGACACGACTGAGCGACTTCACTTTGCTTTACAATATTGTGTTAGCTTCTGCTGTACAATGACATGAATCAACTACATGTAGGCATATATCCCCTCCCTCCTGGATTTCCCTCCCAACCCCCCATCCCATCCCTCTAGGTCACCACAGAGAGCTGAGCTGAGCTGCATGTGCTTTATAGTGGGTTCCCACTAGCTATTTTACACATGGTAGTGTGTATGTCAATCCCAATCTCCCAGTTCATCCGTCCTCTCCTTTGTCACCCTGTGTCCGCTCATCTCTACATCTGCATCTCTGTTCCTTCCTGGCAAATATATTGATCTGTACCATTTTTCTAGATTTCATATATATGCATTCATGTACAATATTCGTTTTTCTCTTTCTTACTTCAGTCTGTATGACAGTCTGTAGGTCCATTCATGTCTCCATAAATGACCCAATTTCATTCCTTTTAATGGTTGAGTAATAGTCCATTGTGTATATGTACCACATCTATGTAGTCATTTGATTGTAATCTCACATGTTCTCTACTATACCAGAAATATCATTATTACATTTAAGGCAAGCCACAGTGTCAAGTTAAACAAATGCAAATTCTTGCATATAGAGTTTGCCTCACTAACTGTCAATGAATCACTTCCTAACTAAATGTTAGGCTCCCTTCCATTCCAGGCATGCCCTTGCTTTCAAGACAGAGCTCTCAGGAGTTGAAATACTTTGTCTCTTTTCCTGTATATGACTTTAAGCAAGTGACCTGCTATGAAACTTCTTAGAGTACTTTCTCCTACTTTATGCTTTAATTCAGAATCACTTATAGATGAACATCTTCTACCCTGGCACTTAGCTTTAATTAAACAATGAAATTCTTATAAAGGGGCTGTCTTGCTAATATTGAAGCAGGCCTCCAACTGTCTCTTCTACCATTTTCTCAGCTTCTATAGACCTTTTCTCTTTTCTCCATTAGAAACAAAAAACTTGGAGATATAATCAAATGATCTGCACCTAATCAATGTAAATTTTTATTCAGACCCTTTGATGTCACTTTCAATCAAGAAGTTTGGCAATTAAATAACTCATTCATTTAATTGACTCTCCCTTGCCTATTTTACATATAGTCAATTACTTGAATCACTCTGACCAAATCATGCATTTTTGTTATCTGCATTCTTCTGCCATCATTTCTTATTTTCTAAAGCGGACGTTCCCTTTAAGAATTTTTTTTAATTAGCATTTATCAAAAAGTTATAAAATATATTGGGTTGGCCCAAAAGTTCATTCAGGTTTTTCCATTAGATGTTACAGAAATCCCTGAACAAACTTTTTGACCAACCCAATAGTTACTATGTAGTTTCTTTATAAGTAAAAGTACAATTTTAACTATGGAGAATTGTCTCCATTAATCATTAAGGCATCTTTTTAAATAGGAAAGAGTACAGATATACTCTTATTTTGAACACTACTACCATTCAGTAAGATAACCTAATTTATGGAGATAATGTTAAGAAATTTAAGGGAAAGTACAATGATGGGTTAGAAGAAAGATGGGAGTTTTTCTTTTTGAAAGATAGAACAAAATTTACTCTATGGCATATTAGAGGTATAATTAGAAATATCAAGGCTACATTTTAAAATTTTTCTTAATTATGTACACCAATAATGTTTGAATTGCTTATATAACATTGACATCCTAGAAAAGAGGAAAAGAACTTAGTTGACAGATATTGTTTCCATTGATCAAAATCTAATTTAATTTGATTATCATTAAGGAGGTTAGTACATGAAGCCCACTTGACCATCTGTAGCAAGGAGGTGACTTTTGCAAATTTAGCCATGTATGGTAAGCAATTATGTCAAGGCAGTGCAGTGTTAGCCCCAGAAGTACTCTTTATGAAGCGTCCATAATCCAGCTGAGGTATGGTGCCATTAAGTTTTTTGGCACCCCCCCCAACTCTTACAAAAAATAAAGGTAAAATGTGCACTATAGCAATGACTGTGGTCTACCATAATTTTAAAAATTCAGTATATGATCAGGGAAAAAGACAAAACACAAAAATGGGGTAAGGAATTTCAATAGCTTTTTGTTTAGATAAAAGTTTCCCTCTCTTATGATACTAAAAGCATATCTTTAAAAATCCACAAGAAAATCTTGTTGAGAAATGCACATTTACCAGAAAGGCTTTTAATGATCATTTCAACTATTAAAAAACTAGGCTAAATTATTACTTTTGGCAAGCTATCTGTATATATGAACTAAATATAAACCTTATACAGAAACTGTTTTTCTTCTACTTTCTCCTTTTGTAGTGTCCAGGAGGCCTTCAGCCTCTATACTCTGATGAGAGGTACCAAATTTGTCACACAGTAACTTTGAGTTAAAAGTACATTGGCCTATTTTTCTGAACACAAAATTGGGACATACAGTCTGACAAAAGATTCTGTGGCTTGTCCAGTGAAAGACATAGTCTGGAATAAATGTCAGACACCAAAAATATAGGCAATTCTAAGATGTTTCAATAATTTTTGGTGATAGAACATTTAGAATCAGGACTGGCCCAGAAAATTCACAATAGTAGAGTGTGATCTGTACCCTGCTTTTGAATATCTTTGTTCTCCAGTGTTTTGGTACCCACCCTACTTCTAGATTATCTAAAGGAATCCCACAGTGTCTCATGGAATGTTGAAAAACCCATGTTTTGTGCAAACTAGGGCTGGAGGTTGTACCCTTGTCTAGGTCAGCTTTGGCAATATTCACCAGGAAAAAATATAGAGACCGGAGCAGTAGAAGAGACCCAGTTCCCTCACAGACTATTACGCTCCAGAGCCATTCAGGACAGTGAAATATCATTTGTTTCTTAACTAGGGAAGCGAAAATTACACTATTAGCATGATGGCAGAGTTGAGTGGTCGGGGCTGGAATTCAAGACTTACAGTTGATTGGCTGTTTTAGTTATCTATCATTGCATAAAAACAATCCCAAATGTGGTGTCTAAGAACTACTGTATATATGCCTCATGATTTCATGGGTTAGAAATTAAGTCAAGTCTCAGCCATATGATTCTTTTGTTTCATTAGGCATTGACAGAAGCTTAGGTTGTATTCAGCCAGCAGGTGGGCTGATCTGGAGGGTCTAACAGGGCTTCACCTATATATCTGATTATTTGGCAAGGTCAATGGGGCTGATTATGTCGACCAGGAAACCCAAACATGGCCTCTCCATAAGGAGAACATGGCAGCCTCATTGTTGAGACATGTTACATCATGGCTTGGGACTTCAAAGATGAGTGTTCTAGAATATAAGGACAAAATTGCATGATTTTCATGACCTCGCTTTGGAGCCCACATGACATCATATCCATGCTACTCTATTGGTGAAAGCAGTCATGGGGTCCACCCAAGTTGGGACCTAGACTGAGCCCCCTGATGGGAAGATGTCACAGATTTGGGCCACATTTGTAAACGACAACACTAACCATAGGTTGAATGACTAACCATAGGGACACAGACAAATTCATTGGAGCTTTACAGGGGGACTTTTTCTCTGGGAAGCCAACCTATAGATAAGACTCTTGAACAAGTTAATTTTTACATTGTACCATGATTCTCAGTCAGAATCTACTGCTTTTGATATTTGTACATGTTCTTAAGGAATATGTAAAAGTATTAATCTTAAAATAAAGAACTAAGGTACATAGATAATCAAGCAAAATATCCTCCAGACACATCTATTCATTGGAGCCCAACATATATACTAAAAACTGCTTGTCAGTGTTCATTCTATTCCTTCTCTCTATGTCAAATGTTGTCTCTGATTGTCTCCACTCATCTGAATCAGTCATTCATCAACACATACAGTAAATCCCATGAAGTTTTCCCCAATACTTATGGTGCACCAAACCAGTTTCTCTCACTGCATTTTTTTGTTGTTGTTGTTACTGTCTCTATCATTTGACTTTCTTTTACTGTTAAGTGTTTCAGTTCAGTTCAGTCCAGTCGCTCAGTCGTGTCCAACTCTTTGCAACCCCTGAACCGCAGCACGCCAGGCCTCCCTGTCCATCACCAAACACCTGGAGTTCACCCAAACCCATGTCCATTGAGTCGGTGATGCCATCCAACCATCTCATCCTCTGTCGTCCCCTTCTGCTCCCGTCCCCAGTCTCTCCCAGCATCAGGGTCTTTTCAAAGGAGTCAGCCCTTCGCATCAGGTGGCCAAAGTATTGGAGTTTCAGCTTCAACATCAGTCCTTCCAATGAATACCCAGGACTGATCTCCTTTAGGATGGATTGGTTGGACCTCCTTACAGTCCAAGGGACTCTCAAGAGTCTTCTCCAACACCACAGTTCAAAAGCATCAATTCTTTGGCACTCAGCTTTCTTTATAGTCCAACTCTCACATCCATACATGACCACTGGGAAAACCATAGCCCTGACTAGATGGACCTTTGTTGACAATGTCTCCACTTTTTAACATGCTGTCTAGGTTGGTCATAACTTTCCTTCCAAGGAGTAAGCGTCTTTTAATTTCATGGCTGCATTCACCATCTGCAGTGATTCTGGAGCCCAAAAAATAAAGTCTGACACTGTTTCCACTGTTTCCCCATCTGTTTGCCATAAAGTGATGGGACTGGATGCCATAATCTTAGTTTTCTGAATATTGAGCTTTAAGTCAGCTTTTTCACTCTCCTCTTTCACTTTCAACAGTAGGCTCTTTAGTTCTTCTTCACTTTCTGCCATAATGGTGGTGTCATCTGCATATCTGAGGTTATTGATATTTCTCCCAGCAATCTTGATTCCAGCTTGTGCTTCTTCTAGCCCAGCGTTTCTCATGATGTACTCTGCATATAAGTTAAATAAGCAGGGTGACAATATACAGCCTTGATGTACTCCTTTTCCTATTTGGAACCAGTCTGTTGTTCCATGTCCAGTTCTAACTGTTGCTTCCTGACCTGCATACAGGTTTCTCAAGAGGCAGGTCAGGTGGTCTGGTATTCCCATCTCTTGAAGAATTTTCCACAATTTGTTGTGATTCACATAGTCAAAGGCTTTGGCATAGTCAATAAAGCAGAAATAGATTTAGGTTTACATTTTCTGACTCCTCAGGTGAAGTGCAAGCTCCTTAACTGCACGAATTATTGCATCCTTCATAGAATCTAGCACACTGATTGCTGACTAATTCAATAATTAATTGATTAATAGACTATTCTCCATAAACTACAGGAATTTTATTGCATATAGCTGTTAAAAGTTAGTTTAAAGTATTCTATAATTCTGCTTTGAGAGCATGTCACGTTTTGCATAACGGAGAAACTTCTCGATAAGTGATAATGATTCTCTACAGAACGAGAATATATTCATTCTATAGAATAAAAGACTAAACCAAGTAAAACATAGCTACTCTGGGTAGTACATCTTTCACTTCTTGGAGAATAACTTAGGACCTCAACTTCATCTGTAAAACAGAAATAGTTGCACCTACTTTACAAGAAAGATGGTTTTAAGAATCAAGTGAGATAATGTTTTCACCACGTCTAGGACTTTGAAAGTACCAATAAGTTAGGATAGCAGTAACTGCTTCAGGAGAAAGTGCAATTGTTGATTTCACTATCCTGATCATCTTGTCCTCTGAGATTCTGACATAAGAAATCTCAAGATAACATATTCTGCCACTCTATTTTCTTTCAGTGAAATGGTTCTACAGAGATTTAAGAACACACTGACCACTAAAGCTGTTTTCTATAAATTGGCAGCAGAATAACATGTGTTAAGAGCTCAGGCTCAGGAGTCAGATCCTTCTGGGTTAAAATCCCAGTTGCAAGTCTCCTTAGCTCTGTGAATGGGCATGGTGTTTATCTTCACTTTGCCCTAGCTTATCTGTAAAATGAAAGTGGCAATACTATTTATCTATTATTATTATTATTTGAGTACAATTCCGTTCAGTTCAGTCACTCAGTCATGTCCGACTCTTTGTGTCCCCATGGACTACAGCACACCAGGCTTCCCTGTCCATTACCAACTCCCAAAGCTTGCTCAAACTCATGTCCATCAAGTCAGTGATGCCATCCAACCATCTCATCCTGTGTCGTCCCCTTCTCCTGCCTTCAATCTCTCCTAGCAAGAGGGTCTTTTCCAGTGAGTCAGTTCTTTGCACCAGGTAGCCAAAGGATTGGAGCTTCAGCTTCAGGATCAGCCATCCCAATGAATATTCAGAACTGATATCCTTTAGGATTGACTGGTTGGATCTCCTTGCAGTCCAAGGGACTCTTAAGAGTCTTCAACACCACAGTTCAAAACCAATAGCTGGCTTCTGAGTACACGTAGCATGAAGTCAATGTTCTACATGTCCAGGATGAATTTTGGAAGAGAATTTAGTCCACTCTTTGTCTTTAAATATAGAAAAGTAAAATGTAGAGTTTGAGAGAAACCTCAGAAGTAATCTAACTCAGGTCTTCAATCATACCAAAATGCTTTATAAATACCTTCCATAAATTATTCAGACTTCCATGGAGGAAATTCATTACTTCAATCTAGCTTAATGTAACATAAATTGTTTCTTATTGAATCTAATTCTATTTCCATATAATCTCACATTTTAATCCTAAACATATTCTCTATAGTATAAGAAAAATGTAAAATCCATTTTTCTTTTCAATAAATTATTTAAGATTATCATCATATATCTAAGAGTCTTCCATTTTTCTTTTCTTCCAGTGGCTCCTCATATGCCCTGATCCCTATAATTTTTCTATCCTGTTGTCTCACCACCATGTTGATTCTACATTCCTTTTAGTGAGAAACAGAAATGAAGACAATAAAATAAACAAGCAGGGAAGAGTTGGGGCATTACCTCCTTGGTTCTAAGGACTAAAATTTTATTGAATGCAAAATATACTGACTCAATTGTCAGTCCAATCATGCCATTGTCAAGCACAGGGTTTTTTTTTCCTTCCAAGCTACACAAAAGCCTATGAAAGTTTATAGTAAGTTTATACTGTGATTATTGTACATTATTTTTAAAGCTTTACTTATATTCATAAAATAAAAAATATATTTCCATTTCTAAGCTATGAAGTACATGTGGTCACAGAATTCATCCCATAAAACAAAGAATTGACAGAAAAAAAACCCTATAGACTATCCATTTCAATAATATGTTAAAGACATTCACAATAAAAAAAATCAATATTAATTTAAAAACTTAAATAACATTATATGGAATATTTTAACTTTTTAATATTGTATTACAAGAAAATATTTTAATAGAGAATTTATATTTTCAGCCTAACATAACAAGTTATTAGTGTAAATGTTGATATGTTTTAATGATGAAGTTAAGTTACATGACATTTTCAACTAAAATTTAGAAGATAATAGATAACTCATAAAATTTTTTTACTGACCTGATAAAAATTTTGGCCCACTTAGCTAAAGCTGAAACATACAAACTTATTTGAACAGGTTTTTCTGTCATAGAAGAAACTTACAATCAAAATTATTCAGTGGCCCACCAAGACAATGAAAATAGAAGTTTGCCTTATTTTTTCCCTGTCTCCCTCAACTTATCTTAGATTAAGGGTTTAATCTTTACATTACTTGTATAATCGTGTATAATAAAGTATAAACTATAGGCACATCAGAAAAATTAAATTAGTAGTCAAAGAGTCTTAGGTTTTAAAAATACAATAATAACAAATAGGAATAAAGATTACTAAAGAATTATTTTCAGAAAGAATATTAAAGAATATGGAAAGAATAATAAATTCCAAGACCAGGAAGAGATCCTAATTCTGATTTTTATACTTGGTTCAAGTTGGCCAGGAATTTCTGGAGTTATTCAAAGACACCTTTTACATTTGTGGCTAGTTTGACCTGTCCTATCCTAGAGTAATCAAGTATCACCAAAAATGTTAAAAATCCTGGGTCTAGCAAAGTGTAGCCAAGGGGTGTGTAGTGAAGACTGAAATCTTTTTTGAAATATTTATTTATTCATTCATTTCTTTGGCTGTGCCTGTCTTAGTGGCAGCATGTGGGATCTTTGAACTTCATTGCAGCATGTGGGAACTAGTTCCCTGACCAGGGATCAAAACCAGGTCCCCTACATTGGAAGCGTAGAAGTATTAGCCACTGGACCACCAAGGAGATACCAAGACCAAACCTTTTAAACCAAAAATTATGCTTAGATTAACACTGCTTTGGAGATCATTTTATTTTCTACATGCAATCCCTATTACTTTGCAAAAGAATTAGTGAATCACACATAACAGCCAGAAGAAGCAGTTGGAAAGTAAAGCAATATAGGCCCAAACATCAAAATAAGAAAAAAATAAAATAAAATATAAATCCCAATAATTTGAAATGTTAACTTCATAGTTTTATCTCTTCTGATTGATCTGTTTTATCATTCCTCTCTGAAAGGAGTACTCTTTTCTTGGATATATGCTAACCATTAGGATACTGTCTAATTTCACTGTGATAAAGGCTGACTGTATTCACTAGTTATCCTGCCTAAAAAAAGAACACCCTGAGTCAAGAAGACAGGATATAACAGGGTGCTGTAGGCATCCTTTGTGTTTAAATATCCAATCTGTGTTTCACTGAATAGATATCTAAATGACATAGTACCACATTATCCACCAAGCTTCAGAACAAAATAATGTAACCCAATTTAAACAACCAAATACAGTTTTGAATATCATAACTTTTTCATATCGCATCTCATTTTATTTATTATTAACGAGATTTCCTCATTAAGATTACTTACTAAAATAAATTTAGAATGCCTCTATCATGTAATTTTCTTCTTGGCAACTAGAATGCATAGTTGTAGAATTCAAAACTTTTGTGCTACTTTTTCATTCATTTAGGCAATTTGAGTATGTTAAAAGATGCAAAGGATATCTATCCTCTATAGAATTAGAAAGTAGCAGTTTCCTTCACTCATAGAGAATGCTCTAGTAAGCAAATACTTGCTTATCTGTGTCCTCTTTTCTGTGAGGTCTAAGATTTAATACTCTTTAATAAATTTCACAGGGAAAGCGAGGAACAAATGGAAACAGAAAAGAGTTCTGTTAAGGCTAATTAGCCAGATTGCCAGAGGACTTTAATTTCAGGATCAGAAGATCTTAAGATTTTGGTTTATAATTTGATAATTGATTACATGGCCTGACAGTCAAGTTAATAACAACCAGAAACAAAAGTAGTGTGCATTCTGCTACTAATTTTAAAGGTAAATTTTAATTATTTAAATCTAGTCTACATATTAGGATTTTAACCCCTATAAAATTTAGTTATGATAGATTAATTTCTGAGATTTTTTTTAAAAACCCACTATGATTGTGCATATGTTGGCTTTACCTTGTAATTCTGTATATCTTTGAATTTATACATTTTAAGGTTATATCATTAGGTGAAACACATTCATATTATATACCTTTTCCCATCCCTTTGTTATAAGTCTTTCCACATGTTTTGCTTAAGTATGTCACACATATCTAGAGTCTTTTTTTCACCTAAGAGCGAGATCTTTATTTAAATAACTTACTTAACTAGCATTTTATCTTTCCAATCTTTTAAATAATGTCAATTTACAAAGCATTATAGTCTCAATTTCTGAACTTCATTTATTTTTTTCTAGAGTCTTTTAAAAAACCAATGTATCCAACTTGAAAGTCTTTGACATTTAATAGAAGACATTAATCTATTAACACTTATTGTGCTTACCAATCTGCTAAAATAAAATTTTCACAGAAAATTTTCTGGTCTATAGCAGATGTTCATTAAATAGTTGCTGAATATTTGGCCTGTTTTTTCTCTTCCTTTCCTGATTTCTATTGAGCTAACAGTGTTTTATCTTCCTCTTTCTTTCCCTCTAACAGTTTGGAAGTTATGCATTCTATTTTCATTCTTTCAGTAATTTATCACCAAGTCTTAGATAATTATTTTGATGAACAAATTTTATAGATGTTTATTTTAACTAAGACATTATTTTTATACATTTGTATCATTTCTAACTATTCTTCAGTCTAATTTACCAAAATAATATCTGTATGAAACAACAATGGACCTGTGTCAGACAAAGAAATATTTGTGAACGTAGATATTTAAATGTGCTATTCATCCATTTTAAAATTAAATCAAATGACTACAAAATAATAAAACTTAAAAACAAGAGATTCGATGTAAAAATACTTAAAACTCCAATATAATACACTGTATTTTATAAAATAGTATTCAATAAAGACAGAAATGTTTCCTTTTAAACAATTTTTAATGGACTATTGAATTCACCAAGCAGGATGAGGTACCCAATAAATATTCATATCATTATGACCTGGCTTTGATTGTCATTCTCATGAGGCTGCACATAACCATTGAGTTGCTACATGACTCAGATTTTTCACTGATGAAACTGTATGTTTCTTCTGCTGTCAGTGATGTGTAATCAATTGGTGCAGCTTTATTTGTACTGTCTACAGCACAAAAGCAAATTGAGATTAGCATAAATAATTGTAACATTTAACCTTTGGCTAGCATGAAGCCATACATAAGTACCAAAATAAAATGTTGGGAAAGAATCATCCATTCCACAATGTAGATGGACAAAACCTATGAAAGTCAAATGAGATAAGAAGTGTCCCTGTTAATTAATCTTCAAGCATACTAATAGAACTATTACATATTGGCATTTTTAGAGAGATAATTCATTATACAAATAAACTCACAAAGAAAAGAGATATTTTTCTCACTCACATGGAGAATTTTCATAAAAGTGATATTTTTCCCTGTCAGTAGTAGGGTGAAACAGTAAGGGCCTAACAATAGCAAAAGAGAAAAGGTGGCAAGAATACACAGATGAACTATACAAAAAAGGTCTTCATGACCCAGATAACCACAGTGGTGTGGTCACTCACCTAGAGCCTAATATTCTGGACTCAGAAGTCAAGTGGGCCTTAGGGAGCATTACTGCAAACAAGGCTAGTGGAGGTGATGAAATTCCAGCTGAGCTATTTAAAATCCTAAAAGATGATGATGTTAAAGTGCTGCACTCAATATGTCAGCAAATTTGAAAAACTCAGCAGTGACCACAAGAATGGAAAAAGCTAGTTTTTGTTTGAATCCAAAAGAAGGGCAATGTCAAAGAATATACAAACTACCATACAAATTGTGCTTATTTTGCATGCTAGTAAGGTTATACTCAAAATCATTCAAGCTAGGCTTCAGCAGTACATGCCATGAAATTAAAAGACTCTTACTCCTTGGAAGGAAAGTTATGACCAACCTAGACAGCATATTAAAAAGCAGAGACATTACTTTGCCAACAAAGGTCTGTCTAGTCAAGGCTATGGTTTTTCCAGTGGTCATGTATGGATGTGAGAGTTGGACTATAAAGAAAGCTGAGCACCAAAGAATTGATGCTTTTGAACTGTGATGTTGGAGAAAACTCTTGAGAGTCCCTTGGACTGCAAGGAGATCCAACCAGTCCATTCTGAAGGAGATCAGTCCTGAGGGTTCATTGGAAGGACTGTTCATTGGAAGGATGTTGAAGCTGAAACTCCAATATTTTGGCCACCTGGTGCAAAGAGCTGACTCATTTGAAAAGACACTGATGTTGGGAAAGATTGAAGGCAAGATGAGAAGGGGATGACAGAGGATGAGGTGGTTGGATGGCATCACTGACTCAATAGACATGAATTTGGGTGAACTCTGGGAGTTGGTGATGGACAGGGAGGCCTGGCATGCTGTGGTTCATGGGGTTGCAAAGAGTCGGACATGACTGAGAGACTGAACTGAACTGAACTGAAAGTTATGCTCAAAATCCTTCAAGCTAGGCTTCAGCAGTACATGAACCAAGAAATTCCAGATGTACAAGTTGGATTTAGAAAAGGCAGAGGAACCAGAAATCAAATTGCCAACATGCATTGGATCATAAAGAAACCAACATAATTCCAGAAAAACATCTACATCTGCTTCATTGAGAACCTTACCTGCCTCCTGAGAAACCTGTATGCTGGTCAAGAAGCAACAGTTAGAACTGTACATGGACTGGTTCAAAATTGGGAAAGGAGTACTTTAGGGTTGTATATTGTCACCCTGCTTATTTAACTTATATGCAAAGTACATCATGTGAAATGCTGGGCTGGAAGAAGCACAAGCTGGAATCAAGATTGCCAGAAGAATATCAATAACCTCAGATATGCAGATGACACCACCCTAATGGCAGAAAGTGAAGAAGAATTGAATAACAGCCTCTTGATGAAGGTGAAAACAGGAGGGAAAAAGCTGGCTTAAAACTCAGCACTCAAAAAACTAAGATCATGGCATAAGGTCCCATTACTTCATGGCAAATAGATGGGGAAAAAGTTGGAACAGTGACAGATTTTATTTCCTTGGGCTCCTAAATGACTGAAGATGGTGACTACAGCCATAAAAATAATAGATGCTTGCTCCTGGGAAGAAAGGCTATGATGAATCTAGTGCTTGCATGCTAAGTCACTTCAGTTGTGTTTGCAATCCTATGGCCTGCAATCCTATGGACTGTAGCCTTCCAGGATCTGATATCCACAGGATTCTCCAGGCAAGAATACTGGAGTGGGTTTCCATGCTCTCCTCCAGGGGATCTTCCTGACCTGGGGATTGAACTCACGTCTTTCATGTCTCTTGCATTGGCAGGCAGGCTCTTTACCACTAGCACCTAAACAGTGTGTTGTTGATCAGTAGCTCAGTCGTGTCCATCTCTTTGCAATGCCATGGACTGCAGCACGCCATGCTTCCCTGTCCCTCACCATCTCCCAGTTCACTAAAACTCATGTCCATTGAGTCAGTGATGCCATTCAACCATCTTGTCCTCTGTCGTCCCTTTCTCTTGCACGCAATCCTTCCCAGCATCAGGATTTTATCCAATGAGTCAGTGCTTCACATCAGATGGCTAAAATACTGGAGTTTCAGCTTCAGCATCTGTCCTTCCAATTAACATTCAGGGTTGGTTTCCTATAGGATTGACTGATTTGACCTCTTTGTTGTCCAAGGGAATCTCAAGTGTCTTCTCCAACACCACAGTTGAAGAGCATCAGTTCTTCAGTTCTCAGCCTTCTTTGTAGTCCAGTTTCACATTCATATATGACTACTGGAAAAACCATAGCTTTGACTATGTGGACTTTTGTTGGCAAAGTAATGTCTCTGCTTTTAATACACTATCTAGCTTTGTCATAGCTTTTCTTCCAAGGAGCATGTGCCTATTAATTTCATGGCTGTAGTCATGGTCCACAGTGATTTTGAAGCCCTAGGAAATAAAGTCTGTCACTGTTTTCATTGTCACTGTTTTCATTGTTTCCCTATCTATCTGCCATGAAGTGAGGGAATGGATGCCATGATATTCATTTTTTGAATACTGAGTTTTAAGCCAACTTTTTCACTCTCTTTCACTTTCATCAAGAGGCTCTTTACTTCCTCTTCACTTTCTGCCATTAGGGTGGTGGCATCTGCATATCTGAGGTTACTGATATTTCTCCTGGCAATCTTGATTCCACATGTGCTTCATCCAGACCAGCATTTCACATGATGTACTCTGCATATAAATTAAATAAGCAGGGAGCCAATATACAGCCTTAATGTACTCCTTTCCCAATTTTGAACCAGTCCATTGTTCCATGTCTGGTTCTAACTGTTGCTTCTTGACCAGCATACAGGTTTCTCAAGAGGCATTTAAGGTGTTCTAGTATTTCCATCTCTTTAAGAATTTTCCATAGCCTGTTGTGAACTACACAGTCAAAGGCTTTTAATAGTCAATGAAGCAGATGTTTTTCTGGAATTCTCTTGCATTATCTATAATCCAACGGATGTTGGCAATTTAATCTCTGGTTCCTCTGACTTTTCTAAATCCAGATTTCTAAATTCCAGATGGAAGTTCTTGGTTCATGTTCTGTTGAAGCCTAGCTTGAAGGATTTTGAGTACTATCTTGCTAGCATGTGAAATGAGTGCAATTGTGCGGTAGTTTGCACAATCTTTGGCATTGCTTTTCTTTGGGATTGGAATGAATATTATGTCTTTTAATACACTACAGAGTGTATTAAAAGAAAAAGACATCACTTTGCTGACAAAGGTCTGTATAGTCAAAGCTATGGTTTTTCCACTAGTCACGTATGGATGTGAGAGTTGGACCATAAAGAAGGCTGAAAGCAGAAGAATTGATGCTTTTGAATTGTGGTGCTGGAAAAGACTCCTGAGAGTCCCTTGGACAGCAAGGAGATCTAACCAGTCATTCCTAAAGGAAATGAACCCTGAATATTCACTGGAAGGACTGATGCTAAAGCTGAAGCACCAATATTTTGGTCACCTAATGCGAAGAGCCAACTCATTGGAAAAGTGATGATGCTGTGAAAGATTGAAGTCAAAGGAGAAGAGGGCAGCAGAGCATGAGATGGTTAGATAGCATCACAGACTCAGTCGACATGAATCTGACCAAATTCCTAGAGACAGTGAAGGACAGGGAAGCCTAGTATGCTGCAGTCCATGGGGTTGCAAAGAGTCAGACACAACTTTAGCAACTGATGAACGACAGTAGGGTGAAGAGGCATAAATCTATAGTACATACCCTTTCTGACCTTGTGATGGCAGAATAATGCATTAGGATGTCCGCTTCTTAATCTTTTATTCCATACCATAAGGATCTGTTCCTTACATGGCAAAATGTATTTTACAGATCTGATTAAATTTTAAAAATTGGGAGATAATCCTAAATTATTTGTGATCACAAGCCTTCTTATATATGAATGAAGAAGGTAAGAGGATCAGAGAAGTAGACATAGCAACTGAAGTGAAACTCAAAGTAATGAACTGATGGCCTCCAAGTCGGATGGGGTCACAGACAGGAGGAGAGTAGCTTCTAGAAGCTGGAAAAGGCAAGGAAACAGATATTCCCCTAGAACATCTAGAAGTAATGTAGTCTTGCTGATACATTGGCATTAGTCCAGGGAGACCTATTTCAGACTACAGAACTCTAGAATTGTAGAAGAGTAATTTTGATTTTGTTTGTGGTA
The DNA here is from genome assembly GCF_029378745.1 of Bos indicus. Taxonomy (NCBI): domain Eukaryota; kingdom Metazoa; phylum Chordata; class Mammalia; order Artiodactyla; family Bovidae; genus Bos; species Bos indicus. Next base: position 121,049,175 of record NC_091760.1, read on the forward strand.
ATTTGTTATGGAAGTAATAGAAACTAATACAGACCTCCACTCATAAGAAATTCTGAATGGAAAGGAAAAGTCATTGTAGGCTGGGAAGAGTAGCAACTGAGACCCAGAAAGGATAAATAATTTTTTCCAGAGTTAGTGATAGAAAGTGAATTCATATGTAGATCTTTCGAAACCATTACTCCCTACTATATTATTAAGAATTTGGAACTCTCTCAGTGCAGAATGAGTAGAGTCTATCCAAAGGTAAAGTGAAAATTTGTTCTTTTCATGGCCAAAGCAATAGGAAAAATTAAGCTAAAATACCTTCACTTCTACATAAAAATAAAATGCTTTATAAGTCATTAAGGAATCTCAGATTTTTGCATAGTTCTGCAGATAACTCACGGAGAAGGCAATGGCATCCCACTCCAGTACTTTTGCCTGGAAAATCCCATGGACGGAGGAGCCTGGTAGGCTGCAGTCCTTGGGATCGCTACGACTTCACTTTCCCTTTTCACTTTCATGCATTGGAGAAGGAAATGGCAACTCACTCCAGTGTTCTTGCCTGGAGAATCCCAGGGACGGGAAGCCTGGTGGGCTGCCATCTATGGGGTCACACAGAGTCGGACACGACTGAAGCAACTTAGCAGCAGCAGCAGCAGCAGATAACTCAAACATCAACAATTTCAAACTACTCTTACACTGGAGGGGTTCTTGAATTGCACAAAACCTGACTGAAAGGAGTCACACACAATGACATTTTCAGGATGAAGAGGCTTTTATGTAAAATGCCATTTTAAATGAATTAGAAAAAAAACATCAAGCCTAAGCATACATATTTTTAATCATGAGAGTGGTTCAAATTCTCTTTAAAAGAGAATTTCTGAGAGACAAAAATGATTTTAAAATAGTAAACAATTTTCCCATTTTTAAATTTTCCAATTTTAACTAAACTGGAACTTCCTGAAAAACAGAAATAAGTTTGCCAATGGTTATTCAAGGCATAATTTCTGGTGCCTAAACAATGGTGACCAAAAGGGGCGTATTGATTACTTTGAGTAACTTCTTTGAGGTCCAGCAGGGAGCTGGTTAGGTTTTTTTCATATTATTACATTCCTTTATAGACTCTACTGGGTCCTTATCTGCTCAAATATTCTTTAATCCTTCTTACATTTGTTGTTCTATGACATTATTGGCAAAAGTCTACCACATTAAGTAGCTAATCCAGTGGTTCTCCCCTAGGCAGTTACAGATAACCTTTTCTCCTGTTTGACATTGAAGATCACAGTGATCTATGGTTCCTCCACCTCAAATATTTTCAGTCCTCTTTTTGCTTTTGCCTCCTTTATTTTTGGACTATAGTTGCTTTATGAGGTTCTGTTAGTTTATGCTGTACAGCAAAGTGAATCACTTATACATATACATATAATCCCCTCTTTTTTGAATTTTCTTCTCACTTAGGTCACCATAGATCACTGAATAGAGTTCCCTTTGCTCTACAGTAGATTCTCATTAGTTACCTATTTTACACGCAGTAGTCTATGTACGTCAATCACAATCTCCCAATCCACCGTTCCCAAATGTTGAGGCTTCTCAACAGGTGTCAAGCCTAATTCCTCTATTTTTACTATTGATTGCATTTACTTCACTTTCTCTGAGATAGAGTATCATCCTAAAACTCTCCTACTTTCTACCTCCAAAAATTCCCAACTTAACAAAACAAATAATAGTAATTAATTGGCCTTACCTCTTTAAGTACTCAGATTTCTCTTTCTGTCTCTATTTTTTTAGTACATACTAGCTCATTTCAGTGGAGAAGGCAATGGAACCCACTCCAGTACTCTTGCCTGGCAAATCCCATGGGCAGAGGAGCCTGGTAGGCTGCAATCCATGGAGTCGCTAGGAGTCAGACACGACTGAGCGACTTCACTTTCACTTTTCACTTTCATGCATTGGAGAAGGAAATGGCAACCCACTCCAGCGTTCTTACCTGGAGAATCCCAGGGATGGGGGAGCCTGGTGGGCTGCCGTCTACGGGGTCGCACAGAGTCGGACACAACTGAAGTGACTTAGCAGCAGCAGCAGCTCATTTCAGTCTAATTTCAGCACTTTTCTTGACTGAAATTACTCTGCCATACAGGACCACTGACTTTCAAAATGCCAGCTCTTATACTCTCTCCAGTCGTTTTTATGTTTGTTTTCCTCATATTGTTTTTCTCTATTATGAATGTTCTCCTTCTTCAGACTGTCATCATCTAGTCTTTCAGAGCATTAAATTCTATGAATCTCTTTCCTCTTTTCTGATTGTTCCTTTTCTCTTTGGCTAGATTGATCCTCTGTCTTTTTTTAACCTACTTTCATAAGTATTTCCTCTCTTCCACATGCACTGCATCCAAATATTCTATTATTTTATGTAAAATGTAATTTAAAAGAATGAGTCATAATTATAAAATCCTTAAATGGAAGAGTGGTATAAATAAACATTAACAGAGAAAAACATTCTAGAACCTAAATATATGTATGTTAGCCAAAACAATGGTATGACATTCTCCTATTTTTCTAATTGTTTTCACTTTTTCTTAAATTAATTTATTTATTTTAATTGGAAGTTAATTTCTTTACAATAATGTGGTGGTTTTTGCCATACATAGACACGAATCAGTCATGGGTGTACATATGTTCCCCATCCTGAACCCCTCTTTCCCATCTCCCTTTCCATCCCATCCCTCTGGGTGTTCCCAGTGCACTGGCTTTGAGTGCCCATTTCATGCACAGAACTTGGACTGGTGATCTATTTCACATATGGTAATATACATGTTTCAATGCTATTCTCCCAAATCATCCTACCCTCGCCTTCTCCCACAGAGTCCAAAAGTCTGCTCTTTACATCTGTGTCTCTTTTGCTGTCTTGCATATAGGGTCATCATTACCATCTTTCTAAATTCCATATATATGCATTAATATACTGTATCAGTGTTTTTCTGACTTACTTCACTCTGTTTAATAGGCTCCAGTTTCATCCACCTCATTAGAATCAATTTAAATGCGTTCTTTTTAATAGCTGAGTAATATTCCAATCCCAAAGAAAGACAATGCCAAAGAATGCTCTAACTACCACACAATTGCATTCATCTCACACGCTAGTAAAGTAATGCTCAAAATTCTCCAAGCCAGACTTCAGCAATATGTGAACTGTGAAATTCTTGATGTTCAAGCTGGTTTTAGGAAAGGCAGAGGAACCAGAGATCAAATTGCCAACATCTGCTGGATCATCGAAAAAGCAAGAGAGTTCCAGAAAAACATCTATTTCTGCTTTATTGACTATGCCAAAGCCTTTGACTGTGTGGATCACAATAAACTGTGGAAAATTCTGAAAGAGATGGAATATCAGACCACCTGACCTGCCTCTTGAGAAACCTATATGCAGGTCAGGAAGCAACAGTTAGAACTGGACATGGAACAAGGGACTGGTTCCAAATAGGGAAAGGAGTCTGTCAAGGCTGTATATTGTCACCCTGCTTATTTAACTTATATGCAGAGTACATCATGAGAAACACTGGGCTGGAAGAAGCACACGCTGGAATCAAGATTGCCAGGAGAAATATCAATAACCTCAGATATGCAAATGACACCACCATTATGGCAGAAAGTGAAGAGGAACTAAAAAGCCTCTTGATGAAAGTGAAAGAGGAGAGTGAAAAAGTTAGCTTAAAGCTCAACATTAAGAAAAGTAAGATCATGGCATCTGGTCCCATCACTTCATGGGAAATAGATGGGGAAACAGTGGAAACAGTGTCAGACGTTATTTTGGGGGGCTCCAAAATCACTGAAGATGATGATTGCAGCCATGAAATTAAAAGATGTTTACTTATTGGAAGGAAAGTTATGACCAACCTAGACAGCATATTAAAAAGCAGAGACATTGCTTTGTCAACAAAGGTCCATCTAGTCAAGGCTATGGTTTTTCCAGTGGTCATGTATGGATGCGAGAGTTGGACTGTGAAGAAAGCTGAGCGCTGAAGAATTGATGCTTTTGAACTGTGGTGTTGGAGAAGACTCTTGAGAGTCCCTTGGACTGCAAGGAGATCCAACCAGTCCACCCTAACAGAGACCAGTCTTGGGTGTTCATTGGAAGGACTGATGCTGAGGCTAAAACTCCATTACTTCGGCCACCTCATGCAAAGAGTCGACTCATTGGAAAAGACCCTGATGCTGGGAGGGATTGGAGGCAGGAGGAGAAGGGGACAACAGAGGTTGAGATGGTTGGATGGCATCACTAACTCGATGCACATGAGTTTGGGTGAGCCTCAGGAGTTGGTGATGGACAGGGAGGCCTGGTGTGCTGTGATTCATGGGGTCGCAAGAGTTGGACAAGATTGAGCGACTGAACTGAATATTCCATTGTGTATATATACCACAACTTTATTATCCATTCATCTGCCAATGGACATCTAGGCTGCTTCTGTGTCCTAGCTATTGTAAACAGTGCTGCAATGGACATTGGGGTACCCATGTCTCTTTCAATTCTAGTTTCCTCAGTGTGTATGCCCAGTAGTGGGACTGCTGGTAGAGATTTTTGAGTATATCATATTATCTGTAAACAATGATAATTTTTCGCATTCCTTATTTCTTAATTACATTGGTCATTAATTCCTGAAAAACTTTAACTGATAACTGTGGAAGTCATGATCTTGTGTTTCACCATTAAGCTTTAATCTCGAAATGTATTTTTATCACATAAAAAGTTATATTTATTTCTCTGTTGCTAAGACATTATTATCAAAGGTGAATTAAAATATACCACTGTGATTTTTTACATCTGTGGAAATGATTATACATTTTTTCTTATTTGAATGATTAACATGAATTATGGTCATATTTTACTTTAAATAGTTTTGTAAAATCTATATTATATCATTATGTATAACAGGATTGAATTGCTGAGGGATTCAGCATTACAACAAGTCACAGAAAAAAATGTAAACCTATTCTGGATTAAATGTGAGAAAGAGAAAAAAAAAACGAAGGAAGGAAGGATGAATGGAGGGAAAAAGAGGAAGGAGATGGAAAAGGAGGAAAGATGAGAGAAAATAGAAACAAAATCCTTTATTCAAATGAATTCTAATATGATGATTCTAAGAAATGATAAAAGCATGACTACTCTAGTGAAGTGAGGGTAACAAGCACAGCATTGCAATTGTTCAGCCATCCTGAACAATCAGAACATTTTTTGATGTACCTGAATTGAACTCTGAGGAACAGAATTTGTTTTTTTTTTTTTCCTTTTTTTAACTTTTTTAACTTTAGTTTTTGAGGTAACATGATTTATAGCATTACATAAGTTTCATGTGTACAACACCACACTTCTACTTCCATATACCCTTACAACATGCTTACCACCAGAAATTTAGTTTCCATCTCTCACTACACAGTTGATCCCCTTTACCCATTTCATCCAGCCACCCATCCCTACTCCTTTTTTTTTAATATAAATTTATTTAAATTGGAGGCTAATTACTTTACAATATTGTATTGGTTTTGCCATACATTGACATGAATCCACCACGGGTGTACATGTGTTCCCCATCCTGAACCCCCCTCCCACCTCCCTCCCCATCTCATTCCTCTGGGTCATCCCAGTGCACCAGCCCCAAGCACCCTGTCTCATGCATCGAACCTGGACTGGCGATCCATTCCACATATGATAATATACATGTTTCAATGCCATTCTCCCAAATTATCCCACCCTTGCCCTCTCCCACAGAGTCCGAAAGACTATTCTATACATCTGTGTCTCTTCTGCTGTCTTGCATATAGGGTTATTGTTACCATCTTTTTAAATTCCATATTTATGTGTTAGTATACTGTACTGGTGTTTTTCTTTCTGGCTTACTTCACTCTGTATAATAGGCTCCAGTTTCATCCACCTCATTAGAACTGATTCAAATGTATTCTTTTTAATGGCTGAGTAATACTCCATTGTGTATGTACCACTGCTTTCTTATCCACTCGTCTGCTGATGGACATCTAGGTTGCTTCCATGTCCTGGCTATTATAAACAGTGCTGTGATGAACACTGGGGTACACGTGTCTCTTTCAATTCTGGTTTCCTCAGTGTGTATGCCCAGCAGTGGGATTGCTGGGTCATATGGCAGTTCTGTTTCCAATTTTTTAAGGAATCTCCACACTGTTCTCCATAGTGGCTGTACTAGTTTGCATTCGCATCAACAGTGTAAGAGGGTTCCCTTTTCTCCACACCCTCTCTAGCATTTGTTGCTTGTAGACTTTTGGATAGCAACCATTCTGGCTGGCATGAAATGGTACTTCATTGTGGTTTTGATTTGCATTTCTCTGATAATGAGTGATGTTGAGCATCTTTTCATGTGTTTGTTAGCCATCTGTATGTCTTCTTTGGAGAAATATCTGTTTAGTTCTTTGACCCATTTTTGATTGGGTAGTTTATTTTTCTAGAATTGAGCTGCAGGAGTTGCTTGTATATTTTTGAGATTTATTCTTTGTCAGTTGCTTCATTTGCTATTATTTTCTTGAGGAACAGAATTTGAAATCTCAAACATGCTTAACTCATTTATTTATTCGACAGATTCTTTATTATAAAAGATATATATTCATACAAGCTAATTCAAATACTAAACAGTATTAAATGAAATGCAAAAGTATCTTTCACTACCCTCCCTAGGCTTAAATACTCTAAACTCTATTCTTTTTTTTCTGAAGTGTAATTGACATAATATTATACTGATTTCAGTTGTACCACATACAGATGCAATGTTTCTATACATTGCAAAATGACCACCATGATAAGACTATTTACCATCTGTCACCATACCAAGTTAACTTTTAGGATTTATTCTCTTGGCAACTTAAAAGTATGCTCTACAATATTCTTGAACAAAGTCTCCATGCTGTACATTATATCGCCATGGCTTATTTTATAACTGGAAATTGTACCTCTTGACTCCTTTCAGTCATTTCACTCACTCCCCAATCTTTCTCCTCTCTAGCAACTATCATTCTGTTCTTGTATGTAAGATTTTTGTTTTGTTTTGCTTTGTTGATTTGTTTTGTTTTTAGATTCCACATACAAATGAAATCATATAGCACAAGGTTGATGTCTCCCTGTGTAAATTCCCTGAGGGTACATCTTAGCATCTAGATACATTGCAATCAATCATCCCCTGACTTCCAGCAGATGTTTTAAGATTAACAAATGAGTCTCTTTTATATAGTTTAGATGTTTTTAAAACTAAAGCTTTTGTACTGGGTCATTTGATAACTGAAACCACACGTGAGCTCTTTAAAAGGAGTATCTTGGTTCATTACATCCCTTTGTATCCCTTGGATGCAAACCGCACTGGTTTTCTAAACCAAACATTTGGAGATTCGTTTCTCTGGCGCAAGTCCCAAAGGTTGGGGTGCCTGATATGGAGCAAGTGTTGTGTGCTAAGTCACTTCAGTTGTGTCTGACTTTTTGTGTATCTATGGACTGTAGTCTGCCAGGCTCCTCTGTCCATGGAATTTTCCAGTCATCAATACTGGAGTGGGTAGCCATTCTCTTCTCCAGGGGATCTTCCAGACCCAAGGATTGAACCTGGGTCTCCCTCATTGCAAGCAGATTCTTTACTGTCTGAGCCGTCGGAGAAGCTCTTACCCTCTGTTAATTCTTTACTTCTCTATTACCCTCTCATTCACTGTGCTTCTGCTTCTCTGGAAGCCTTCTTCTTCAAACATGCCAGGTCTCATTCAGCCAGTGTATCTGCACTAGAACCTCCATGTTGACTGCTCAATCAAATCACATACCCTTATTCATAGTCGAATAAAAATTTCTCATGACAAACAATTCTGCCATATGTTCACTTTCAAAATTCTGAGATACATAGATACAAGCATAAAAAATTTGGATTGAATAGGTAAATTTCCCCTGTGTTCTATACTTTCTGCATCCTTGGAGTAACATTCTGCAAATTACTTTTTATCTCCTTTACATCATCCAATTCTTCACCCCATTAGTTTCTCCCACTTAGAACCCAGATGTGTTTATTATTTTCTTAAAGAACCACAATAACAAAGACCTCTCTGGTCCCTGCTTCCCTCTCAAGCTTCTTATCTCTTTCCCTTCTGCCAAAATTCTTGGGGATAAATCCATACTGTAGCACCTAACTTCTCATCTTTCATTTCAGACCATCGCACCTAACTTCAGACCATCTTCCTCCTGCCCCTCTACTTCTCCTAAACTATCTTCATCATCATTATTAACAACTTACCAATTGTTAAGTTCAAGGGCACCTTTTAAGGTCCTCACGTCACTTGACCTTTCTTCAGGACATTCAACATGACTGAGTCCTTACCCATCTCAGCTCCCCTTTCCCATTACCCTGACTTCGTCCTTTATTGGCTCTTTCCTAGAACACTGTAATAACTGGTTTCCCTCCAATCTGTCTTTTCCACCACCTCCAGTTTTCTTTCTAATACCCACATCTGTTCAATTCAAAGAAGATTTTGGGAGTTGCCAAAATAAAGAAGATAATTCTAAGGGCAAATGTTCTCAATATGATATTAAGGAGTAAAACATTTTACAAACTGTATAAACTGGATAAAAATTGTATGACTAGTATAACTTCAACTATATATGAATATATGTAATGTACATGAAGCATGTATATATAAGCATGTGTGTATTTTTTGTGAAAAAAAAATAAAAATGTGAACATGGTTTTCTGTTAGTAGAATCCTGAATGCTTATTTTCTAAATTAGCATTTATTACTCTTGTAATTTAGAATAAAATGTGATGTGTAGTATGTTAGAAAGCATTTAATTTTGTTTGAGGCATGAAAAAGTACAAGAAAGCTAAAGATGTAGCATTGCTCTAGCCAGTTTTTGAAGAATAAAAGGGCATTTTCCAGGTAGAAAAAAGTGTCTTTTAGTAGAAAATCCAGAGATGAGAAAAAAAACACAGAATATTCCAGTAGGCTAGAAAATATGGTGAGTTCTCATTATGATAGTCTTCTCTATAGTCCTTGTTAGTATAACGATCTCCAAATACATCCTTCAAGGTTTTTCATAAAATTTGCTTCTGCTGACCCATGGTCACCTCTGATTGTAGCATAGCTCTCTTATTTCTGTCCCCCTTGACTTAGACCATGCCACCATATTACATAATAATAGAACAGTCCTCATTGATTGGCCGGATCCCAAACCCTTGTTTCCTACTACAATTTCCCTGCCTCTGTAGTTGTAACTTGCACGGATTATTTCTAGGCAGTAGCATAGAAAGTGATAGATGAACACAATATCCCCATCTACCAACTCCAAATCCAACCACTCATATACCAGACACTCCAACTACACATATACCCATACTCACACTCTTAGATCTTTCCTCTAAGATGTGTATCATCTCCATAGGCATAAAAATGCCATAAAAACCAGCTCAGTGTGGAAGCTTTTATAAATGTCTTCCATCAATATTTCTCATATTCAGGATAACTTCAATAAAAAGCACAAATAATCTGTTTTCTGAATTTGCTACTTTTTAGCAAAACTTCATCTTGAGATGGCTGCTTTCTAATCTTTTCACCAAAAGTTATTTCATAAGAATGACTTAAATGTGTTTTAACAAGTAACAAATGCACAATGAGTAGGATCAAGTCAGCACAACTGCTATTTTTCTATCTAAAACAACCATTCAAGTTGGTATTAATTTTGATGTGAGTGAACAGGTTAGAGGGATGGAAATAATACTGGCCTGGAATGTAGGGAACTCATATTCTTGTCCTGAGATTGCTAACTGCCTATAGGACTTTGGGAAAAATATTGCAATTCTCAGTCCTTCAACCTCCTTATCTCTAAAATGAAGTCTTTGAAATAATTTAACCAAAAATGTCTCTCTGACTCTAAAATTCAATGTCTATAAAGAAATATTATATGCAAGTTTACCATAACTCTGTATCTCATTTTGCCCATTTGCAAATCAAACTTTAATATAATTTTCAACACTGATTTTTATTTTTACCTTTGAATAACAGTGATAAAACAAAAGTAAATTATCCTGAACTTCAATTTGAAGCCAACTTTCTCAAACACTAGAATAATGTAGTGTTTTTGTCACTGTAGACAAAATGTTTATAGGCCTAGAAACACAGCATATTTTCAGTCCTTAGAAGACAATTCTTAATACTATTATACTGAAATCAAATTCTGTCTTCTCTGTAGAATTGTGAGCCACATTATTAGATGTCTTACCATAAGCATGACTTAAGATGTAAGACATCTGAGTAATAATTGTTTTAGTATTTTCAATAAAATAAACAGTCTTTTCACTGTGTGATACTAGCCTTTAAAGTAATAAATGCATTACCTTCTCATAGAAATTAGAGTGCAAATGCCGAACATGCATGTCAGCAATTTTAAAAACCAACAATACATTAAGCACTGAGACACAAGCAAAATTAGGCTGTCACATCCCCCTACACCAAAAAAAAATGTGTTACCTTCTGTTTGTGGAACCAGCTCTATTTTATAATGTGTGTTCAGTCATTTAGTCGTGTTTGACTCTTTGCAACCCCGTGGACTGTACTCCACCAGGCTTCTCTGTCCATGGATTTTCCAGGCAAGAATACTGGAGTGGGTTGCCACTTCCTATGGTAAAAGTAAAGTGAAAGTGAAAGTGTTGGTCGCTCAGCCGTGTCCAGCTATTTTCGACCCTACTGGACTGTAGCCTGCCAAGCTCCTCTGTCCATGGAATTCTCCAGGCAAGAATACTGGAATGGGTTGCCATTCCCTTCTCCAGGGAATCTTCCCCACCCAGGGATAGAACTCATGTCTCCTGCATTGCTGGCGGATTCTTTACTGTCTCAGGCACCAGAGACACCCCCATGGTAAAATAATTTAAACATAATTTAAAGTTACAACTAACGCTAACATGCCTGGTCAATATCTTTAAAATAACTAGCTAAATAATAGCTTCTTTTACTGTATTCTATTACAATTTTTTTCATATAATAGATAAATTTTGAGTGATTTCCCAGGACTAGGTATAAAAAACAATTACCTAAATTGACTACATACACTGATACCATTTAGCCAAAGCAATGTAAAACAATTTTATCTTCTTTGAAGTAGCAGTACTTAGTTTTGTCAAGAAAATCACTGTACCAGTAGAAACTCCAAAATTAATTTTAGAAGCTTGGAATCCCCAACAGTTATCATTTATCTCTTCAATTTATGGCTTGGTCACATCCTAATTACAGACACATGACTATGAAAGTCAATGATATTTTCCAAGCATGAATCTGTTGTTTTACCTTCAAGATTTAAAAAAAAAAAAATCCAATCTCTGACTGCTTACCACTAATATTAACAAAAATCATCCTAATACATTCATGGGCATATTGAAGTCTCTGTATAGTGCCAAACAACTGGAAGAGTCAATCAAATTAGATGTTGAAGATTTCAGTACTGGAAAAAATTCACTAATTTATTTTTCACTTATAACCAAATCTAGGTCTATAAAAATAAACTATAATTTTAATTTGTTTATGTTTATGGCCAAACATAAAGGAAGTCCGAGTCTTTATTTTTCAACCAAATGTATACAGCTTAGATGTGCAATAGAATTTTTAAATCATAACCCTTAGCTCCACAGAATAAGATTTCAAAGATTTCCTGATTGATTAATCAATTGCACAACTTTCAGAGTAAACACATAGCAAAAAAGAAAAAAAAAAAACCCATAAATTCTTTGTTTTCTAGATTTTCAAAGATATAATGAAAATATAACTTTCATTATATCTTTGTAAACATCAGAAATTATATTTTCTCATTGATCAATTAAAGCCTGTTTACATGAAACTGTAGCCATCAGTTTTTTTGTGTTAAAGAATTTTAAAATGCATGAGAAACTTGGTCGAATAACAGTAAAATTACGTCCATGCATTAGTATTTTTAAGAGGCCAAAAAATGATATTCTATTGCCATGATGAGACTAGAATTAATTTAAATAACTTTGGGCTTGATTCATGAAAAACAAAAATACTTACACAGTAGGGGGGCATTATTTCTGCATTTTTTTTTTTATATGCACAAGTCATGGTCTGTATTCAGCTTCCAATTCAAAAAGAAAAGTTGCAGATTTATGTAGGCAGGTTTTTGTGTGAGTGCACAGTTCCAAAGTGAAAAATAAATACGCCTGTAGAGAACTTATGCCTTTTAGCAGAGTGTTAAAAGGATTGTAGGCTGAACTCCAGGCAAAAAAATCTCATCCCAATAAATTATTACCAAAATGTTAGCAAGCACCACGTTGTCACACTCAGGCAGCAGGGACATAATGGTGACACAGAAGAAAACTGCCACATAAATCACTTTAAAATAGCCCTTTGCTCAGTATAGGGGGAAAACTTCCCTCCTCAGCTGATTCTCATCTTCCACCTTTTCATCTCTGTGATAAAATGGCAACTGTCCAAATCACTAAAAATAATTTAAAATAAATCCCTAGAGATAGTGCTGCCAAACTTAGTAAAGCCTTTCATAATTATGAAAGAAACAGATAGATAGAGAATGTGTAAGAAAAACTCTTTTCAGAAATGGTCTCCCTTTTAAATCTGAATTGATAAAGTTAAACACAGGTTTTAAACTAAACCAGAAGACATATAAATACTGATCTTTTTTCTTAATTCTTCTTGGGAAATACATCTTTTATAAAGTATAGAAATAAAAAACAGTGGATTATGTTAGTAAAATAGTGTGGTATTGTCAGGGCCATTTCCATAGAGGGGAATGCAATTAAATTCATGAAAAAATGTTCTCAGGATTTTTATGTATATCTTGAAAAGCCAAATTTAAGCATTCAGATCACAACTAAAATTATTTTTTAAATAACCATTCAATAGGAAAATATATCTATTAAAGTCTTTGAATTAAATGGGCTTTGAATTAAATGGGCTTTGCAATTATGATCATAAAAAGTCATTCTAGTGGCAAATAAGTCAATATTATTTATATTTTCTTCAAAATAAAATAGTCTATGTGTTTTTGAAAGACATATTTGCATGTTTATAGAAATAAAGTAGCTGTCAAAAATAAAGTTAATCAATTTTATTTTAAGAAAGTAGGTAGAAACACTGTCATAACTCTATAGTGTCTCATGTTCTTAAAAAAAAATCAATTTTGTTGCTCTTTATGCCTTACACAAATTGGAAATCTTAGCTACCTCAGAAGTGCATCCTGTGAAAAAATTTTATCTTCAGCTTTACTTTTTAATCATGTTTTGAAAATAACTCAGGAATAAACCTAGGCATTCAAGATAATTTTATTAATTCTGTGAAAACTATTGCATCATAACCCAAAGAGCACTCAACTACTTTACTTGTCAATTTTGAAACAGAAGGACTAGTTACTGTCTTAAATTTAGCATCTGTCCTTAAGATGAAGCAGAAGAAAAAAAAAAAAAACCTTGCAATTTAGACAGTTACCAAATTACCAAAACTGTATAGCAACTCTTAATGAGCAAAACCATTAACAATTTTCCGACTGAAGCCCCTGTTCAAATACCTCGGACACCTTGTTAGCACAGAATGAGGTGTTCAATCAAGAGACTGGGAATTGGAAGTACCAGGGCACAGTTTTGAGTGGTGATTACAAGGGCGAGAGGGTGAGTGCCAAAGTAACAGTCTTCTACCCTGCAGGAAGCTGAGAAACCTTCAAGTCTACATTTGTAAATCAGGCCCGGTGATTACAGCAGTCACAAGCAAAGAACATATGAAACAATTATTTGCACCATTCTTTCACTGTTTTAATTTGCTCTTAAAATGAACAAGATGATCCCCAGAGTCACTGGCACTTTGTCTTTATAAATTTAGTGCATGCTCTAGGATTTTTCATGGCACTATAAGCAACAGAAAAGACTAAAGGAATCATTTCAAAGAACATTCTTTTTTCTCACAAGCTATATAATTATTCAGGTTTGTTGTAACTTTAAATGTACAAAGAAGTCTGCAGTTTATTTTAGTAAGTTTAGTGGTTGACTCTTTTTAAAACCTAAGATATGTGTTGGTTAATTATTCATTTCTAATTTTTGTGTTATATTTTTCTCTCTAAATGAAGTGACTGACACTGAAACGCTTGCGTTAAACTGATGAGAGTAGCACAATGTTTCCAGGTTTTACCTGTCTTAATCTTTTTTCTGCCAACTGACAGCTTACAAATAAGTTACTGAAAGATTTTTTTTTTTACCTTAGACTCTAGTACTTAAGGTGCCCTCAAAATTTAATAATTGAGCAATATCAAACTTGTGTGTAAGAGAATATATTTAAGGAAAACATTATTTTTAAAATAAACATCATTTTTCTTAAGTGAAAAAGTTGCACTGAAAAAACAACACTAAACAGAAAAGCAAACCTTTAAAACACCAATATATTAGACTGATTTTATTGCTATTAAGCACATTTTTCAACTGAGTTGCCTATTGATAGAATTAATATTTAGGTGTCATAAAACAAAGAGTTTATAGGTAGAAAAAGGAATTGTAAACATATATTTAAATTTTTTATTCATGTTATAAAAATCACATATGTGCATAATTTTTCTCTTCTGAATTATTTAAAGGATGATATTCTAATTGTTTGGGGGATAGTTTTGCTAATTAATTACAGAATTACAGACACGAGGATCTACATATAAGATGGATGATTATATTATTATGTCTTTATAATTTTATAAACAACTTTGTTATGAGTTAACCTGAAAAAGAATTTTCAAAAGAACTTACTTAAACACAAATTTATTTTATTATCTTTTATTTCATGCAAACATATTAAATGCTAGATTCTAAGTCTGTATTTTCTTCAATATTTGTATACTGGAAACTATAAAGCATTTTTTAAAAAACTTCAATCCATTTTCAAATTTGAAAACATCACAACATCCTATTTATATAAGCAAGAAAGGAAAATAATACAATTTTAACTACTCACAACTGATTTCTGAAAACCTATTAAATAATATGATTGTCTATTTTTGAAACAGGTTTATGTACTTTCCTAGAGAGCTTTCTATTTCCTCTTGACTATTATTTCTGTCAGTTTGTTTGCTGAATGGTACAATATTAAGTTTTCAGATTTTAATTTCCCATAATAAATCAATGGTTTAAAATACTGTAAACTCATATGAGAGATTACCATGTAATTTTGTAATGTATTACAATCACATCATTTGTCCCCAAACCCACAGTGATTATTGTTAAAATGCTCCCTTTCTCAACCAGTAAAATCTTATCCAAATGTAGAGGGCGCTGTTGTTCATGTATTTTGAAAGTGTTTCATAAAGCAAAATACATTCAGCTAATAGTTTAGTATTTGTTTTTCAATAACTGCCTGTAAATTACAGTGGAAGTATTAACATGCAAAGCCTGAATTTAAATTTAAAGTAAATATTTATATACTAAGTCATTAAAGTTGTTGTATTTGCCATCAAGGATATGTGTATTTTTAATCAACCGAGTTCTAACAAAACTTCTATCCATTTTAAACATCCTGATTACTAGATTCTATACAAATATTTCAATTTTTTGTGGCATAGTTATATAAATGAATGATCTTGTGCTTAGAAGATGCATGCTGAAAATTCTAGAGGTGTCATTTTCAAATAGTTCAAAGAAAAAAAGAAGTAAATGTGGAAAACATGCAAGTTTTTTAAATTATGCTTCCAACATTTTCTATATTTGAAATTTTTCAAAGTAAAATCTTGAGGGAAATATTCTGGCTATGTAGCTCATTTTTAATTTCTATGACTATTTCTGTTAGTTTTTTTTCTAAGTAAGCATACATTTTAAAAGTATTTCACTGAGCATGCTAGCTTCTTTTTTGGCTAACTTTTAAAGCAGTCCTAAAACATAAAAGCTTATTTTGATTATATGACAAATAGAATATTTCTTTCATTTATGCATTGAGACAAAGCAGAGAAAAATAATTTTAAAATAAAAATTTATATTTCACTCCTATTTTTACAAATGTTTTGAAATGAGTATATAAAATAGTGATTTCTCTGTGTTTTAAACATTTTCTCCAATATGAAATCATTTGAGTTCACATCTTTTTTTCTATGACATATGGTTGCTGTAAAGAAATTTAAAATAGATTTAAAAATGCAAGTAAATCGTGGTCAATCTTGTTCTAAACACAAAATTTAGGTAAGCCATTGTTATAACTTAAAAAATCAGTTTTTAAGTTCTAAAAATTTGAATGCAACTTTATATAGAAAGCATTGAATAAATGCTGCACAAAACAAATCAGCACTTTACCAGAAATGACAAATACTATATAAGCATTAAAATTCTAGATTTAAAATGCATTAACTTAGAAAACTGAAGCCAGACACTAAAAACAGATTATATTATTCTACTGTAGTTTTTATTCTTAATTCTTTACATTTAATGTAATGTACTTAGAATTAACCATTTCATGTTTTCTTTCCATTGTTGTATATTTGCTATATCTAAATGTATTTTTTAAATATTTTTATATGGTGATATATGCCGAATAAAGTTAAGAAAAGGATATTCTCTCCAGTTAAGATTACATTTGAAATCATCCAGATTTTGAATATTTCTTTTTTTGTTTATATTATCAGGCACTATTGAAGCAGCAGTAATACCTCTCTTTTTCTTTGAAATTTAACTTGCAGAAAAAAAGAGGGAGAGAACATGAGTGACTAGAATATGTAAATATATATTCCATGTATATCCATAAAATGAAATCACTAGAGAAACATAAATATAGCTTAAAGAAAAGTTCTGACTGTAACTCAGGCATAACTTTTCACCACTTCAAGTTATTTTAAAATCAAAATAAGCATGGCAGAAAGCACAAGAAGTAAAAGCAGTTCACTAAAATGGCTCGTAATTTGCTCTTTTGAATAGGGTATCTGAAAGTTTGTCCAGTTAAACTGTATCTAATCTAGCACAAGTAGTCATTGTCTGATT
This sequence comes from Bos indicus, assembly GCF_029378745.1. Classification (NCBI taxonomy): domain Eukaryota; kingdom Metazoa; phylum Chordata; class Mammalia; order Artiodactyla; family Bovidae; genus Bos; species Bos indicus. The sequence goes on from NC_091760.1 coordinate 121,066,148, forward strand.
TTTATGGTATCCATGAACATTCAAGAAGTTTTCCACCTTAAAAAACAAGGAGGTTGGGGTAGGGGACAGTAGAGGGGGAGGGCTGATCCATAACTAAGTAACAGTTGCCTTTTATGATTGGCAAGTTCTTTGGGACCAAGATGCCCCCCAGCCTGACTGATGAGGACGCTGAGATGCAGTTCGGCCCTGTCTTTATGTCAAATCACTGCCATCAAAACAATGGCTCATATTACATGAAAATCTTGTGCAAATGAGCCATAATGGGAGTGAATGACAATCTTGTAAGACCATGCAGCAGGGTCCTCCTTTGATCTGAAATACTGTTAATCTTTCAAACATAGCACACTAAGTATACTTGGCAAATCCTATATGAGAAAGTCCCTATAGTTTAGAGTCAGAGAGAAACAAGCTGAAGTGAAATAGATACCAATAAAAAGTTCCCTACTGGCCATGGATTTCCATTTTACTTGTCATTTTTTATTTTTGTGGTGGTGTTGTTTTGGTAGTTGTCATTTTGGTTTAGACTTTTTCATAACATTTATATTTTATACTTCCTTACTGTAAAATTTCAGTTACAATTGTTTTACATATATTGGGTTGAATTTTAAACAGCTGCTGTTGAAAATTATTTTGAAAAAAAACTTAGGACGGATATAATTTGAGAATGTGTGAAATTCCTTATTTACATGGGCTTTTGTCATTAATCATCGTGGACTCAGACTGGTGGTTTATATGCTGTTATGCCAAAACATGAGAGAGGAGAGAACTTTCAAGCATGGTGTTTTCTAGAGTAAGAAAAGAGTGATTTAGGTGTTTCTATTTCTAAGGTGTTTTAAGCAACCATGGAAATATACCTCATGTGGAGTTATAGATCACCCTTTAGATAACAAAAGGCATTTTCTTTCATTTACTAGTATCAAAATCAAACTGTTGGTTGAGTAGCCAAATATGTAAGGCACATGGAGACTAACGCAAGCTGAGTCAATCACGGTAATTCAGTGCTGGTAGGAAATATGCCTCTTCAGTTGTGCTCTGCTTTTGAAGTGTTGCCTAAAAATCAGCCTTGGGCTTCAAAGAGAGAAGGATTATAGCCTTTATCCAGCAATTAATATGGCTGGAACTCAGAATGTCAGCGTCTAACCACGATCTTGGCCGAATAGGAGCATAGCAGGAATTCATTCTCCTTTAAGACTTGGAATAAATCATAAAAATGAATAAATAAGCAGTGAAATATCATGAATGTGTGACAGCAAAGAAAGGGGGAAAAAATAAACCCTGCTTGCTTTCTTGACATGCAGACAAGCCCTCCCCAAAAAATGATGTCCCCAGTCCTTTCAGTCTTCTCCACCTAGAGCATTTTAATCTCCCACCAACTGTTTAACAGAGAGAAGTGCTATTAGAGAGAAAGCCATTCCTTTTGCTTCTAACACAGATCAGATGACAACCTCTCCAAGGCCCTCCTCTGTCAGAGTTCAAGGGTTCAAAGATGGTCAGAATATCAAACACCAGAAAAGCAGCAGGGTTTTGCAGGAAGAGTTTAAGGACATTAGATTAGGCAGAGCGGGCAGAAGAGACACCCGTGTTAGGTTTCATTTTCATACTCAATCTCATTTTAAATGCCTTCTGCCAATAGCTTAGGGTAGACGAGTGAGCCCCTTCTGCTACTGGGTTACTGTAGAAGGCAAGTCCTTAAAATACCACACATTTCTACTTAATATTCTGGTATGTTGGAGGTCAAATATTAAATGACAAAATGTTCTCACCTCACCTCCATAACAATAGCGTATTTGGAATTACTCTTTCAACATGATGTGTGTAATTTGGTCTAAAGGCAAAAAGGTGTCATGTCACTTCTTCTAGGAGTTGTGAACAACAATGAAGGAAATCTCTCATTGAGTTTGGGGAAGATTCTCTCTTAAACATGGTAGACCTTCCAGAACAACCAAGCAATCTATCCTTTAAAATCATAGAGTTGTTGCTGCTTGTTTACTGACATATTTTTCTACTGACTCTGAGAAAAACCCATATGTATTTACAGAAAAGTGTGGCTTCTCATGACAGGCTAAACCATGTGTTTGATTAATAAGCAAAGTCTATTGCTCCGTACAGAGGTTTTTGTGTGAAGACACTTGAACAATGAACTCCAGAAAATCTAATATTAACAGAAAAGTTTAATATGTAATATAGCCTCTTTGACATCACATACATTTTACCCTCAGATTCCACACATACAGAATTGAGATCACAAAGGCATTTGACTTTATTTTTCTTGCATTTAAGATATATCCTGTATTACAGAGCTTTGCATTTGATGCTCTTATGAATGGGCTGATGGTGACTTTAGTTCCAAGAAAGTTGGAAAGAAGAGGAAAAGTTGGTTGATGGACTAAATCTCTAAGAGAAGGCAAAGTGATAGATTTGGCCTCCTTATGTTAAAAATGGGGGCAAAATATGTGTTCATAAACTTAAGCAGGATTTTCCCCCCTCTTCTATTTTTGTCATCTTGCTTTTGAAACAGTGACATTCCCATTCCTAGTTTAAGTATGAGAGAGCCCACCATGGCTATTTTGCCACAGAACAACAGGGTCATGAGTGTAAGCAAACATGAGTCAAAGAACGATGGGGTCAAAGAAACAAAATTTGTCAGCCAGGAAAAGGGAAACAGGAAGCTGGGAGCAAACCTGCTTTTAAGACTTTATCAGGATGATTACTTTTTAGATGGGCAAAGTTCTCTGATAACACCCATTATCCAGAAACCTGGGGTTTGGACAATGTCTACTGATACAAAGCATACCATGGAATTTCCCTATTATGATTAGTTGTCAGTAGAGCTCAATTGTTCTGTCCAAACTATTTAAAACTAGTTTCTAAAGAACCATAACCAATGTATGGTTTAATGTTAACTAGATCCACTCACAATCCCTATCCTGTCCTTACCCCTATCAGTGCCCCTCAAGAACCACACAGCTATAAATCAATATGTGCCTGCATACATGCATGCTAGGTTGCTTTCAGTTCAGTTCAGTTCAGTCGCTCAGTCGTGGCCGACTCTTTGCAACCCCATGAACCACAGCACGCCAGGCCTCCCTGTCTATCACCAACTCCTGGAGTTCACCCAAACTCATGTCCATCAAGTCAGTGATGTCATCCAGCCATCTCAGCCTCTGTCGTCCCCTTCTCCTCCTGCTCCCAATCCCTCCCAGCATCAGAGTCTTCTCCAATGAGTCCAACTCTTCGCATGAGGTGGCCAAAGTATTGGAGTTTTACCTTTAGCATCAGTCCTTCCAATGAACACCTAGGACTGATCTCCTTTAGGATGGACTGGTTGGATCTCCTTGCAGTCCAAGGGATTCTCAAGAGTCTTCTCCAACACCACAGTTCAAAAGCATTAATTCTTCAGCGCTCAGCTTTCTTCACAGTCCAACTCTCACATCCAAACATGACCACTGGAAAAACCATAGCCTTGGTAACCTTTAATTCTTTGAGACCCCCACGGAGTGTATCCTGCCAGGCTCCTCTGTCCATGGGATTCTTCAAGCAAGAATATTGGAATGGGTTGCCATGCCCTCCTCCTGGTGATTTCCAGATCCAGGGATCCAACCCCATCTCTTATGTTTCCTACATTGGCAGGTGGTTTCTTTACCACTAGTGCCACCTGAGAAGTCCGTAAATAAATATATACATAAGATATAATATAAATATGACAGATGTGTAACAAGTCTATGTTTATTAAATAAAATCTATTTAACTGCATTACTACATCAAAATATTTTGTTGTGTAAAACTTTTTGTTATTGGTGTGCATATGAAATTAGTATTTTCCATAATAATAATATTCTGTGAAAAATACAAAATTTTTAAAAAACAGGAAGAGAAAAAAATGTGATTGTTGTGTCCTATAAAGCTGAAAAGGGAAAGCCAGAGGAACCAGAGATCAAATTGCCAACCTTCACTGAAATTGCCAACATTCACTGAAACATTCATTGAGAAAGCTAGGGAAATCCAGAAAAACATCTACCTCTGTTTCATCAACTACACCAAAGCCTTTGACTATGTGGATTGTGATAAACTTCGAAAAGCTCTTAAAGAGATGAGAATACCAGACCATCTTACCTGTCTCCTGAGAAACTTGTATGTGGGTCAAAAGCAACAGTGAGAACCCTGTATGGAACAACTGATTGGTTCAAGATTGAGAAAGGAGAAAGACCGGGCTGTTTGCTGTCATCCTTCTTGTTTAATCTATATGTTGAGTGCATCATGAGAAATGCCAGGCAAGTTACAAGCTGGAATCAATAGAAGCAGGAGAAACATCAACAACCTTGTATATGTGGATGATATCACTCTAATGGCAGAAAACAAAGAGGAACTAAAGAGCCTCTTGATGAGGGTGAAGGAGGAGAATGGAAGAGCCAGCTTAAAAATAATATTAAAAAAACTAAGATCATGGCATCTGGCCCCATTACTTCATGGCAAATAGAGGGGGAAAAGATGAAAGTAGTGACAGATTTCCTCTTCTTGGGCTCTAAAATCACTGTGGATGGTGACTGCATCCATGAAATCAGAGGACATTTGTTTCTTGGCAGGAGAGCTATGACAAATCTAGACAGTGTGTTGAAAACCAGAGACATTACCCTGCCAACAAAGGTCCGAAATAGTCAAGTCTATGATCTACCCAGTGTTCACATACAGTTGTGACATCTGGACCATACAGAAGACAGAACACAAAAGAATTGATGCCTTCGAACTGCAGTGCTGGAGAAGACTCCTGAAAGTCCCTTGAACAACAAGGAGATCAAACCAGGAAATCAACCCTGAATACTTGTTGGAAAGACTGATGCTGAAGCTGAAACTCCAGTATTTTGGTCATCTGATGCAAATAGCTTACTCATTGGAAAAGTCCCTGATACTGGGAAAGATTGAGAGCAGAAGGAGAAGAGGGCATCAGAGGATAAGATAGCTGGCTGGCATCACCAATGCAATGGACATGAATTTGGACAGACTTTGGGAGATGATGAGGAAGAGACAAGTCATGCCACAGTCCATGGGGTTGCAAAGAGTCGGACATGACTGGGCTACTGAACAACAATAAAGCTGAAATTTCTACAGGGTCCTTAACACTTTCCTTTTTATTTTTATTTGGTAAACTCATTTCTAAGTCTTCTTGTCTAGTATTTTTAATTTTTATTCATTTAATCTTTTACATGGGTTCAAACTGCTAAACAAGGTGTGAAAATTCTTCTTCTTACCCCTCTTTCCATTTTTCTCTTATCTAGACAGATAATTTTTATGTTTTTTTCACAATCTTTATGTATATACAAGAAATATAATCAATCACTTTAGCCCCTCTGAAACATGCATCTCTTCCTTCTTTCCTTCCTCTTATCTTTGTCTCTTGCTTCATCGTTACGGCAATGCCCTCTTTTTCCCATTCATCTACTAACTTACTCCATGTGCCTCCATCTTTTCCTTTTTCCTCCTCTAACAATGGAAAATATATTTTTTTCCTCCTAGTCCAACTGTTCTACACCTGCTCTACACAGGATTTTTGGCACTGACTCAAAACTTCACTCCTCAGTTCCCCACTTTCTTTTCTTGCACCCCCACTGTTACTTCTCAAGATTCTCAAGCAATTTACATTTAAATAATTAAAATGTATTTCCTCAGTCCCACCAGTTCCATTGCATGTGCACAGTAGTCACATGTGGCTAGTGACTACTGAACTGCTTAAATGCAAAACATATCAGTTATATCATTAACAAATATTTTGTCCCTTTCAGTAGGTTGTCTTTTCATTTTGTTGCTGGTTTCTTTTGCTGTACAAAAGCTTCTAAGTCTAATTATGCCCTATTTGTTTATTTTTGCTTTTATTTCTTTTGGTTTTGGAGAAGACCCTCCCCCAAAATTACTACAATTTAAATCAAGGAGTGTTCTGCTTATGTTTCCCTCTAGGAATTTTCTATAGTTCACTTCTGGTTTGTTTTTGACCTTTGTATTAAAGTATTTAAGTCTTTCCTCAAATGTCTGGAGAGTCTTAGCTCTTCATTCATATTTAAGAGTGAGTCCCCAAGAAACTGATCACAGGAAATCTCCCAGAACACAACTGCTAGAAAGACAGCACAGGTCCACTGAACCAAATGGTGATTTGTCCCTGTCTTTCTCTGAGACTCTACCTCTGCTTTCCCATAGCAACATCAATACCCTCTCAAAATGACAGTGTCAGCCTTGGATTCCTAGGATCACCTAATTTGGTTCCCCACAGCTAAATGGCTCAATCTCCATATCTCAGTCCCGTTACTTGGAAGAATGAATCTGATTGGCCTGGTCAAGTCAGCTTTTGTGGTCAGTGGTCATGAGAGACTTAGTTGGTCCATGAAAACTGCCTCTTCTCAGACTACTAGAACTGGAAAGGTTCTTTTAGAAAGAAGCATGGAAATCTGGAGAAAATTATTAACCTCTCTAACACAGCAACAGAAAAATTCCAGATAGTTTCTAGAGCACACTAGCCAACAAATGAGTTGAACCAGTCTACAGTGGCAGGTATGGGTTCAAAGACTGGCATGAACCATGACTCAAACTTCATTGAAGTTGTTTTAATGTTGGTTTACTATTGATTTGGCAAACAAGAAATGCAAAGGACAATCATCAGGTTAAAGACACAACTCAGGAGATACAGTTCCCCTTGCCTTCCTAGATCCTCAAAGTTTTGTCGAAATTTCAAAGTATTTGGTAGCACTCACAGAGTGAGAAACCAGGTAGCTTAGCAAATTCTATAACCTCAGTCTCAGGCTCACTTTTATTTATTTTTTTGAGTGTCTGGAAGAGAAGCATATCCGCACTTCCCTTGACCACGCAGGAAAAAATAATGTGCTTACCTTATATTTTGCATGATATATTCTGTATTATCATTAGGCCTGCTGGAGCCACAATACGTAATATAAATGAGTGAAGAAACTGTAGAGCAAGGTCTATAACAGGGAAAGAACACTGAATAACGATAACTGACACCCAGCCTCTGCATAGGTAACACCCACACCCAGCCTAGAAAACCAGGACTGGAGAGATTGTAATATGTGAAGAAGAAACTGATATTTAGTTCTAGGTGACTATATTCTTGCAAAAAAGATGTTTTTCTTTATTTTCTGTTTTAGAGAAAAAGTCAGAAATCAGATTTCTAACTGATATTTCTGGACTTTGAAATGTTGGCAATTAATCAAGAATTTTTAACACTCCCTGCTGGTCAAATGAAACATACCTACTGATAGAAATAGGCCTGCATACAGCTACTTTGTGAATCTATCTGCACATAGCTTAACATACATACACGATACCTTATGCAAATCTAATTATTCCTCCAGGCAGAATCCAATACAATCAAGAAAGAGGAATTTATCCTCATACACCAATTTTACACAAAATCACAAGATGTTAGAATAGGAAAAAATATTGGAGTTCAGTGACCAGAACTTCATTATCTTATAGATAAGATAGCTGATGTCTAAAGAGATTTAACAACTTGTTCAAAGCCTTAAAGATAGTAAAATATAAGTATGTCAATATTTTTGGATTTTCTTTGAAGGGTGGTAAGATTCCTTGAGTTCTAAGATATAATTCATGGCAAGGCATCACAGCTCCACAGGCTTCCTAGCTCAATCTTATTTTAGTCTGAACCATAATTCATCAAAAAGCTTTATTTAAATTCCTTTCACAAAACCAACCAAAATTTTTTAATATGCCATCTAGAAGTTTTGATGTAACTAAAACATAAAACAGTGGTGTGATTATGCTGCAATAAATAATATCAATGTTAGTCTTTACACACTATTGGCAAGGCACGGCTCTTTAACTCCCCTCTACTTCACTTTATACATGGAACTGGTAAAATGCTATATTTATTTCAGGGTGCATTTGCCCAGGTAATTTGCAAACTCCAACTCTGGTTCTTATGCCCAGATTTTTTTTTTTAGCTCTTTTGACTTCACACATTGAAATTTATGGTGCATTTCACAGTGCTCCCTGCTGTGGGCCTCATCAGGTCCTGGCTGCCAGGCCACTAGGAAACAAGAAATGAATGCTGGAACACCCTGTGGCTGTTCTTAACTAAAGAACTGCAAACATGACCAAAGTTCCCTGCAAATCCTCCTAGATTGTCAGAAGAAAAATGGTAACAAGCTGCAGCCATTCAATGAAGCAATATTTTCCTTATTACTTGCAACGTCTTTTATTTAGCCTCAACAGTATCATATTTGAAATGATTTCATGACTCGGGGCAATACCCGGTAGCCATCTGTTCTCTCCGATTAGCTGTCAGATGAGTAGAATGTTTTTAGTCAATGTTTTCAAATTACTTTAAAATACCAACGAATTCAATATTTGTTCATGACAGTAATGAGGAATATTTTCATGTTTTCATCCCAAACCAAAAGTTCAGTTTTCCAACAATCTAATACTATCTCCATAGTCACTGGTGCAAATGGGTGGATTCTGACTTAAAAAAAAAAAAAAAAAAAGGAAAGCAAAAGAAAAAATGTAAGTGACAAAAATGTAGAGATGGGTGGGATATACCAGAGCTTCCTTTGCACTTGCAATTTTTAGGAGTAAATCTTTAATTTAGAGATTTCTGCCTACCCACCACTGCAAGCCCCTTCAGGGCGATGATCTATCAAGTTCTGACTGTCTCAAACTGTTTGTGCCCAATTCCACATCGATCACACTCACACTTGCTGCACTTTCAACCAGAGAGCCAAGAAACAATAATTTTCAATTAAGAAAGCAGAAGAAGACTTGGGGATTTGATTTATGGTGCATGACTAATTATCAAATAGCTGGCCTAATGAAAATTAAGCTGCTGGTTACTACAAAGATTTGACTTTATTTTCTTGAAGAGATACTGATATGATCCAGAATGTAATTTATTGAAGGAGTATGATGCATTTGAACAGTCATAGACATGTAAATGAGATAATTATCATTTTTAAGTGACAGGAATAATTATTTATATTATGATGGATTTTATATTCAAAGTACATATACATCTGAAATAAAAGATAATCTTTGCTTATAATAATAATTTTCACTCCTTTCTTATGCTACTGGAAGATCTAAAAATATCACACATAATATAAGGATTGGAGGCTCTCTTTCCAAAAAAGAAAGCTAACATCAATAACTTTGTAATGTTTTTGAAGATTTCTTGATGTAAATTATTCAGAATGAGTAAATGAATGAAAATTGAAAACCATATTAAATATTATCAATTAATGTGTCAGATCAGATGTATAGTTTATGCTATAGTTTTTTCTTGTATTGTTACATACAGGTTTACAGATACAAATGCCAAAATCATAAATATGCTACCATGCAGTTTACCTTTGTTCCATAAAAAAAGCAATTTAATGCTATGTCATGTGTGATGTTCTTTGCCACACTGCCTTAGCCTTCTTTCCATGATTTTTTTTAACTTTACTTCACCTCAAACATTTTCTTGTGCAACCAAATTGAACCATTCCTTATTTCCTAAACATCGCATTGACTCCCCATCAATCTTCCTTCATTCCCGTGTCTACAAATTTCCCCCAAACCCACATCTCCAAATTTCACGATCTTTCAAGCCCAGTCTCAGATGTTACATTCTTCATATAATGAGCAAAAGTTTTCTCTCTATCCTTTCCTTGTATCCTGCAAAAATGTCTCCATTTTCTGATAGTTCACATATAGGTGTGGTCATAGTCAGACCAGTAGTTCTCAATTTTGGCTGCTTGATGCTGCTGCTGCTGCTGCTAAGTCGCCTCAGTCGTGTTGACTCTGTGCGACTGCATAGATGGCAGCCCACCAGGCTCCCCTGTCCCCGGGATTCTCCAGGCAAGAACACTGGAGTGGGTTGCCATTTCCTTCTCCAATGCATGAAGGTGAAAAGTGAAAGTGAAGTCGCTCAGTCCTGTCCGACTCTTAGCGACCCCACGGACTGCAGCCTATCAGGCTCCTCTGTCCGTGGGATTTTCCAGGCAAGAGTTCTGAAGTGGGGTGCCATTGCCTTCTCCAGGCTGCTTGATGAGGACCTGTAATATCCTTTTTTTGACTTCTGTGTTGAATAATGGGTGTTTTCAGTTCATTAAAATTTCTCAAACTACATACTTATATGCACTCTTCTAAATGCATATATTATACCTCAGTAATAAGCAGGTTAAAAAAATGTCAATGCTGTGACTCCAATCCAAACCAATTGAATTAGAATCTCTGGGGAAGTAGCTTTGGGCATTGGTATTTTTTGAAAGTTCCCTAGCTGATTCTAATATTTGGCAAGCTATTCAGAACCACAAATCTAGTTGGTGTCTTCAGAAGTTTTTGTTCTCTTCCAGAGGGAAAAAGAACACTGAGATAACCAAATGTGAACGGACAACACAAACTATGGCAGTCCTAACCATAGACATTCTTCCAAAGAGTTTTCTGTTTGATTCTTTTCTAAGTAATGTGCTTGTGATTTATAATCATTACATGTTTCAGAATTGATAAGCTATTTCTGAGAACGCTCATTTCTAAAATGTAATCATTTCAATGGGTTTGATATTACTGTAGTGTTTGTGATGCTATATTTATTACAGTTGTATAAATATAACAGCTGCCCCTTCTGATTTTGTGCCTCCCCAGGCCAGGAGCTGGTTCACCTTTTTCAACAAATCAGTCCAGTTCAGTTCAGTCGCTCAGTCATGTCCAACTCTTTGAGACTCTATGAATAGCAGCACGCCAGGCCTCCAACTCATGTCCATTGAGTCGGTGATGCCATCCAACCATCTCATCCTCTGTCGTCCCCTTCTCCTCACGCCCTCTTTCCCAGCCCTGAATCTTTCCCAGCATCAGGGTCTTTTCCAATGAGTCAGTTCTTCGCATCAGGTAGCCAAACTATTGGAGTTTCAGATTCAACATCAGTCCTTCCAATGAACACTCAGGACTGATCTCCTTTAGGATAGACTGGTTGGATATCCTTGCAGTCCAAGGGACTCTCAAGAGTCTTCTCCAACACCACAGTTCTTCAGCATTCAGCTTTCTTTATAATCCAACTCTCATATCCATACATGAGTACTGGGAAAACCATAGCCTTGACTAGATGGACCTTTGTTGGCAAAGTAATGTCTCTGCTTTTTAATATGCTGTCTAGGTTGGTCATAACTTTCCTTCCAAGGAGTAAGCGTCTTTTAATTTCATGGCTGCAGTCACCATCTGCAGTGATCTTGGAGCCCAGAGAAATTAAGTCTGCCACTGTTTCTACTGTTTCCCCATCTATTTGCCATGAAGTTACAAATATTCATCACAATATTACTTTGACATTCCTTGGTCAACTATTAAAAGGAAAAGAGAAGAAGAAAGAAAGTCAAAGTAGGGTAAAAAAGAGACAAATTTTGTGTCTACCCTTAGCTATTTCATTTAAGATGGCAAAAAATATTAGAAACAAGCTTATTGCTTCAATCATAATATATCAGGATCAGAAAATCTTTTTTGAAATAGTTGGTCTTTAGTGAAACTTATTTTCAACTGTCTTAAATTTATTCATACAGATACTAAATAATGTTTTATTTCTTATTTTTTATTGTCACATAAATAATATAAAACATACTATTTCAACCACATTTAACTGAAGGGTTCAGTGGCATTAAGTACATTCACATTGTTGTGCAACTCTCACCAGCATCCACCTCCCAATTTTTTCACCTTCCTAAACTGAAACTCTATCCCTATTAAACCTCAGTTCCAATTCCCCTGTCCCACTCCTCACCCCCAACCCCAGCCCTTGACATCTACCAATATAGTTTCTGACTCTATGAATTTAATTGTCCTAAGTACCTCGTATAAGCAGAATCAAACAGTATTTTCTACTTCATGCATAGTATGTACATATGTCAATCCCAATCTTCCAATCCTTCCCACCTTCCCCTTTCATTGGAATAAAGCATCTCAATGACAACCCTCCAATACATTTGCATTCTACCCTATGTCCAGAACTGTCTTTCTAAAGTACAGATTTAATCGAGTTCCTACCCTATTTGGGCTTCCCCTGTGGCTCAGCTGGTAAAGAATCTGCCTGCAATGCGGGAGACCTGGGTTTGATCCCTGGGTTGGGAAGATCCCCTAGAGAAGGAAACAGCTACCCACACCAGTATTCTGACCTAAAGAATTCCATGGACTGTATAGACCATGGGGTCGCAATGAGTCAGACATGACTGAGCAACTTCCACTCTTACACTTTTATGATCTTTAACACATATCCATCTCCTTACCACCTAAATTTAGGTTTGGGGGCCAGCAGATGGCTGGGAGTTTCTCTGAAAGGTCAAATTTCAAGTCCCACTCCAGAACCACTGAATCAAGATCTGCTTTTAAAACAAAAAATATCCAGTGAACTGTGTGCACACTGAAGTTTGATGAGCTCTAATCTAAAGAATAGTAAAGACAAGCTCATTATTATTTATCTCTCATCTTGCTCTTCCAGGCTTATTTCCAGCTAATCCTTCACTCCCAAGTTGTGTCCCTAGCCATGCCAGCTGACTTAGAACAAGCCAGCAATTTCCTGTATTTCCACATGCTGTTTTCTCTTTCTTGGCTGGGCTGCCACAATTCACCTGGTGATTCACCAGGTAAATTTCTCAATACAGCTTATTCTCTTTGTCTTTGAAGCACGGTCTCCCAAACTCCGCAGGTGGAATTAGAATCTTTTTCTTCTTGCTTGCTGCTGCTGCTGCTGCTGCTAAGTCGCTTCAGTCGTGTCCGACTCTGTGCGACCCCATAGACGGCAGCCCACCAGGCTCCCCCGTCCCTGGGATTCTCCAGGCAAGAACACTGGAGTGGGTTGCCATTGCCTTCTCCAATGCAGGAGAGTGAAAAGTGAAAGTGAAGTCCCTCAGTCGTGTCCAACTCTTAGCGACCCCATGGACTGCAGCCTACCAGGCTCCTCTGTCCATGGGATTTTCCAGGCAAGAGTACTGGAGTGGGGTGTTCTTCTTGCTTACAAGGCTCTAATTTAAGAGTTATCAAATTATACTGTAAATAGTGTTCGCTTTTCTGCTTTTATTTAGGCTGTGCGCTCCTTGAGAGTAGGAGATGCATCTTGATAAAGCCTATGGTCCTTTCTAGCAATATTTTAGACATGAAGGAATTAAGTCAACAAATTCTTTATGAGTGCTGGACAAAAGGCCTAGATGAGGCCATACTTAAAGACAATGTTTTCCTTTTACAAGGGTGTACTTGAAAGCTACACATTTTGAAGCACTATATTGTGGTTATTTATTGATCTCTCTATTTGCAGAGGAATAAGACATACTAAATTAGAGATTTAGGAGTGATCTGAGACATAACCTAATCACCTACTCCTTCTGTTTCAAAGATGATCCAAGGTGATTAACCTGTAACCAAAGAACAGATCTTTTTACCTCCTCTTTATCTTCTGGTATATGTTTTGTACACAAATTGATGCTCAATAGATGATTTTTAAATAAAAGGATAAACAAATGATATTTTGAATGTGAACTTGATGTTCAATAAATGATTTCTAAATAAGAGTATAAACTAATTTGCATTTTTAGTATTACTTTCAAAGTTAACCCTGATTGACTTACATAAAGTAAGATACAAAAAAGAGTTTAGCACAGTGTTAGCATAGAGTCAGTGATCAATAATAAATATATGCTCTTTCTACCAGACTCTCTTCTTTTTAACTTAAATCTCTCATGCTGTAATTGAATTCCCATTGCTTTTGTTCAAAGCTTAGGGAAATAAAAAATTAAAAATCTAAAATTAATCACTAAATTTCATTTTAGTTCAAAGGTAAGCATTAACAAATAAAATCTTTACTAATTTTTTAACTTCTTTTGCCAAACTACTGATGAAGTACCAATACAGAGTTTCCTGTTGTTGTTATTTTTGTTCTGTTGTTAAGAACATAGAAAGAGAATTTTATAGTACAAGATTATATTTATATATATATATATATATATATATATATATATATAGTGGAATACTATTCAGCAATAAAAAAAAGAATGAACCACTTATATATGCAACAACATGGAAGAATCTCAGAATAATAATGCTTAGTGAAACAAGCCAGAAACAAAGAGGCTATATACTGTATGATTCCATTTATTAATATATGGTATCATTCTGGCAAATGAAAAAGTAAAGGGACAAAAATCAGATGAGGTGCCAGAGGTCATGCAAGGGGATTGAGTACAGAGGAGCATGAGAGAACTTCTTTAGATGATGGATATGTTCTGTAACTCAAATGTGACAGTGGTGGTTACAAAAAATATAGCTATAGATATATAGAGATACATCTGTATGTATATGCATGTTTAAAAGCACTGAAACATATCTTGGGTCGGCCAAAAAGTTTATTCAGGTTTTTCATAGCTTACAAAACACCCAAACAAATTTTTGGCCAACCCAATAAAAAAGGAGAATTTTACCAGATGGCACAGTGGTATAGAATCTACCTGCCAGTGCAGGAGACACAAGAGACATGAGTTTGACCCCTGGGTCAGGAAGGTAGAAGGAAATGACAACCCACTCTAGTATTCTTGCCTGGAGAATTCCATGGACAGAGGAGCCTGGTGGGCAACAGTCCATGGGTTCACAAAAAGTAAGAAATGACTGAGTTACTGAGCACACATTACTACATGTAAATTAAATCTTAATAAATCTGACTTAAAAGGCTAATGATTAGCTGTTATATATTTGAAGCATATATAGATGAGGCTAGCACAGCAACAAATCTCTTTTACAGATTGAGTTCTATATAAACTAGTAACAGTTATTTCCATATATCAGTAACTGATTTGGTTATTGTAATAAAAAGAATTATATAAACTTCTCTATCTACATTCCGTAACCCCAGAAGAAATCCAGTATCTTTCCCGTTTTCATAGAACACCACGAAAGTTCCAGTGCTAAAAGAACAATGAAAGCTGAATGGACTCACAGACTGAAAGAGTTCAACAAAGTACTTCTCCACAGTACCTAAGAAGAGAAGGCAGACTGCTAGGCTATACTTACCATCACCACACCAGAGCAAAAATTAAAATAATAATAATATTAACAATGAAATGGGAGGGATTAAGGAGATCATTGCAGGGGTGGCTTCTTCGTTCCTCTTACCTAAAGCCAGATAAGAAGGATTCTGACCAAACCTCTTAAAGACTCTTAGGGGGAAATCTGACATCTCACTTCCCATTTGAACTTCAGTTTATAAGGTGGATTAGTATGCCTTCTCTGGGGAAGGAGGACTGGAGCGAGGCAGCAGAGCAGCTTGCGCTCACACTGCGTGACATGGTAAGCCTGTGTGAGTGGCCTGCAGATCAAGTGAACCATAGAAGACACCTGGATTTGGACCATTTTTCTGTTCCTTCTGGAGATGGCTCCTTCTAGATGAAGAAATCTCAGGAGCTTCTCAAGGTGCTCTGCCTGGAGAAAAAGCTGAAAGAGGCAGTGAGGGAACTGTTCACATCAGAGCAGTCCTTCTCATTTAGAAACTGTGCGGTAGGGGGACCTCCTACATGACATCCAAGAAAACCTAAGCACAAGCATCCTGCAGGCATCCAAAACCAAGAGAGGATGGCTAAGTAGTGAGCTCCTTGCTTTCTCTCCATCCTGCATCCTCACCACTACACCAGGAGGAGACATGGAGCCCAGAAAGGAAAGCAGAGCAGAGCAGGTGATGTCTCCCTCATAGGTGTACCTCTCTCCGACCAAGAGATGTTCTGAGTGAATCTTGAAATGAATTTGAAATCTAAATTTCACTCTAGACTTTACTGGATCAAACGTTGGAAAACTTAAAAGCAACTTGAGGGACTTCCCTGATGGTCCAGTGGTTAGGACTCAGCACTTCCAATGCAGAGGGTGCAAGTTCAATCCCTAGTCAGGGAAGTAAGATCTGCATGCTGAGCAGCCAAAAAATAAATAAATAGATAGAGTGTACAACTTGAAAAGTTTCAGACAGACTTTTTAAAAGTAACTGGAAAGTTAGGAGTTCCATCTGAGATGCTGTTTAAAAAGAGAGAAGTCAAATTCTTAAAAGCATGTTTGAAGGTTACTATTAAAAAGTCATCCTGTTCACCTGAGGTTTCTCATTGAGAAAACACTGATTTAGGAGCTTCATGAAATTAGAAAGTGTCCACATTAGTAAATGGGTGTCAGTGGTTTGAAGTATAATTCTGGGGACAACAGTGGAGCACTTCTAAGAAAGGTAATATCACAAATGATCTTGACGGCACAAAGAACAATATTGTGCAAGTTAATAAGGAATTTCGGATTGACATATTTGACATGGGATATTGACATGGGATTGACTGCTATATTTAAAGTGGATAACCAACAAGGACCTGCATAGTGCAGAGAACTCTGCTCAATGTTATATAAAAACCTAAATGGGAAAAGAATTTGAAGAAGAATACATACATCTATATGTATAACTGAATCACTTGCTGTTCACCTGAAACTCATTACAACATTGGTTTTTGCTATGTGGGATCTTAAGTCTCTAACCAGGGATCGAACCCATGTCCCCTGCATTGGGATCATGGAGTCTTAACCACTGTACCTCCACAGAAGTCCCTAACAAAACATTGCTAATCAACTATACTTAAAAAAATATTAATATCGATATCAACAATTCTAAACCAAAATCTGATTCAGTAGTCTACATTCAAGTATAAAGAAATTTTAAGAATACTTTAATCAACTTATTTTACTTTTATTTTTCTGTTTATGAATGCACAGAAATGATATATGATATTTTTAAACTATGAGTAAATAGATATAAAAGAAAGAACTCTTTACCTAAGTTTAAAATAAAAAGATATAAGGAATAATGAATCATTGTCATCATTTAATTGACTTATTCCCTGGTGGCTAAGACGGTAAAAGCGTCTGCCTACAATGCAGAAGACCTAGGTTTGATCCCTGGGTTGGGAAGGTATGACCTAAATCAAATCCCTTATGATTATTCAGTAGAAGTAAGAAATAGATTTAAGAGACTAGATCTGATAGTCAGAGTGCCTGATGAACTATGGAATGAGGTTCATGACACTGTACAGGAGACAGGGATCAAGACCATTCCCAAGAAAAAGAAATGCAAAAAAGAAAAATGGCTGTCTGAGGAGGCCTTATAAATAGCTGTGAAAAAAAGAGAAGCGAAAAGCAAAGGAGAAAAGGAAAGATATACCCATTTGAATGCAGAGTTCCAACGAGTAGCAAAGAGAGATAAGAAAGCCATCTTCAGTGATCAATGCAAAGAAATAGAGGAAAACAACAGAATGGGAAAGATTAGAGATCTCTTTAAGAAAATTAGAGATACCAAGGGAACATTTCATGCAAAGATGGGCTCGATAAAGGACAGAAATGGTACGGACCTAAAAGAAACAGAAGATATTAAGAAGAGGTGGCAAGAATACACAGAACTGTACAAAAAAGATCTTCATGACCCAGATAACCACAATGGTGTGACCACTCACCTAGAGCCAGATATCCTGGAATGTGAAGTCAAGTGGGTCTTAGGAAGCACCACTATGAACAAAGCTAGTGGAGGTGATGGAATTCCAGTTGAGCTATTTCAAATCCTAAAAGATGATGCTGTGAAAGTGCTGCACTCAATATGTCAGCAAATTTGGAAATTTACAATTCAGCAGTGGCCACACAGGACTGGAAAAGGTCAGTTTTCATTCCAATCCCAAAGAAAGGCAATGCCAAAGAATGCTCAAACTACTGCACAATTGCACTCATCTCACACGCTAGTAAAGTAATGCACAAAATTCCCCAAGCCAGGCTTCACCAATACGTGAACCGTGAACTTCCAGATGTTCAAGCTGGTTTTAGAAAAGGCAGAGGAACCAGAGATCAAATTGCCAACTTCTGCTGAATCATCAAAAAAGCAAGAGAGTTCCAGAAAAACATCTATTTCTGCTTTATTGACTATGCCATAGCCTTTGACTGTGTGGATCACAATAAACTGTGGAAAATTCTGAAAGAGATGGGAATACCAGACCACCTGACCTGCCTCTTGAGAACCCTGTATGCAGGTAAGGAAGCAACAGTTAGAACTGGACATGGAACAACAGACTAGTTCAAAATTGGGAAAGGAGTACATCAAGGCTGTATATTGTCACCCTGCTTATTTAACTTATATGCAGAGTACATCATAAGAAACGCTGGGCTGGAAGAAGCACAAGCTGGAATCAAAATTGGCGGGAGAAATATCAATAACCTCAGATATGCAGATGACACCACCCTTATGGCAGAAAGTGAAGAAGAACTAAAAAACCTCTTGATGAAAGTGAAAGAGGAGAATGGAAAAGTTGGCTTAAAGCTCAACATTCAGAAAACAAAGGTCATGGCATCCATTCCCATCATTCCATGGCAAATAGATGGGGAAACAGTGGCTGACTTTAGTTTTGGGGGGCTCCAAAATTACTGCAGATGGTGACTGCAGCCATGAAATTAAAAGACACTTACTATTTGAAAGGAAAGTTATGACCAACCTGCTGCTGCTGCTAAGTCGCATCAGTCGTGTCCGACTCTGTGCGACCCCATAGACAGCAGCCCACCGGGCTCCTCTGTCCCTGGGATTCTCCAGGCAAGAACACTGGAGTGGGTTGCCATTTCCTTCTGCAATGAATGAAAGTGCAAAGTGAAAGTGAAGTCACTCAGTATTGTCTGACTCTTAGCGATCCCATGGACTATAGCCTACCAGGCTCCTCCATCCATGGGATTCTCCAGGCAAAAGTACTGGAGTGGGTTGCCATTGCCTTCTCCGATGACCAACCTAGATAACATATTAAAAAGCAGAGACATTACTTTGCCAACAAAGGTCTGTCTAGCTATGGTTTTCCCAGTAGTCATGTATGGATGTGAGAGTTAGACTATAAAAAAAGCTGAGCGCTGAAGAACTGTGGTATTGGAGAAGACTCTTGCGAGTCCCTTGGACTGCAAGGAGATCTAGCCAGTCCATCCTAAAGGAGATCAGTGCTGAGTGTTCACTGGAAGGACTGATGTTGAAGAAGCTCCAATACTTTGGCCACCTGATGCAAAGAAGTGACTCATTTGAAAAGACCCTGATACTGGGAAAGATCGAGGGAAGGAGAAGAAGGGGATGACAGAGGATGTGATGGTTGGATGGCATCACTGTCTCAACAGAGATGAGTTTGGGTAGACTCCGAGAGTTGGTGATGGACAGGGAGGCCTGGCGTGCTGCAGTCCATGGGGTCACAAAGAGTTAGACATGACTGAGTGATTGAACTGAACTGAACTGAATTGACTTATAATAATGGTTTGTCTTCCAATTGGTGGTACATGAGGCTTAATAAAGTAATGTAATATCTGGAATATATACATAAGTATTTTATCCAACTTCTGAGCCCCAATTTTAAAAAGGAAACAATCCTCTACTCTTACCCCATTCTTCTATTCCCTTTCCAAGGTATTGGTGTATGGTACAGGCCAGCACCTAGCCTGCCAATGAGGGTAACACATTATGGAATAGCAGATCAATAATATAGAAGGAACAAGGAACCTGGGTCCCCAGGTAATTCCACAAAGCAAAGCCACTAACTTATTCTAGGCATCTTCTAGGTCCAGACTGTTATATAAGAGGGAAATAAGCTTGTATCATATTAAGTCTGTCATTTCTATCATATTAAGATAGTCTAAAAAAATATAAAAATAAAATAAGATAGTCTATTTGTTATAGTAGCTTAACCCATACACCAGCTATTGCAATACATAGCAAGTTAAAAGCTGAAGTATAATACTATATATTAGACACTGTATTTATTGTGATTTATGTATCACAGAAACCCTAATGGAAGTCACTATTATTATCTCCACTTTTAGAGGTAAAAAATGGACATTTGTAGAGGTTAGCTCACTGTCTAAAGTCATACGTAAATGGAGGAACTGAGATTTGCCACTCACAGATTGACTTCAGTTCTTTACTGTGATAGCATGTTCCCAGCAAAGGGCTATTCTCCCAGCCCCATGAAGCATCTCATACTAGTGCAAAGGTTTGATGTAGTGCATTGATACTTTTATAACTCTTTAAAACAATACAAGAAACTTGCATCCAAATAATGTATAAAAGACACCAATACAGTACACTAATGCATATATATGGAATTTAGAAAGATGGTAATGATAACCCTGTATGCGAGACAGCAAAAGAGACACAGATGTATAGAACAGTCTTTTGGACTCTGTGGGGGGGGGGGGGAGACGGGGGGTGATTTGGGGGAATGGCATGGAAACATGTATAATATCACATAAGAAATGAATCGCCAGTCCAGGTTCGATACAGGATCCTTGGGGCTGGTGCACTGGGATGATCCAGAGGGATGGTACGGGGAGGGAGGGGGGAGGGGGCTTCGGGATGGGGAACACATGTATGTCCGTGGTGGATTCATGTTGATGTGTGGCAGAAACAATACAATATTGTAAAGTAATTAGCCTCCAATTAAAATTAAAATAAATAAATTTAAATTTAAAAAATAAATAATGTATAAATTATCATAACTTTGACCAAATATAATCATAATATTGAATGTTTAATCTTAAGGAATAATTCAAAACATATACACAGATGCAATATTACCCATAACTGACAAAAACTGAAAAACAAATTGCATCCAACAGTAGAAAAGGGGTTAAGGAAAATTAAGCAATACAAACTTATTGAAATGCTTTGAGGAAAATATAAATATAAACATTATACCAATATTTCAACATTTATAGTATAATGAACGCTATGTGGAAAAGACAGGCTACAAGAAATAGGGGAAAAAATGTCTAACATTTATTACGCATCTATTATATTCTAGACACTAAATATTTTACACAAATATTATTGTATTTAATCATTATCCCAATGATAAATGGAGAAGATGATAACTCTTTCCCTTATCCTGTTTTCAAGGTGAAGGAGCTTAGGTTCAAAGAGTTAAAACTTTTGCTAAACATCATGTAGCTAGAAAGAAACAGAGAGGCAATTTTCATCCAAGTCCACATCTCACTAAAGTATTTGTTTCTATTATTCCACACCACTCAAAAAGGACTATACACTTTGATTTCGACTATAGAAAAATATGATTAATAGGGGACAAAAAATTACAAAGACATGAAAGAAGTAAAAACAGTACGCTGAGATGATAGGGTTATTTTTCTGGGTTTTGGCATGTATTTCTCTTACCAGTGAAAAGTATGCCTTGTCCATAATTGCACACAATATATCCCCTTCACTTAAGTATGTGTTACTCTTGCTTATTGTGTAGCACACAATAGATTTGAGAATGGTTGTCGGGGGACATTTAAGACATGGTTCTTAACTTGGTGGTGGTGGTTTATTCGCTAAGTTGTATCTGACTCTTGCGATCCCATGGACTGTAGCCTGTCAGGCTCCTCTGTCCATGGCATTCATCAGGCAAGAATACTGGGATGGGTTGCCATTTCCTTCTCCAGGGGATCTTCCAGACCCAGGAATCGAACCCAGGTCTCCTGCATTGCAGGCAGATGATTTATCAACTCAGCTATGAGGGAAGTCCAAACTTACCTTATCTTAACTTACCTCTAGAAAAAGACTCTATGTGTGATAGGAAACTAATTTTAGAAGCCAACACTACATAGCTTTCCAGTAAAACCAGGCGACTCCCAGATTTACTCATGATCTTTCTCAAACTTGATTCTTTTCCAGTATTGCCTTCCTCAGTGGATAGCATCACCATCTAGCCAGTAACATAAATTGTCCATGACACTTGCCTTTCTCCCAGCATATCCTATTCCTCATCAGTTCCTCTCGGTATTACATCTTAAGATCCCCTAAATTCATTCACTTCTCTTTTGAACAAAATGCCTCCATCTCCTCCACCCATAACCTAACTGGTCTAGCCCATCCACTCTTAAAATCTGTTCTTTATGGCAGCCAGAGTAATTTTTTAATTGCCAATCTTATCATGGCATCCCATGTTTAAAATACCTATTAAGTATTCTCCACTGATCCAAAAATAATTCTGGGTCTACAAGGCCCCAAGAAATCTCTACCAACAGCTTCATCTCTCACTTCCTCTTAGCAGTCCAGCCACTTGGAGTTTATATTACAGCCAATTATACCATGTGCTTAGTCACTCAGTCGTGTCCAACCCCATGGACTGTAGCCCTCCAGGCTCCTCTGTCTGGTGATTCTCCAGGCAAGAATACTAGAGTGGATTGCCATGCCCTCCTCCAGGAGATCTTCCCAATCTGGGCATCAAAACCAGGTCTCTTGCATTGTAGGTGGATTCTTTACTGTCTGAGCCACCAGGGAAGCCTAATTGTGTCATGCTCCTTTGACACAAAGGAGCCACAAAGTCTTTGGCAGATGATGTTCCTTCAACTGAATGTGTGTTTCAGTAATGTCCCTTTTTCAACCCTTCCCTTATTTTAACATCTATTCATTCTTTACATTTCACTACAAGTGTCATAAGGAACCCATTCTTGATCCTACTTAAAGTTAGGTCTTCTTATCTTTCACTCTTTTAGGGTAATATGCAATTCCTTCTAGCACTTAAATAATAATTTTATATTTATTCATGAGAGTTTCTAACTCTCCCAGGAAATTGTAGGCCCCAGAAAGGTAAGGATCTTATCTGTTTTTGTCATGTTATACATCTAGAACCTAGCCCAGAACCTGACAAATGGCAGACATTCAATAAATACTTCCATCCAATGGTTAAACAACTTGTATAAAGAGTGGCACTGATGATGACCTAATAACCATAGCAAAGTGTGAAATCTCTTTGTTCTCTACTTCTTTATGTCCAAACACACAAGGTCAAGGTACTTTCTGCATCAAAACTGACAGTGACATTTGCTTTTCCATCCATTCATTCCCTTTCTGATATTTTCTTCTCCCCAGTGTTATTTTCTGCTCTCTATACACCCAGTGCCTTCTTTTACTTCTAACCCTCACAGGATTTTTATTTAGTTAGTTAACAAATAAAGTAAGGCCTGGCTATATTCAAAGCATTGTGCTACATACAGAGTATAAAGGAATGAATAATAGTAACTCTCACTAAGAAATAAAAATGGCATAATAGTTGGCAGTAACTACTGTATGCATATCACACGCCAGTCACCATTCTTGATGATATACACATAAGGCTGAGATAAGATGTGAAGTACAGCACACACCCATGAGCAAGCAGGAACTTAAAGGCCAAGCCCTCAGCAACCAGCCTATCTTGACCTTCTCATTTCCCCTATTCCCTACTGGTAACTTTATTTGAGGGTGACCCAATGCAGACAAAGAGACAATATAACAGGAATGTATTAAAAGCCATTTGTAGTTCTGGCCAGACTCCCTGCCCTGCCAGGACATCTGCTCAGAAGGAAATGGCAAAGGAATCAATCAGAAAGCACATTTCAGGCATCAGTTTAAGGCGTCAGTCATTTGTTTAAGTTAGATAAGTTTAAGGCAGTCTTCAAATTGTGATTTTGAGAACTACAGATTGTCATACAGTCTGTTAGTCTCCTCCTTTTAACTAACACTGGTGTAAGAATAAAACAAGTATTGGAATAACTCAGAATTAAAAAGTTCCTGCATCTAGTATCATGGATCAGATAGCCAAATCATGACTCTGTGGAGCCTCGATCATCAAGCTAACCTGGGACTGAGAAGCAGCAGGAAAACTAAGGTCACCAGGGAGAAGCATCTCCTTCTAGAACCACAGAGTATCCCCAATAGTTATTACAACACTGCATGGTGGGAGGGGGGACTGTAATAATATTCATGATAGGTGAGAAAACTAAGACTTACAGATCATCCTACAAATAAATGAGAGATAATTCTTTCTTCTGTCTTTAAAGCTCAAATCTTTTCCACTATACTATGTAGTTGCATAGTAGGAAGCAATAAGGACATTTATGAACAGTAAGGAACATAAAATCGGTAGATCCAGGCTATAGATTTTAGGGGACAGGAAGAGTCCTTCTGATAGGCCCCTGGGGAAGATAGCTTGGAGCACTGTATAAAGGATGTTCTTGGGCAAAGGTGCCAGTTGCAGAAACAATAAATTACACAGTTAAACTGAAATAGTTGCTGTGTGCAGGGGAGAGGTGCTGAAAAGTTACATGGGAACTGAAATGTAAAAGATTCCAGGAGCTAAAATCAGAGTTATCATTGGGACCCTATGATTTCTCTCCTTAAGTTCAGACAGGACATAGCTAATTAATTGGCTAAAGACTTGTATTTAGAATTTGCCATTACAATACATCATTTGCTGGGCTCCTTGTATCCTGAATGTTGAATATTTCATCTTTTGACTCTAACTCCTTTTCTAAATGTAGATCAATCAATTTTCCCACTATAATTTTAAGTTAATTACACTATAACATAAGTTGTGAGCAAATAACACTGTAACAAAAGTTGTGAACAACTTTCAGTCTTCGGTGACGAGGCAGTCAGTGGAAATACGTGAAAGGTACAGAAACAACTGAGATAGAGTGACGGAAATTTGGCAAACTGGATAATACACTTCCCATATAAGGGATTCAAACTAAAACTTGGCATAAACGTGTATTTATCTAGAAGTTTGTGCTACAAATTACCTGGATGCAACATCTGTGTTTATATATAAATACAGTGTTTGCTAACATTACTTAGGATACACTATACACTGTTTTGGCTGCTTTACATCTATTAATTAATTTAAACCTCTCAACCACCCCTTGGATTGGGAAAATTAGAAGCATCCTCATTTCACAGACAAGAAAAGTGAATTCAGAGAGGTTCAATACCTTACTCAAGGTCACTTAGAGTCAAAATCTGAACTGAGACTCTCTGGCTCCAGCACATATGGACTCAAGTTCCACAGTAGAAGTCTGGACTTCAGAGTGTGTGCGTGTGTGCTAAGTCGCTTAGTTGTGTCCGACCCATTGTGACCCTATGGACCATAGCCCCCCAGGCTCCTCTGTCTAAGGGATTCTCCAGGCAATAATACTGGAGTGGGTTGCCAGGCCCTCCTCCATGGGATCTTCCTGACCTGAGAATGAAATTTCATGCCCCGTATGTCTCCCACTTGGTGGGTTCTTTACCACTAGTGCCACCTGGGAAGCCCTGGACCTCAGAGAGTGCTTTCAAAGTGGATGACTGTTCATAACCATAAAAGAATTAGGAGCAAATGTTCGTGAAACCTGTATCTCAGCCAATTTGACCATAAAAAACTACAATCAGTTAAACACATTTATTGGGTTCCTAGTATGCTCAAAGTACTGGACATCACCCATGTAGGCTTCCTAACCAAAGCCAGAAAAACACACTTGTGTGTTTGCAACCTAACCATCCAGTGCTATTTCATGACTAAATCTACTGGATATCACTCAACATTATTCAGGCACAAGCAAAAAGAAGCATCTAACTGAATCAAATTACCAGTCAACAAAACATAGAAATTCCATCTAAGAGTTATTGGTGTAAGACAGACATTTGGTTGTTAGCGATGGCACCCCACTCCAGTACTCCTGCCTGGAAAACCCCATGGATGGAGGGGCCTGGTGGGCTGCCGTCCATGGGGTCGCTGAGGGTTGGACATGACTGAGCAACTTCACTTTCACTTTTCACTTTCATGCATTGGAGAAGGAAATGGCAAGCCACTCCAGTGTTCTTGCCTGGAGAATCCCAGGGATGGGGGAGCCCGGTGGGCTGCCATCTATGGGGTCACACAGAGTCGGACACGACTGAAGCGACTTAGCAGCAGCAGCAGCAGGACATAAGAGGGGCTTGCCAGGTGGCACTAATGATAAAGAATCCACAAGCCAATGCAGAAGACTTAAGAAATGCAGGTTTGATCCCTGGGTCAGGAAGAATACCCAGGAGGAGGGAATGGCAACCCACTTCAATGTTCTTGCCTGGAGAATCCTATGGACAGAGGAGTATGGCAGGCTACAGTCTATAGGGTTGCAAAGATTTGGACGTGACTGAAGAGATTTAACACACACATGGGAAATAAGAGAGAAGTCTAGAGTCATGATTTTTGTCAACACATTGCCTTATAAAAATGGCCACCACCCTGGCCCTTGTTACCCAAATTAGTCTAGACTCCAGAGCAGTGTTTCTCAAAGCCATCTGTTTCACCATCACTAGGAGTAATTGTTGAAAACCCAGACTTATATATAACCCTGCAATGTCAGAAAAATTTTCAATGGAACTCAGGGACCTGAACATTTAATAAAACCTCAGTATTTCATAGTCTCAAAAGTTTGAGACCTTCCAGTGAGACAAAGGATAAGAAAGAAACTTTAATCACTTTTAGGAAATGTTGAGGTCTGTAAAAGAGCTACTCATACTCTCCAAAGACAAATTCATGCTCTCTAAAATTAGAAACTGTAGGTTAATGTGTGCTCTGGATGTAGATCACCATATTTTTTTCTAGCTTTTTAAAAAATTAATTTATTTATTTTAATTGGAGGCTAATTACTTTACAACATTGTGGTGGGTTTTGCCATACATTGACATGAATCAGCCATGGGTGCACATGCGTTCCCCATCCAGAACCTCCTCCCACCTCCCTCCCCATCCCATCCCTCAGGGTGATCCCAGTGCACCAGCTTTGAGCGCCCTGCTTCATACATCAGATCACCATATTTTAAAATACAAAAATATCACTGTTGTTTGAAAAAGTATAACATTGAATAATTTAACTCTCTAGGATTTTACATTTAAATTCAAATTTCTGGAGAAATGTGTCAAAATTCCATTCCTCTGCAACTAACAGCAACAAAGCCAAAGTGTTTTAGACAAATAATTACTACTGCTTGTGTAACAATAAGTCCAAAGACAAGCATCTGCAGGCAATGGTCCAGAGCTTCAACTATGCCATAAGGAAACTCCCTGTCTTTCTGTTCTTCCATTCTTAACACACACCCCCATTGCCTCATGGTCACAAAATGGCAGCTTTTGCTCCAGCAAAGCACTTTAGTCGGTAAAAAGAAGGAAAGAGAGAAGGGTAATGCCAGTTGTATAGGTCTGAACATCCTCCCAGCAGATATGAACTTTCACTTATCTGAGTTTTATTACAAGGTCACAGCATCAGAAGCTGAAAATGACAAACAAAATGGCCATGATTGGTCTAGACCAGGAGTCAGCAAACTATACCCTACTCTCATGGGCCAAATGCTGCCTGCTCTCTATTTTTATAAATCAAGCTTTATTGAAACAACCAGACACATCATTTTTTATATTATAAGCACTTTCACACTACAATAACAAAGCTGAGTAGTAATTATATGACAAATCTTCTGGCCCACAAAGCCTAAAATATTTACTATTTGATCCTTTATAGTAAGTTTCTGGGTCCTGGATTTATACTATAACAATTCATTACATGCATCTGAGAACATCACTGTATTAGGGTTCTGCTGGCAGATATAAATATTGGGCAGGCAATCCTAGTATTTGCCACACTATGCATTCTCTAATAACATTCTTGTTTATTTGCCCCATCTGCAAAAACCAGGTGTGTGCATGCTCAGTCATTAAGTTATGTCCAACACATCATGACCCCATGGACTGTAGCCGCCAGGCTCCTCTGTCCATGGGATTTCTCAAGCAGAATACTGGAGTGGGTTGCCATTCCCTTCTCAAACCTGAGATTTGAGATCAGGGATCTCAAATCTCAGGGATCAAACCTGAGTCTTCTACATTGGCAGGCAGGTTCTTTACCACTGAGCCACTAGGAAAACCTGTAAAAAACAGGTACTCCTAATAAAGGTGTATCTACCTCAAGTTCTTTTTAATATTAACTGTGAAAAAAATGTGAAATATTTAGAACAGTTCTACCACTTAGGCTCAATAATACTAGCTATTACTGCTGCTATTTACATGACAGCTCCTTTATTAGCCTTTCACTTTCTTAAACTGTTCACCTGAATTGCCTTTGCCATCAGCAACTAATGAGAGTCATTTTTATTTAAAAATTGTAATTACAGGATTTGTATTTGTCTAATAGCTTTCCTATCGGTAGGTTATGGAAATATGGACTTGAAATCACATTCTAGATATGTTTGGATTAATTAAAAGTTCTAGATCCCACAAATTGACTTTACATATTTATCAGATATTACCTATCATCAAATGTAAAAACTTCTTCACTTGTTTCATATATACATTACAGTGATAATGCATTATTAGAAATTGTCTCTAAAGAAAATTAATGTTTTTATGGGACCTCTTCCATGTATGCTGCTGTTTTCCAATTGGGTTTCAATCAGGCCTCAGATAAATGTTTTGGTAAGTAACATTTAGTCTTTAAAGTTATCCTAAAAGCAGGAAATGCTTTAAAGTTATCCTCAAATGCTTTTTAGGATAACTTGCAAGAAGGTATTTAGGTACAAGAGACCAAAACATCTGTGATATAATTTCTCTGTATATGCATAGATTCCTCATTCCTCATAGTTGAGGAAGAAATATTATCTTAAATGTTACATTTCTTATGAAATAAATAAAAACTGTGTTACTAATAAAGCATTAGGAAAAGTTATTTTTAAATATGAAAACATAATCATTGAAAGCTAACATATTGTATGTTTTTTTTTCAATCTACAGCACTAAGTTTTGTATTAAAAAGACATGGAGATCTACTTTCACAACATAATTTGAAACACAGAGGAAAAAAAAGTTACATGCTGCGCAATGAAATTGAATTTTTTTGACTCTTGAAGGAAACCTATCCATTTCATTCAAGTCTTCCATATTTTTAAGTTAAGAAAATAGAAATCTACAAAATATTTTGGTAAAATCTGTGGAACTCTGCAGGGTTCCAGGGACTGGAGTGACATCTTTCCCCTGCATTACATGAATAACTCATCAACTTGCCCCATACTCATTTAGCTCCAATGAAATAATAACAGAGAGACTTGTATAAAAATAATTCTCTGTCCACTACAATCTCTCATGCTTGGTTTAAAATTATTAATCAAAACCCAGGTATACTGAATATAGAAGACTAGAAAACTTGAGACTTGCAGCTAAATATTTAGACAAGGCTTTCTTTGTGCTGGGGGAAAATAATCTACTACAAAAGAGGTGGCCATGGGAAGACAACTTCAGTAAAAAATTGGCCTGAACATAAATTCTGATCTTAAAAAAAATACCACAATCAACACTGACAGATGTCATCATAAATGCTGTTGTTTGGGTCATAATTCACTGTACAGTCAAAAGAATTATATTACTGAAATATTTGCCCCATTTGCAATCAATAGAAACTCTTGGAAATTCAACCATAGCATAAAACTTTAAAATATTGTTTTTTATTGAGACATCCTGTACCCACTTTTTTCTAAGATTACCCAAAAGCTAGCTTTCCCCATAATGTTCCTCTAATAGTTTGTATCTCTTTGGGTCTGTGAATCTGACCAACACCAGTAGTCACACAGTAGTCACTGTTTCACTCCAGTATTCTTCTGTAAATACTTACAGATGTAAGCACTGTGATTTTAATACCCAGGGAAAGAGTTTAAGCTAAATTACAAGCAGGCAAAGTTCTGGAATAAGAGCAACTTCTCACTGACATGTTGGAATCTTTTCTCCATAAGCCTGATATACAACCCCCCCCCCCCCAACCCCGACCAAGGCTTCCAGTGTCTGTGTGCTTCCCTGGGACCTCTTCTGTGGTATCCAACCTACAGCTTCTCTTCTGAGAATTTCCCTTGTGATGGACTTCTATTTCATCCCTTTCATGTTCTACTCCAATTAGTATACTGCAATGGTATCCCCTGGACTATATGCAGTTACTGTTCATTGGGTTCTCAAGGCAAGAATGCTGAAGCGGTTTGCCATTCCTTTCTCCATGAGTACACAAAATAACTACATAAAAGAGATCATAATGACCCATATAACCAGAATGGTGTGATTACTCTCCTAGAGACAGACATCCTGGAGTGGGAAGTCAAGTGGGCTTTAGGAAACATTACTACGAACAAAGTTAATGGAGTTGATGGAATTCCAGCTAAGCTACTTCAAATCCTAAAAGATGATGCTGTTAAAATGCTGCACTCAATATGCCAGCAAATTTGGAAAACTCAACACTAGTCACAGGACTGGAAAAGATCAGTTTTCATTCCAACCAAAGAAAGGCAATGTCAAAGAATGTTCAAACTACCACACAATTGTACTCCTCATCACACACTAGCAAAGTAATGCTCAAAATTCTCCAAGCGAGGCTTCAACAGTACATGAACTGAGAAATTGCAGATGTTCAGGCTGGATTTTGAAAAGGCAGAGGAACCACAGATCAAATTGCCAACATCTGTTGGACCATAGAAAAAGGAAGAGAGTTCTAGAAAAACGTGTACTACTGCTTCATTGAATATGCTAAAGCCTTTGACTGTATGTATCACAACAAACTGCGGAAAATTCTGAAAGAGATGGGAATACCAGACCACCTGACCTGCCTTCTGAGAAACCTGTGTGCAGGTCAAGAAGCAACAGTTAGAACTGGACATGGAACAAGGGACTGGTTCTAAATTGGGAAAGGAGTATGTCAAGGCTGTATATTGGCACCCTGTTTATTTAACTCACATATAAAGTATATCATGAGAAATGCTGGGCTGGATGAAGCAGAAGTTGGAAAAAAGATTGCTTGGAGAAATATCAATAACCTCAGATATGCAGATGATATCACCCTTATGACAGAAAGTGAAGAAGAACTAAAGAGCCTCTTGAAGAAAGTGAAAGAGGAGAGTGAAAAGGTTGGCTTAAAACTCAACATTCAGAAAACTAAGATCATGGCATCTGGTCCCATCACGTCATGGCAAATAGATGGGGAAACAATGGAAACAGTGAAAGACTATTTTCTTGGGCTCCAAAATCACTGCAGATGGTGACTAAAGCCATAAAATTAAAAGACGCTCCTTGGAACAAAAGCTATGACCAACCTAGACAGCTTATTAAAAAGCAGAGACATTACTTTGCCAACAAAGGTCCATCTAGTCAAAGCTATGGTTTTTCCAGTAGTCATGTATGGATGTGAGAATTGGACTATAAAGAAAGCTGAGCACCGAAGAACTGATGCTTTTGAACTGTGGTGTTGGAGAAGATTCTTGAGAGTCTTTTGGACTGCAAGGAGATCCAACCAGTCCATCCTAAAGAAAATCAGTCCTGAGTGTTCACTGGAAGGACTGATGCTGAAGCTGAAACTCTAATACTTTGGCCACCTGATGCAATGAACTAACTCACTGGAAAAGACCCTGATGCTGGGAAAGATTGAGGGCATGAGGAGAAGGGGACGACAGAAGATGAGATGTTTGGATGGCATCACTGACTTGATGGACATAAGTTTGAGTAAGCTGCAGGAGTTGATCATGGACAGGGAAGCCTGGCGTGCTGCAGTCCATCGGGTCACAAAGAGTCAGACACAGTTGAGCGACTGAACTGAACTGGACAATTCATTAAAATCCAAATATTCATGGCAACATTATCCATTAATAATAGTCCAAAAGTAGGAAAAAGTCAAATGCCCATTAATAAGCAAATGGATAAACAAGCAAACAAAACTTCAGCTTTTTAAGGAGGTCACCGCAAGCTTCATGAAACCTTAAATCTGATGGATATTATTTTCATTTATCATCAGGTTTGGAAAAAATAGTTTAAATGGTCTGAAATTCTCCTGATTCAGACTAAAAAGTCTGTACTTTAATAAAAAAGACAAGGGTCACAACATTGAATATCATGGAAAAGTGGCAGAAGATCATTCCACCATCAACATTTCTATTTCCATTTAGGTAATGAAGGTTTTATTATATTATGTAACAAAACAACTGATTTGTTGTTTCAGTGAGCATCACTTCCATTACACAGAATAAGGACTCTAAAACATTGATTTCTTCCAGACTCATGTCATAATCATTCCCAAAATACAAGACCCATCTATGTGGTCATCCAATCATTTCTAGACAGAATACCATTTATGCTTTGAAAACATAAATGATTTGTAGTTGGCAAAGAAAGAGATGATGGAAATAAATGTAGCACTGGAAAATAGTTTTCTGTGTCTTATAGGATCAAATTCTAATAAATTACTGTAATTTGAGTGCTACTAGTCCCACTCTGGGAAAATCCTATTCACCAAAATCTGACCAAATTTTGGCTAGAAAGAAAGCTTTTATTGGATGCAATCTGGGCCTTTCCATTAGAAAGAAACAAAGATTACAAAGGCTGCAATTGTTATATATGTCATTTCTCCCATATCCAGAATTATGTCAGATAGCTTACATTAAAGAAGAAAAACCCACAGGAAAACACATCTACCTCAATATAGAACGGCTTATGCCTCAGCTATATCCTAACTGAAAACCAGATGAATCAAACACTGAGTTTAATGCTCTTTATATTCATTCTTGTTAACTTTAACTCTCAAAACTCTCCTGCTTGTATGTCAGTCAGCATTTTGCTTTGTTTATGAAGACTAACCAAGAGCAATTTTAATCAGGGAATGACTTTACTTTTAATCACCTTAAATCATTGTATTTGGTTTGCCTTTTTAAGAAATCTATTCGATTAAGTATTTTTTGGTGGAGACTCCATCACTATCTGCAAAAATGGTTCTGCCCCTTCCTAATGTCAACTTGTGCTTTTCCTTAGAAATTACATTACTAAAGCTGTGGTTTATAGAAAATTTAATCTCTATCTTGCTAATATATCCAGTCTCCATACAGGTATACCCAAAGAAAAAAATATTAACATTATGGATATATAAAGGAAAAAAGTGTATCACTCTTCTCAAAATTTAATACCTGGTAGTTAATCCATTCCCTTTTGATTTGTAAGGGAAAAGACTCCCAACAGATTTTGCACAATTCACCAATCAATTGGGGAAACTAATCTGGTCATTCTCAGGTTCCAGTCTCTCCCACATCCATAATTTCATAGAAGTCACAGAGTAAAAAGACCAGTAAGATGCTTGGAAATCCTACCATCCCGACATCACCCACTCGTAGAAAAGGCTGCAGATGTGCCAAGACTGGAGGCTAAAGGTAAATGTCTTTCTTTCTCCCAGTAAATTACCTCATAGATTTACATGCCAATCAACACTCAGGCCCTCCCCTCCTTTCTGAGAGAGACTGCAAGATATGAATTTTCACTATTAAGAGAAAAGGCATCTCTGTTTAATTTACCAAAGAGAATGAGGAATGACATAAAAAATTGACCTAGACTATGACTGATTTATGTCAAACAAGCAAATTACGGTAAAATTATACCCCTATTCTCTTGAGAACAGAGAAGGTTTGAAAATGGAGCTCATAATCAATCATGTCTTGGGATAAAGCCTCCTTGATATCCCAAAAGCATGGTGTTTGGAGAGCTTCAAGGTTGACAAACACATCTCTACCAGGAGAATGATGCATTCCAGCTCCATGAAAGCAGAAACTCCAGCACCCTGGATCCTCCTGGATCTTATCTATGTATCTCTTCAGGTAGCTGTTCATCTGCTGTTGTTTAGTCACCAAGTCATGTCCAACTCTTTGTGACCTCATGGACTGCAGCATGCCAGGCTTCCCTGTCCTTCACTATCTCCCTGAGTTTGCTCAGACTCATGTGCATTGAGTTGGTGATGACATCCAGCTATCTCATCCTCTGTCACCCCTTCTCCTCCTGCCCTCCATCTTTCCCAGAATCATCATATCCTTTAATAAGCTGGCAAACATAAGTGTTTCCCTGAGTTCTTTGAACCACTTTAGACCTTTGAATGTTATTGTTATAAGACGCTGCAGTATCATCAAACCCTATGAAAGTAAAGTTTTCTTGAATTAGCCCAATAATTAATGGGAAAAGAATACCTTGATATTAAAAAAAAAAAGGTGTTGCTGTAACTGTCTATTTAAAGCTATTTCTGTCTACATATTTCTAGCTAACAATAATGTACCCATTTAATTCTTGGTAGCAATGTTTGGCAATGTAAAAGAGCTTCCCTGGTGACTCAGGCAGTAAAAAATCTGCTTGCAATGCAAGAGATCCAGATTTGATCCATGGGCTAGGAAGATCTCCTGTAGGAGGAAATGGCAACCTACTTCAGTATTCTTGCCTGGAGAATCCCTTGGACAGAGGAGCCTGGTGTGCTACAGTCCATGGAGTTGCAGAGTCAGACACAGCTGAGTGTCTAACATACACAATGTTAGGTAATGTAAGAGACAGACTCGAGGTTATCACCCCTTGTCCTCATGCCTTAAGTCACCTGCAAAGCACACAATGTTCCTTCTTGCAAGAATAATAACTCAAAATAATTCTTTAATTAAAATCACTTGTAAAAAAAAATATTTTGGTAAACACCAAAAATTCATATTAGGGGGACTTCCCTGTGATCTAGGAACTTCCCTGGTGGCTCAGATGGTAAAGAATGTGCCTTCAGTGCAGGAGACCCAGGTTCAACCCTTGGTTCAGAAGACCCCCTGGAGAAGGGAATGGCAACCCACTTCAGTGTTCTTGCCTGGAGAATTCCATGGGCAGGGTTGCCTGGTGGGCTATAGTCCACGGAGCCCAAGAGTCAAACACAACTGAGTGACTAACACTTTTACTTTTTCCTGTGGTCTAATGATTAAGAATCCACCTGCCAATGGAGGGGACACAAGTTTGATCCCTGGCCCATGAAAATTCCACACGGAGGCAACTAAGTCCATATGCTGCAACTACTGAATCCCAAGTGCCATAAAGCCCATGACCTGCAACAAAAAAGCCACTGCAATGAGAAGCCCGAGATCCACAAGTGAAGTATAGTCTATCCTCAACTAGAGAAAGCTCCCATGCAGCAACAAAGACCCAGCACAGCCAAAAATTAATCAATTAATTAAAGTTCACATTTAAAATTATAAAATAACAGAATCACAGTAAATTGACCATAACATCCTACAATGTGTATGTATGGTGTATATAAAACTAATGAAATTTCTTTTTTTTTTTTGAAATTTCTAAAGAAGATGCTTTTACTTTTTTGGTGATTTTTATGCCACTTTCTCTTTTCACACTAAAAATGATTTTCAGAAAATGATACTGTCCTGGCTGTGTGAGAAAGATGCTTCTGATTCCCTTTCATTCGGATCATTCCTTAAATCATGTTTCTAGTAACATTTTTAGGTTTTCTGAGTGACCTTGTGAAAGTAAAAGCATTAGTTGCTCAGCCATGTCCAACTCTTTGCGACTCCATGGACTGCAGCCTGCCAGGCTCCTCTGTCCATGGGATTTCCTAGGCAATAATACTGGAGTGGATTGCCATTCCCTTCTCCAGGGGATCTTCCCAATCCAGGGATCAAACCTGCATCTACTGCATTGCAGGCAGATTCTTTACAGTCTGAGCCACCAGGAGTGACCTTGTGCCCAGTGGCAAAAATACTTTTTATCCACTTATTATTCATAAAAATATTTTTTGGGCATCATTTGTACATGAAAACCTGTGCCAAATGTTGAGCAGAACATAAATATAAACAAAACATTTTCCTTCCACTAAGATGCCTAAAATCTTTAAAGGGAGATGATACAGTACACAGATAAATTCCAGTCTTGTGAGAGACAGTACGAGAATATAAACTAGGACCACAAGAGTTCAGAGGGGAACTATCATTGTTTCTGGAGGAGAATATTGAGTCTTACATTTTTCTCTGTAAATTCCTATAGGGATGAGTTTGTGTTCAAAATTAGCACCAGTAAAATGATGGGAACAAAAAAATAAATAAATAAATAAATAACTCACAGATCTCATAAGAAATACAGATGCTATTCAATTCTCAGACTTCAAAAATCAGGGATTTTATAACATCCATTTTTACTTTGTCCTAGAATATAAGCCAAAATATAACAACAAAGTCTTCACCATGTCTGGTTAATTTCAATTACCTGAATGTAAATCTACTATTGGAATTTCTGCAGAAGTAAAAAAAAAAAAAAAAAAGAGCAGCATCCTAAAACAGCCTTCTTTTCTGTGGCTAAACTGCTCTTGCTCCCAACTTATCTCCCAAGAGTTCATTTTGTATTTATTTAATTACTGTTGTCATCTTCCCTAAACCACCTCCTTAAATCTCCTTATATCCTTCTTAAAATTCAGTGACTGAACATAATATATTAAAATTCTAATAAGAGCCTCTGTGCCTACTGGAAATATTAGAATCATTATAAAACTGTAATATTTACAATTTTTTAAAACTGTATTTGCATTTAAACTCCTGTTAGTATGCCCTATAGAAATCCTCATAACTGGGGAAAAATGTTTATTTATGGTACTTTTATAATATTAAGTTTTTACAATAAGTATGTAGCAATATGCAGATAATTTAATTATTGTGCTGTATGCCTGCTTAAAAGAATGAGGTAAAACTATATAGGATGACATGGAAAGATCTTTAAGACATAGAAAAATGTGCATATTTTATACAGTTGTATGTTTGTGTACATATGCCTGGGAAAGGTTGGTGGGACATTTATTATACCAATCTGTAAACATTGTTCTATGCAGAGAGAAGAATGGATTAAGAGAAAAGGTGGAATAAGTTATTTTTACTTTAATATCTGTGTACTGTTTGACCATTTTGCATTAAGAAAAGCTATGACAAACATAGACAACATATTTAAAAAGCAGAGACATTACTTTGCTGACAAAGGTCTATATAGTCAAAGCTATGGTTTTTCTAGCAATTGTGGATGGATATGAGAGTTGGATCATAAAGAAAGCTGGTGCCGAAGAACTAATCTCTTTTGAACCGTGGTATTGGATAAGACTTTTGAGAGTCCCTTGGACTACAAGAATATCAAACCAGGCCGTCCTAAAGGAATATTCACTGAAAGGACTGGCGTTGAAGCTGAAGCTCCTATACTTTAGCCACCTGATGTGAAGAACTGACTCACTGGAAAAGCTCTTGATGCTGGGAAAGATTGAAGGCAGGAGGAGAAGGGGATGACAGAGGATGAGATGGCTGGATGGCATCAATGATTTGATGGACATGAATTTGAGCAAGCTCCAGGAATTGGTGATGGACAGGGAAGCCTGGCGTGCTGCAGTACGTGAGGTCACAAAGTGTCAGACACGACTGAGGGACTGGAGTGAACTGATTTTACATAGACATACTTAAACCACTTCATTTGGAAGAAGTCTCTTAATTCACAAATATATGTTGTAGTTTACTATTTGCAGGCTAAGAGTACATATATTCTCAATAGCTTAAAACAGTGGTGAGAAAGTATTGAAAATAATTCATTAAAAACTTGAAAGAATTTCAAAGCAAAAACTGTCTTGTTGTTACTCTAGAATTTTCCAATTTTCTGTTTCTACGAAAAATTTTCAATATGAAATTGTAAAAGCCAGGATTGTAGAATTGAAAAAATCCGAATTCATTTTAAACCAGTAAGGACATGTTGAAAGGCACTTCTTTAAATAGTTTAGAAATTCTTCTGAATGAACAAAACTTCAAAAACTTAGTCCCCTTAAGAAGCCAAGGGTTGGGTTTCCCTTGTGTCTTAGTGGTAAAGAATCCACCTGCCAATGCAGGAGGCACGGGTTCCATCCCTGATCCAGGAAGATCCCACGTGCGACGGAGCAACTAAGACTATGCACCACAACTTGTTGAGCCTGTGCTCTAGAGCCAAGGAATGGCAACTACTGAAGCCTGCGTGCCCTAGACAGAGCCTGTGCTCCGTAACAGGAGAAGCCACTGCAATGAGAAACCCAGGCACTCCAACTGGAGAGTAGCCCCCACTCACCACAACTAGAGAAAAGTCCGCCCAGCAATGAAGACCCAGCACAGCCAAAAATAATTAAGTACAGTTATTCTTTTTAAAGCCACTCTTTCTTAAAAAAAAAAAAAAAAAAGCAGCAGCAGCCAGGGGTTAGGGTTTGGGAGAAAGAGATGAAGAAAAAGGAGAATGAGAAATACTGTAGAAGAAGGTGTGTCTAATATCTGAGGGGTGGAAAGGGGGCAGGGTGGTCTTAACAATCCTGAGCCCATCAGATTAGGTCCAATCCTTAGTGGATATGAATTGACCTGAACTGTTGACTCAGAAGGGGTAAAGAGAAGCAGGTGTCTTTTCTAACTGAGGTAAAAGTGTTCAGGGTAGAGATGCTATTGGCACCAACACACCTTTCTTCCTTAGTGGTTGCGGTTTAGGAGTAGCGCCTCAGTCCAGGGAGGACTATATTGACTGCCTCACCACAGCATGCATAAGGCAGAACGGAAGATGGGGCAGGTTGTTAACGAGACCACTGAAAGTCAACACATCAATCGACTGGTCCCAGAGTGAAAATCCTGGTGAACCTTAGAAAGGAAAGGATATGAGTTGGCATTGGCTTTGCATAAGTTTGCTGTTGCTGATAGGAATCAAAAGAAAAAAAAATGATGACGTTTGGGTTTCTTATTTCTTCATATTTTATATTTTCTTATGACTAACCATGGCTTACTGAGCAGTTGTTTAATTATTCTTATTTTAATAAAAAGTATAGTACTAAAGCAGAGAAGGCAATGGCACCCCACTCCAGCACTCTTGCCTGGAAAATCCCATGGACGGAGGAGCCTGGTAGGCTGTGGTCCATGGGGTCGCCAAGAGTCAGACACGACTAAGCGACTTCACTTTCATTTTTCACTTTCCACTTTCATGCATTGGAGAAGGAAATGGCAACCCACTCCAGTGTTCTTGCCTGGAGAATCCCAGGGACAGGGGAGCCTGGTGGGCTGCGGTCTAGGGGGTTCACACAGAGTCGGACACGACTGAAGTGACTTAGACTAGACTAGACTATAGTACTAAAGAGAGCACACGTCTTTTGTAATTAACCAATTTTTGCATCTCATTCATCTGTGTTTGGAGGACTAAGTTATAAGGATATGGGTCATAATATAGCACCCCCCATAACTTAGGAATCATACATTGCCTTTACTTCCAGACAAGGCATTTAGAGAAACAAACTTTCTATCTTCAAGGGAAGTCAAACTTGAATATGGCTACTCTACATACAGGTAGTCTGAGAGATTTCCACCAGTAAAGTGGTAAGTAAGCCCAGTATCAGTTAAGTCCAGCAACAAGCATACACTTTCATTCCATTCATTAGCTTTTGCTTTTAAATACACACACACACACACACACACACACCCCTAGTAACCATAGGCTCTGGGGAAGTTATGATTAGCCTCTAAAAACTTGAGAATACCTACACCTGCTTGTCTGCTAATTCAGTCAATGTTTTTTCAACATCACTGTACATGGTGTAGAAGAAAAGGATGATGCAAAGTTCATGCTGTTCTGCTGCTGCTGCTAAGTCGCTTCAGTCGTGTCCGACCCTATGCGACCCCAGAGACGGCAGCCCACCAGGCTTCCCCATCCCTGGGATTCTCCAGGCAAGAACACTGGAGTGGGTTGCCATTTCCTTCTCAAATGCATGAAAGTGAAAAGTGAAAGTGAACTCGCTCAATTGTTCCCGACTCTTAGCGACCCCATGGACTGCAGCCTACCAGGCTCCTCTGTCCATGGATTTTCCAGGCAAGAGTACTGGAGTGGGGTGCCATTGCCTTCTCCATCATGCTGTTCTACCATTAGTGAAATGGAAATTAACACAAGATCTATCACAGATACCAAAAATTCACTTAATTCAGCCTAATTTTAATCAACTGGCATGGCATGATGGGAAGAGAGAGCTTGTGCAAGTCTCTTTCTATTTATCACTATTTCAAATGGAAATTAATCTCAAGATTTATTACAAATAACCAAAACTCTTTAATAAAAATTAGGTAAGAGAATTTAAATGTGAATTTCTAAGACTAGGTTGGATTTTTTTTAAGGAAGTGGTAGAAGAAAGCAGGAATCTGTAACAATCAAAGAGCTCTTAAATGAAGAGGTCAGGTACCAATTCTCAATAAAACAAATCCCTTTTTCATACTGAGGAATACGAAAGTAATGATAAGGCTGGTACTTCTTTTACTCTAACCTCTAGCTCACTAGCAATTGACTGTAAATTATTATTGGAGTAGAACC
The DNA here is from genome assembly GCF_029378745.1 of Bos indicus. NCBI lineage: Eukaryota > Metazoa > Chordata > Mammalia > Artiodactyla > Bovidae > Bos > Bos indicus. The sequence goes on from NC_091760.1 coordinate 121,106,148, forward strand.
TGAAAAAAACATCTAACCTACCATGTCAAAGTGTCATTTTGGTGTATGAATCAACATATTTCTGAAATAACACACACACAAATTCAATTCAACAAATGTTTTATAAATACTATACAAGCTTTTATTTTTTTCAATTTTTTTCTAACTTTGTGAGACACTTTTCATCAAAAATAGCCCTCACTATATATTATTGACATTGCCCCCAAAAAAGTTTTTCATGGCTCCAATCATTCTAGTTTAAATATCTATTAAGTATAATATTACAGTATTTCTTAAAGGAAGAGAGGAGTCACTCCAAATACCTCTCTCAGTCTCTTTTCAGTGACTTTCAGCTTTTAAATTAAGGTCATAAGCCACTTGAATCTGAAATTCACAAAGGAAGAGTATGAAATTAAAAAAAAAAAATTGCGGCTTCTTCTACCCTAGTTCAGGGCTTCCCAGTAGAGACGCTAGTGGTAAAGAACCTGCCTGTCAAAGCAGGAGACATAAGAGACTCAGGTTCGATCCCTGGGTCGGAAAGATCCCCTGGAGGAGGACATGGCAACCCACTCCAGTATTCTTTCCTGGAGAATCCCTTGGACAAAAGAGCCCTGCAGGCAGGCTACAGTTTATGAGGTCACAAGGAGTCGGACATGACTGAAGTAACTTAACACACACAAACGCACACCCCATCATAGTTCAGTGAACTTGTTAACCAGGAAGACTTCTAGAGAACACAGCCTGTTTCACATAAGTAAGAGTTGTAAAGATGATTTTAGGAAAAACACTCTTAAACCTTTCCACCATAAAACAGACTCCAGAGTGCAATAAGAACAGATACTTTGAAACATAGAATTAGGAGGTAATTATACAGAAAAGCTCCATGACATGTTTCTGCTTCACAGAGGACTCCATCAAGACCTCAGAATGAATAAATTGCTAGGCGTATGTTTGAGAAAAAAAAACCCACAATTTAGGAAAGTATAACTTTAAACTCATCTGTATCAAAAATTATATTTTCACCATCTGTTTCTCATTCATTTACACTCAATTAATCAAAAATTTAAGTTCCCTGTCAGCAAAAAGGATGGGAGTCTTTCAAAACAAACATGTAAGACTTCATATTTGCAACCTGGTGGAAGACAAGCCAGTGTTTCAGCCATCAAGTATGACCTGCTTTATTATGGTTTGCTTTCCCGACACTTGAAAACAGTATCGTACATTATTTTTTCACATCAATTTTAAAAGATAATCAACTTATTTTTTAAAAAACAGGCAATTGCCCTATTTTAACCTTCATTATTTAAATTGGCAAGTGATATTTTGCATATCCCAATTGGTATGCATTTATATTTAAAAAAGAGAAAAAACTTCTGTAGGAAATCTGGAACATTTAAAAAAACTTTATGAATAATTTAATACTGGATAACAACATAGCTTCAGAGGAAAATATTCTGACTTGTACATGGTATAGAGTAGAAAAATTAATATGACACATGGATAACACACTTTTTGTAAAATATTCTTTCTCTCTCTTAGATCCCATGTGATGTTGCAGTTGCTATAGCAACTGTATTTGTGTTCAGCAGGAAGATACTTATGTACAGAATGCTCACATTTACTCACCAAATTCTCAATGAAAATTATACCAAGTGGAAGTTATGAATTAAAATTCTCTATGGATAAGCAACTCTTGTCCCTTAAGTTTAAAATTATCATCAAATAGTTTTAATCATGCTTTTTTCATACAAATATTAACCATAAATTTCATCATCTTATAAACAATGGCTGAGCTATAGAGAATTCTTAACTTCTCACAGCTTAGTAGTTTGTGTGGAGTATAATATGCTAAAAAGATTAATTACTTTAATCAGTTGTGAACCATTAAATAAAAATTGTACAAACATTTTAAAATTTCAGTTTTAAACACCAAATAATGGGCTGGTTTCTACCCTCCCCCATAATGAGTCTTACACTCAATGGCGCATACTTTGAGCAAATACCTCTACACACCACATTTGCCAACTAAGTTCTAAAATCAACTTCGTAAATGTCATGAACCTTCATGCCATTGTGGGAGAAATGAAGAACACTCCTTGAGTCCATTTGGCGAGGATGGTGAGCGTACTTTGTTTTCCCAAGAGAAGAAAGAAGAGTAGTAAACCATTTTTGCAGAATGTCATTCTCCCACAACAGTTTATGAAAGAAACATCTGTGACGAGAATCTCTAATGCTTTACTCAAAGCCACAGCTGACAGTAAAAGAGCATTGCTAAAAGTGGCAAATCAATCCCATTCCACCCGTCCAAGAGCATGACACCTAATTTGCTATGTATCACATGTATTTTCCTCACATGTGCTGAGACTGTGACATTGATGTGGTGGCTTTCATCCAAGCCTCAGCTGAATAAACACTTGGCCATACAGTGGGCAAACTGGCATCCTTAAAAAGTCTTCTGTCCCAGGCAAGTTAACGTCACCTCAGGGAAGCATTTATCTAAGTTTTAGTTTGCAGTTTGGGTGCATAAATGGAATCTCTGAACCCTGTTTGGAAAACCTTAAATCACCTGACGCACATAGAGCACATTCTGTGTTTTTCAAACTGGTTTTCTTGGTGTAGTGTAATTTTTATGTGACTGCCTGAAAACATATGCAAATCCAACAGACAAAAACAAGTAAAAATATATAAGATTTCTAATCAAGTTATTTCACTGCAGAGGATGTACTTGTTAAAAAAAAAAGGCACAAGAAATAAGCACATTATGTACTATAACTTTTAGAGCAAAAATTTTATTGATGTATAAAATATATCCCAAATATCCATAGGTTTTCAGCGTACAGCTTAATGAAACTTGCAAAGTGAAATCAGTTATGATCAAGTACAGAACATTATCAGGACCACAGAAGCCCCCATTATACCTTCCTGAAACACACAACTGCTTGTAAATTTGACATCAGAAATTTTAATCAATAAGAAATTTCCATATAAGTGATATTGAGCAAATAATTAAAGTTTTAATAAACAGTATGGATAATACCAAGCCCCTTGTAGTTAACAAGGCTATCTCTTTTTATGTGTCTTTTGTGAAACTGCAAGTGATTCTTTTTTATCCTCCAACAATCAGGGAAATCACCAATTACCATTACCCTCAATCTGCCCGTTTTTTAAATTCCCGCTGAAGTTTTGAAGAAGTACAAGCGTGGTAAAAGAATACATGGGGTGATGTCTTGATTATTCTATCTCTTCCTTCTGAAGAACTTTACTGTATTACGGTTGCCAAGGGGGAAGACTGGGGAAATGAGACAACTAGGGAGTTATTTTTAAAATGGACAAGTTACAAGGTCCTACTGTATAGCACAGGGAACTCTGCTCAGGGTTATGTGGCAGCCTGAATGGGAGAGTTTTGGGGAGAATGGACACATGTACATGTATGTCTGAGTCCCTTTGCTGTTCACCTGAAACTATCACAACATTGTTAATCTGTTATACCCCAATATAAAACAAAAGGTTTTTTTTTTTTTTTTTTTTAAATACTCTATAGAAAACACAACTAGGCAAGGAGTCAGAAAAATTCCTTGGCTGGTGGGGGTGGGAGGGGATCTCTGCTTTTATGAATTTTCTATTGTCAAAATAATTCTCTCTAATAAAACAACCTTAAATCTCAAAAAAAAAAAAAAAAAGGACTTTACTGTAAATTCCTTCTCTCAACTTAAATTATACTTAATGGAGAATACATATATTACAATTTCTCTTTCAGATTTCTCTTCAATAAAATTCCTAAAGTAAAAAAGAGCACCTATTCTTTAAAACCTAAAATTAATGTAGAGTAAATGCATTCTGTCATGCCCTTTGACCGATAGATCAGACTTAAATGCTCTCTTTATGACAGCAAGTAACTAGTGACACCCCAAGACCATATGAAGCAGCCCAAATCTCTACTAGAAGCCACACCCTAAATCTCAAACTAGTGTTTTAGTAGCCCAGCCAGTACCTTTAGGTAAATTTGACAGACTCACCTCAAAAGCTCACTATTCTCAGAACTAAATAAACCCTCCACTGATTAGCTAAACCAGAAGACCAAAACACAGGGTCATCTTTGGCAATATCCTTACATTGCCTTTGTCAGCCCTTAGATTCAAATGAACAATAAGTTATACCAATTCAACCTGAAAAATGTCTTTTAAACCTGTCTCTTGTATTTTCCCACACCCCTGAAGTTCTTAGTGTTTTCTGAGTATACCATTGCTTATGCAATCTCTCTTGAATGACATTTTCCTCTTTTGTCTGGGTCTCCAGCCTTCAAAGTCCATCTTGAAATGGTTCATCATCAGGTACCATCCTTGACCCAATCCATTCTCTGGCACAGAATCAGCTCCTCCCTTGCTTCTCCCACAGCATCTGTGACCTTGTATAATTATACACTGTTCATTATGTCCTCCACTAGAACAAGAACACCTGGGCTGGAACAAAGCTTCTTCATCTTTATATTCCCAGTGCCTAGTATATCATCTGACATATATGATAATGATGAAAGAAAAAAACATTAAAATAATGTCAGTCAATTCTAAAGGAAATCAGCCCTGAATATTCACTGGAAGGACTGATGCTGAAGCTGAAGCTCCAGTACTTTGGCCACCTGGTGTGAAGAGCAGACTCATTGGAAAAGACTCTGATGCTGAAAGACTGAAAGCAGGAGAAGGAGGCAACAGAGGATGAGATGATTGGACTGCATTATTGCCTCAATGGACATGAGTCTGAGCAAATTCCAGGAGATAATAAAGGACAGGGAAGCCTGGTGTGCTGTAGTCCATAGGGTCATAGAGTCAGACACAAATGAACGACTGAACAACAGAGATTCAATACAATTTACTACATAGATTAATAAATAAAAATTATGCAACCTTCTCAATAAATGTAGAAAGCACAGTGGTAAAATTTATGATTTGTTAATGGTTTAAAAAAAAACAAAAACAACTGGTCAACATAGAAGGGAACTTTGAAATACTAAAAAAACCTACAGCAAGCATCATAAAAAGTGATGAAACACTACAAATTTTCACTTTGAGTTGGGGAAAATCACAAAAATGTTCTCTACTCACACTTCCATTAAACATTTTAATTATGTCATAATCAGTACAATAAGACCAACTATTGACAAAAATCAGGACCACAAATAAGACTGTCATTGTTCTAAGATATATGATCATTTACATAGAAAACAGAACAGATGCATCAATTACTGTAAATAATGAGATTTTATAAGTTTGCTGAATAAAAAATTACTACTTTGGGCTTCCCAGGTAGCTCAGAGGTTAAAGCATCTGCCTGCAATGCGGGAGAGCTGGGTTTGATCCCTGGGTTGGGAAGATCCCCTGGAGAAGGAAATGGCAACCCACTTCAGTATTCTTGCCTGAAAATCCCATGGACAGAGGAGCCTGGTGGGTTATACTCTTCGGGGTAACAAAGAGTCGGACACGAGTAAGCACCTGAACACACTCTGGATACTAAAAGCCTAGAAAATGGGCCACAAATAAGACTGTCATTGTTCTAAGATATATGATCATTTACATAGAAAACAGAACAGACACATCAATTACTGTAATAATGAGATTTCATAAGTTTGCTGAATAAAAATTTACTACCTAAATTAAATGTATTTTTATGCATCTACAAAAACAAAAAATACACGTTTTAAAAATCCATTGACAATAGCATCAAAAAATTGACTGCTTAGGAGTAAGTCCAATGAAACATGTTTATATATTAGAAGATTCAATATAGAAACTATGTTAATTCTGCCAATATTTTTGTACAGATTTAATACAATCCCAATCAGATATCAACAGGATATTTTGTGTAACTTGACAAGCTAATTCTAAAGTTTTTATGGGATGGTATGGGGAGGGAGGAGGGAGGAGGGTTCAGGATGGGGAACACATGAGAAATAAAGGAATAAAAAATTTAAAAAAAATAAATAAAAAATAAAGATAAAAAAATAAATAAATAAAATAAAATAAAATAAATTATGTTAAATGAAAAAAATAAATAAATAAAGTTTTTATGAAAGTGTTAGTCACCCAGTCGTTGCTGACTCTTTGCGACCCCATGGACTGTAGCCTGCCAGACTCCTCTGTCCATGGAATTCTCTGGGCAAGAATACTGGACAGGTAGCCATTCCCTTCTCCAGGGGATCTTCCCAACTCAGGGATCCAAAGTGGGTCTCCTGTATTCCAAACAGATTCTTTACCATCTGAGTCTCCAGGGATAAATCAAAAATGTTTAAGGAAATGCAAAACTATGGATGTATAGCTAAGACACTCTTGAAGAGGAAAGTGGAAGCACTTGCTCCATCAGTTCTCAACTAAAAGGGTGTTTAATTGGCATAAATTAGACAAATAGGCCAATAAAACAGAATGAAATTTTCATGACAAAGGTAGCATGCACAGCTATGGGAAAAGAATCAAACTCAGTAAATTGCACTATCACAGTTCTGAAGAAGGGAATGGATAACCACTCCAGTATTCTGGAGAATTCCATGGACAGAGGAGCCTGGCAGGCTACAGTCCATGGGGTCACAAAGAATCAGACGCAACTGAAGAATTTTCACTCACTTACATTAAAAAAAAAAAAAAAGTGAATCCTGACCTTACATTTTACACAAAATAAGAATCAACTCAGGTCACAGATATTTTGTCTCTTATTTAAGAAGTCTTTCTATCTCCTAGTCATTATGAGACTTTCCTTATTTAGCTCCTGGAAGCTTTATTGTTCACCTTTTCAGATTATAGACTTCATACAGAAAAGATAACTGACTTATAATGTTCATTTCAGGTGTATCACTCAGTGATACAGTGCTTTATACATTACAAAATGATCACCATGACAAGTATAATTACCATCTGTTACCATACAAAGTCACTACAACATTGGGATAGAGACTTTTTAAGCAAAACATACTCACTTAGAAAAAAACTAATCAAAAAATAGAAGTAACGAAAAAAGTGATCAATTGCACTTCATTAAAATTAACAAATTCTGTTTCTCAAAAACACTGTTAAGAGACTAAAAAGGCAAGCCACAGGTGATGATATCTGCAACAAATGTAACAGGCAAAATAATAGTGTCAGTAATATAAAAAGAACTACAAACCAAATGAAGAAAATGGAAAACAAGACAGAAAATGGGGAAATGACCTCAATGTCCACTTCATAAAATATATGAATGCCTTATAAACAAAACAATTTATTTAGAAAAAGGAAAATACTAATTAAAACTATAATGGAAAACATTAAATTTTAAAAATAATTTTTTAAATGAGATTATTTCAAAAATTACAATCCAGTCCATGACAAATGTAAACAAGAATGGGGAGCGATAGAAATTATCATGAGTACAATTGACACAAACACTGGCAAACACATAAGCATTATACAGTCAAGTAAAAAAATCACTCTATATATTGTAACACAGCAATTCCATAATGATGTCTATAGTGAAGAAAGGTATGTAAACTAAAAACAACTCAAGTCCATTAAGAATGGTATGCTGAAAAGGAACACAACATTGCAAAGCAATGAAAATAAACAATTTAAATTTACTCACAACAATACACATGAATCTTATAAACATAAGGCTGGATAAAAGATGCAAAGCACCAAAGAATAGCATGATTACATTCACATATGGTGTGAAAACAGAAAAATAAAGCTAGAATATTTGTCTATGATTAATGTATAACTTTTTCCTTTTGATTTTATAGAAGTATAGCTTACATACAATATTGTATTACTTTCAGGTGTACAACATAATAATTCAACATTTATATATATTCCAAATTAATTACCAAAATAAATCTAGGAACTTCTGTTACCATACAAAGTTATTACAATACTATTGACTATATAGCCTATGCTGTCCATTACATCCTCATGATTTATTTTATAACTAGAAGTTTGTAGTTCTTAATCCCCTTTATGTATTTCACCCAACTCCCTCTCTTCCTCTCTAGAGACTACTAGTTTATCTCCATATCTGAGTCTGTTTCTGTTTTGTATTCTTTGTTGTGATTTTTAGATTAAATATGTAAGTGAAGTCGTATGTTATGTGTCTTGGTCTATCTGAGAGTTCACTGAGTATAAACCCTCTAGGTCCATCCATGTTGTTAAAAAGGACTTCATTCTTTTCGCTCTTTTTTATGGCTGAGTAATATTCCACTATATATACATATATACACACACACATACATACCACACTTTCTTAATCCATTTGTCTGTTGATGTCATTGAGGTTGCTTTCATATCTTGGATATTGTAAATAATGCTGCAATGAACCCACAGGTGTATGTTTCTTTTCAAATTAATTTTTGAGGCAGTCCCATTTATTTTTGCTTTGCTGCTCTTCCCTGTGGAAACAAAAGTATTGCCAAGACTGATGTCAAAGAGTATATTGCCTAAGATTTCATCTGGGAGTGTACAGTTTCAGTACTTACATTTAAGTCTAATTCATTTTGACTTTGTGTTTGTATATAAGAAAGTACTCCAGCTTCATTCTTTTGCAAGTAACTGTCCAGTTTTTCCAATGTTTACTAAAGAGATTGTCTTTAATCCACTACAGATCCACAGATTTGGAGAAGTTATATTTCTATTTTTACTTGTCTCAAGATATTTTTTATTTCTCTTTGACTTTTTCGTTAATCCATTGACTGTTTAGAAGCTTGTTGTTTAGCCTGCACATGTTTATGTTTATCGAGTTGTCTTGTGGTTGGCTTCTAGGTTTATACAATTGTGGTCAGAAAACATACTTGAAATTATTTCAATCTTCTTAAACTTAAAGAAACTTGTTTTGTGGCCTAATATGTAATCTAGTCTATGATTTGTTCCATAGGCACTTAAAAAGAATGTGTATTGTGTTCCTTTTGGGGAGAGTGTTTGGTATATGTCTAATAAGTATGTCTGGTCTGATGTGTCATTTAAGGCTAATGTTTCCTAACTGATTTTCTGTCTATAAAATCTATCAGTTGATGTTAGGGGGATATTAACTTTCCTACTAATATTGTGCTTCCTTTTATGTTTGTTAATATTTGCTTTATACATTTAGATGCTCTTTTGTTGGGTACATAGATATTTATAATTTATATATCCTCTTGTTGAATTGACCTATTTTTTCATAATCTGATGTCCTTCTTTTTCTCATTTTACGATTTTTACTTTAAACTCTATTTTGTTGCTACCTAATATTAAGAATTATGCAGCCTAAAATGGTGGAGGAATAGGACGGGGAGACCACTTTCTCCCCCACAAATTCATTGCAAAAACATTTGAACGCTGAGCAAATTCCACAAAACAACTTCCGAATGTTGGCAGAGGACATCAGGCACCCAGAAAGGCAGCTCACTGATTTTGACAGGAGGTAGAAAAAAATATAAAAGATAAAAAAGAGAGGCAAAAGAGGTAGGGACAGAGATCCGACCTGGGAAGGGAGTCTTAAAAAAAAGAGAAGTTTCCAAACACCAGGAAACACTCTCACCAGTGAGTCTGTGGTGAGCCATGGAACCTCAGAGGGCAACATAACCAGGAGGAAAAATAAATAATTAAAACGCACAGATTATGTGCCTAATGGCAACTCCCAGTGAAGAAGCAACACAGATGCTCGCATCCACCACTAGCAAGCGGGGACTGGACAGGGAGGTGTAGGCTGCATCGCTTAGGGTAAGCACCGGGCATGAATGCCCCCAAGCACAACCTGAGGGAACTAACTTGAGATAGCAACCCAGACTGTGCGACAGCTATCCCACGAAAAGCCCAAACCTAAGAGATCGCCAGGCCCACTCACAGAACAAAGGACTGAGCAGAGCTAGCTGGCTGCAGACCAGCCCATCCCGCACCAGAGACAGGCAGGCGAGGGCAGCCAGGGCCGGAAGGGGGAAATCGCGGCCCCAGAGAGGCATCATCTACCAAACTGCAAGCAGGCTTCATTGCTAACCAAGGCTTCTTGGGATTCTGGACGGTTGACATCCGCTGGGAGGGTCGCAGCCAGAGCTCAGCTCCCCAGAAGAGACACACACCGCACCTGAGAAGGCGCATCGGTTGTACACCCAAAAAACTGAGCGGCTGAAATGGAGGAGGCGATAAGACAGGCCTTCAACTGGGGGCGACTGTGCTCGCCAAGCACCTGGTCACCTGAGCTGCTCAGATCTGGGAAGGGCACAAAACAGAGGCCCAACCAAGTCTGTGCCTTTGTGGAGTACCCGAGAACCTGAACCTGAGTAGCTTAGACCTGGGAAATGCATGCAACCCAGGGCCTGCCTCAGAGAGTTCCCAGCTGAGCAACCTAAAGCCTGAACAGTGTAGACTGGGAAAGCACACAGGCCATGAGCAGGGACAAACCCAGTGTGGCCAAGACGCTGCAAGCACTCCGTACATATGCCAGTGATATTTGTTTGCAGTGTTCCTCCCTCCCCACAGCACAACTGAATGAGTGAGCCTAAAAAAGTGACAATCACTGCCCTGGTTTAAGGGTGGAAATTAGACACTGAAGAGCCCAGCAAACAGAAGAAGCTAAAATAAACAGAGGGAACCACTTTGGAAGTGACAGGTTCAATATATTAAAACCCTGCAGTTAGCATCGACTACATAGGAAGGGGCCTATAGATCTTGAGAACTATAAGCCAGATCAAGGAACTATCTGAAAATGAACTGACCCCACACAGTCCAAAAAAACACCAGAGAAAGCCCTAGATATATTTTTAATACTATTATTTTTAAATGTCTTACAATTTTTTATTTTTAAGTCCTCTATTACTCCTTTAATTTTTATTTTTATACCTTATTATTGCTTTGCAGGGCTTCCCTTGTGGCTCAGCTGGTAAAGTATCCATCTGCAATGCAGGATACCTGGGTTCAATTCCTAGGTTGGGAAGACACCCTGGAGAAGGGTAATGCTATCCACTCCAGTATTCTGGCCTAGAGAATTCACTCCATGGTGTCGCAAAGAGTCAGACACAAAATCCTGAAAGATGATGCTGTGAAACTGCTGCATTCAATATGCCAGCAAATGTTGAAAGTTCTCCAGTGGTCACAGGACTGGAAAAGTTAAGTTTTCATTCCAATCCCAAAGAAAGGCAATGCCAAAAAATGCTCAAACTACCGCACAATCACACTCATCTCACACGCTAGTAAAGTAATGCTGAAAATTCTCCAAACCAGGCTTCAGCACTACGTGAACCATGAACTTCCAGATGTTCAAGCTGGTTTTAGAAAACACAGAAGAACTAGAGATCAAATTGCCAACATCTGCTGGATCATGGAAAAAGGAAGAGAGTTCCAGAAAAACATCTATTTCTGCTTTATTGACTATGCCAAAGCCTTTGACTGTGTGGATCACAATAAACTGTAGAAAATTCTGAAAGAGATGGGAATACCAGACTACCTCACCTGCCTCTTGAGAAACGTATATGCAGGTCAGGAAGCAACAGTTAGAACCGGACATGGAACAACAGACTGGTTGCAAATAGGAAAAGGAGTCCGTCAAAGCTGTATATTGTCACCCTGCTTATTTAACTTATATGCAGAGTACATCATGAGAAACACGGGGCTGGAAGAAGCACAAGCTGGAATCAAGATTGCCAGGAGAAATATCAATAACCTCAGATATGCAGATGACATCACCCTTATAGCAGAAAGTGAGGAGGAACTAAAAAGCCTCTTGATTAAAGTGAAAGAGGAGAGTGAAAAAGTTGGCTTAAAGCTCAACATTCAGAAAACTAAGAGCATGGCATCTGGTTCCATCACTTATGGGAAATAAGTGGGGAAACAGTGGAAACAGTGGCTGACTTTATTTTGGGGGCTCCAAAATCACTGCAGATGGTGATTGCAGTCATGAAATGAAAAGACACTTACTCCTTGGAAGGAAAGTTATGATCAACCTAGACAGCATATTAAAAAGCAGAGATATCGCTTTGCCAACAAAGGTCGTCTAGTCAAGGCTATAGTTTCTCCAGTGGTCATGTATGGATGTAAGAGTTGGACTGTGAAGAAAGCTGAGTGCCAAAAGAATTGATGCTTTTGAACTGTGGTGTTGGAGAAGACTCTTGAGAGTCCCTTGGACTGCAAGGAGATCCAATCAGTCCATTACAAAGGAGATCAGTCTTGAGTGTTCATTGGAAGGACTGATGCTGAAGCTGAAACTTCAATACTTTGGCCACCTCACACGAAGAGTTGACTCATTGGAAAAGACCCTGATGCTGAGAGAGATGGGGGGCAGGAGGAGAAGGGGACGACAGAGGATGAGGTGGCTGGATGGCATCACCGAATCGATGCAAATGAGTTTGGGTGAACTCTGGGAGTTGGTGATGGACAGGGAGGCCTGGCGTGCTGTGATTCATAGGGTCACAGAGAGTCGGACATGACTGAGTGACTGAACTGAACTGAACAGATTACTTTGAAAAAAAAAAAGACCCTATTTTTAAGCAAACTTCATATATATATTTATAATTCTTGTGACTTTGTTTTTTTCTTTAATATTGTGTTTTTGAGAATCTAACCTCTACTCTAGATTTTTAATCTTTGCTTTTTGGTATTTGTTATCAATTTTGTACCTTTAAGAATCTGATCTTCAGTACCCATTTTTACTTTGGAGCAAGATTACTGGCTTGATTGCTCTCTCCCCTGTGGACTCTCATTTTTCTCCACCAAGTGGCTTCTATCTCCTTCCTCCCCCTTCTCTTTTTACCCAACTCCATGAATCTCTTTGTGTGTTCCAGGCTGTGGAGAACACTTAGGGAACTGATTACTGGCTAGATCTGTCTATCTCCTTTTGATTCCCCCTTTTATCCTCCTGGCCACCTCTGTCTCCTTCCTCCCTCTTCTCTTCTCTGTGTAACTCCCTGAACATCTCTGAGGGATCCAGGCTGTGGAGAGCACATAGGGAAGTGATTACTGGCTAGGTTGCTCTCTCCCCCTTTGATCTCCCCTCTTCTCCTCCTGTTCACCTCTATCTCCCTCCTCCCTGTTCTCTTCTCCATGTAACTCTGTGTACCTCTCTGGGTGTCCCTTACTGTGGAGAAACTTTTCATCATTATCATAGATGTTTTATCATTCGTACTGCATAGATAGAGAAATCTTGAGGCTACTGTAAGAATAATAGTGAAAACCAGAGGCAGGAGGCTTAAGTCCAAATCCTGAGAACACCAGAGAACTCCTGAATCGAGGGAACATTAATCTATAGGAGCTCATCAAATGCCTCCATACCTACACTGAAACCAAGCACCACCCAAGGGCCAACAAGTTCCAGAGCAAGACATACCACACAAATTCTCCAGTGGCACAAGAACATAGCCCTGAGTCTCAATATACAGGCTGTCCAAAGTCACTCCAAACCCACTGACATCTCAGAACTCATTACTGGACACTCCATTGCACTCCAGAGGGAAGAAAGCCAGCTCCACCCACCAGAAAACCGACACAAGCTTCCCTAACCAAGAAACCTTGACAAGCCACCCGTCCAACCCCACCCAAGGAGAGGAACCTCCACAATAAACAGGAATCACAAACTGCCAGAATACAGAAAGGCCACCCCAAACACAGCAATATAAGCAAGATGAAAACAAAGAGAAATACTCAGAAGATAAAGGAACAGGATAACTGCCCACCAAACCAAACAAAAGAGGAAGAGATAGGGATCTACCTGATAAAGAATTCCAAATAATGATAGTGAAAATGATCCAAAATCCAGAAAACAAAATGAAGTTACAGATAAATAGCCTCTGGAGACAAGGATTGAGAAGATGCAGAAATGTTTAACAAAGACCTAGAAGAAATAAAAAAGAGTCAGTATATAATGAATGATGCAATAAATGATATCAAAAACATTCTGGATGGAAACAATAGTAGAATAAGGGAGGCAGAAGACAGGCCAAGTGAGGTAGAAGCTAGAATGGTAGAAATAAATGAAAAAGAGAGGAAAAAAGACAAAAGATTTAAAATAAATGAGAATAACCTCAGAGACCTCTGGGACAATGTTAAATGCCCCATCATTTGAATCATAAGAGTCCCAGAAGAATAAGACAAAAGAAAGACCATGAGAAAATACTTGACAAGATAATAGTTGAAAACTTCCCTAAAATGGGGAAGGAAATAATCACCCAAGTCCAACAAACAGAGAGTCCCAAACAGGATAAACCCAAGGCAAAACACACATATTAATCAAATTAACAAAGATAAAACATAAAGAATCAATATTAAAAGCAGCAAGGGAAAAACAACAAATAACACACAAGGGGATTCCCATAAGGATAATAGCTGATCTTTCAATAGAAACTCTTCAGGCCAGAAGGGAATGGCACGATATACTTAAAGTGATGAAAGAAAAAAAACCTACACCCCAGATTACTGTAAGGATCTCATTCAAATATGAAGGAGAAATCAAAAGCTTTACAGACAAGCAAAAGCTGAGAGAATTCAGCACCACCAAACCAGCTTTCCAACAAATGCTAAAGGATCTTCTTTAGACAGGAAACACAGAAAGGGTGTATAAACTAGAACCCAAAACAATAAAGTAAATGGCAATGGGATAATACTTTTCAGTAATTACCTTAAATGTAAATGGGTTGAATGCCCCAACCAAAAGACAAAGACTGGCTGAATGGATACAAAAACAAGACCCCTATATATGTTGTATACAACATACCCACCTCAAAACAAGAGACACATACAGACTGAAAGTGAAGGGCTGGAAAAAGATATTCCATACAAATAGAGATCAAAAGAAAACAGGAGTAGCAATACTAATATCAGATAAAATAGGCTTTAAAACAAAGGCTGTGAAAAGAGACAAAGAAGGACACTACATAATGATCAAAGGATCAATCCAAGAAAAAGATATAACAATTATAAATATATATGCACCCAACAGAGGACCACCACAACATGTAAGACAAATGCTAACAAGTATGAAAGGGGAAATTAACAATAATGCAATAATAGTGGGAGACTTTAATACCCCACTCACACCTATGGATAGAGCAAATAAACAGAAAATTAACAAGGAAACACAAACTTTAAATGATACAATAGACCAGTTATACCTAATTGATAGCTATAGGACATTTCACCCCAAAACAATGAATTTTACCTTTTTCTCAAGTGCACATGGAACCTTCTCCAGGATAGATCACATCTTGGGCCCTAAATCTAGCCTTGGTAAATTCAAAAAAATTGAAACCATTCCAGGCATCTTTTCTGACCACAATGCAGTAAGATTAGATGTCAATTACAGGAGAAAAACTATTAAAAATTCCAACATATGGAGGCTGA
This sequence comes from Bos indicus, assembly GCF_029378745.1. Lineage (NCBI taxonomy): Eukaryota > Metazoa > Chordata > Mammalia > Artiodactyla > Bovidae > Bos > Bos indicus. The sequence goes on from NC_091760.1 coordinate 121,121,438, forward strand.
ACAATATGCTGCTGAATACCAAAAAAATCACAGAATAAATTTTAAAAAAATCAAAATATGCATAGAAGTGAATGAAAATGAAAACACAACAACTCAAACCCACGGGACACTGTAAAATCAGTGCTAAGGGGAAGGTTCCTAACAATACAGGCTTACCTCAAGAAACAAGAAAAAAGTCAAATAAATAACCAAACTCTACACCTAAAGCAACTAGCAAAGGAAGAAATGAGGGACACCAGGGTTAGGAGAAGGAAAGAAATTTTAAAAGTTAGGGCAGAAATAAATGCAAAAGAAAAAAAAGAGACCATAGCAAAAATCAACAAAGCCAAAAGCTGGTTCTTTGAGAAGATAAATAAAATTGACAAACCATTAGCCAGACTCATCAAGAAACAAAGGGAGAAAAGTCAAATCAACAAAATTAGAAATGAAAATGGAGAGATCACAACAGACAACACAGAAATACAAAGGATCATAAGAGACTACTATCAGCAACTATATGCCAATAAAATGGACAACGTGGAAGAAATGGACAAATTCTTAGAAAAGTACAACTTTCCAAAACTGGACCAGGAAGAAATAGAAAATCTTAACAGACCCATCACAAACACAGAAATTGAAACTGTAATCAGAAATCTTCCAGCAAACAAAAGCCCAGGACCAGATGGCTTCACAGTGGAATTCTACGAAAAATTTAGAGAGGAGCTAACACCTATCCTACTCAAACTCTTCCAGAAAACTGCAGAGGAAGGTAAACTTCCGAACTCATTCTATGAGGCCACCATCACCCTAATACCAAAACCTAACAAAGATCCCACAAAAAATGAAAACTACAGGCCAATATCACTGATGAACATAGATGTAAAAATCCTTAACAAAATTCTTGCAAACAGAATCCAACAACACATTAAAAAGATCATACATCATGACCAAGTAGGCTTTATCCCAGGGATGCAAGGATTCTTCAATATCTGCAAATCAATCAATGTAATACACCACAGTAACAAACTGAAAAATAAAAACCATATGATTATCTCAATAGATGCAGAGAAAGCCTTTGACAAAATTCAACATCCATTTATGATTAAAAAAATCCTCCAGAAAGCAAGAATAGAAGGAACATACCTCAACATAATAAAAGCTATATATGACAAACCCACAGAAAACATTATGCTCAATGGTGAAAAATTTAAAGCATTTTCCCTAAAGTCAGGAACAAGACAAGAGTGCCCACTCTCACCACTACTATTCAACATAGTTTTGGAAGTTTTGGCCACAGCAATCAGAGCAGAAAAAGAAATAAAAGGAATCCAGATTGGAAAAGAAGAAATAAAACTCTCACTGTTTGCAGATGACATGATCCTCTACATAGAAAACTCTAAAGACTCCACCAGAAAATTACTAGAGCTAACCAATGAATGTAGTAAAGTTGCAGGATATAAAATCAACACACAGAAATCCCTTGCATTCCTATACACTAATAAGAAAACAGAAAGAGAAATTAAGGAAACAATTCCATTCACCATTGCAACGGAAAGAATAAAATACTTAGGAATATATCTACCTAAAGAAACAAAAGATCTATATATAGAAAACTATAAAACACGTGAAAGAAATTGAAGAGGACACAAAAATAGATGGAGAAATATACCATGTTCATGGATTGGAAGAATCAGTATAGTTAAAATGAGTATACTACCCAAAGCAATCTATGATTCAATGCAATCCCTATCAAGCTACCCACAGTATTCTTCACAGAGCTAGAACAAATAATTTCACAATTTGTATGGAAATACAAAAAACCTCGAATAGCCAAAGTAATCTTGAGAAAGAAGAATGGAACTGGAGGCATCAACCTGCCTGACTTCAACTCTACTACAAAGCCACAGTCATCAAGACAGTATGGCACAGGCACAAAGACAGAAATATAGATCAATGGAATAAAATAGAAAGCCCAGATATAAATCCATGCACCTAGGACACCTTATCTTCGACAAAGGAGGCGAGAATATACAATAGAAAAAAGACAATCTCTTTAACAAGTGGTGCTGGGAAAACTGGTCAACCACTTATAAAAGAATGAAACTAGAACACTTTCTAACACCATACACAAAAATAAACTCAAAATGGATTAAAGATCTAAACGTAAGACCAGAAACTATAAAATTCCTAGAGGAAAACATAGGCAAAACACTCTCTGACATAAATCATAGCACGATCCTCTATGACCCACCTCCCAGAATATTGGAAATAAAAGCAAAAATAAATAAATGGGACCTAATTAAAATTAAAAGCTTTTGTGCAACAAAGGAAATTATAAGCAAGGTGAAAAGACAGCTTTCAGAATGGGAGAAAATAATAGCAAAGGAAGCAACGGACAAAGAATTAATCTCACAAATACACAAGCAACTCCTGCAGCTCAATTCCAGAAAAATAAATGACCCAATCAAAAAATGGGCCAAATAACTAAACAGACATTTCTCCAAAGAAGACATACAGATGGCTAACAAACACATGAAAAGATGCTCAACATCACTCATTATCAGAGAAATGCAAATCAAAACCCCAGTGAGGCACCATTTCACTCCAGTTAGAATGGCTGCTATCCAAAAGTCTACAAGCAATAAATGCTGGAGAGGGTGTGGAGAAAAGGGAACCCTCTTACACTGTTGGTGGGAATGCAAACTAGTACAGCTACTATGGAGAACAGTGTGGAGATTCCTGAAAAAACTGGAAATAGAACTGCCACATGACCCAGCAACTCCACTGCTGGGCATACACACCGAGGAAACCAGAATTGAAAGAGACACATGTACCCCAATGTTCATTGCAGCACTGTTTATAATAGCCAGGACATGGAAGCAACCTAGATGTCCATCAGGAGATGCATGGATAAGAAAGCTGTGGTACATATATACAATGGAATATTACCCAGCCATTAAAAAGAACACATTTGAATCAGTTCTAATGAGGTGGGTGAAACTGGAGCCTATTATAGAGAGTGAAGTAACGCATATATATGGAATTTAGAAAGATGGTAATGATAACCCTGTATGTGAGACAGCAAGAGAGACACAGATGTATAGAACAGTCTTTTGGACTCTGTGGGAGAGGGCAAGTGTGGGATGATTTGGGAGAATGGCATTGAAACATGTGTATTACCATATGTGAAACGAATCGCCAGTCTAGGTTCAATGCATGAGACAGAGTGCCTGGGGCTGGTGCACTGGGATGACCCAGAGGGATGGGATGGTGAGGGAGGTGGGAGGGAGGGTTCAGGATGGGGAACACATGTACACCTGTGGTGGATTCATGTCAATGTATGGCAAAATCAATACTATATTGTAATTAGCCCCCAATTAAAATAAATAAATTTATATTAAAAAAAAAAAAAAAGAATTGTGTGAAAACCCTAAATGTAAGTTCTCAGGCCTGGCTCCAGTCTACTGAACTAGAATCTTCAGAGAATGGTCTGCGAATCTCAGGTGTCTGTTATGATGTTTTGAAAACATTATCTGATGACTATGACAATTTTTTAAAGAATAAATGAAGTAAGACAAAATGAAACAAAAATAAAATAAATTTTTTTAACTAAAATAAATAAAAATAAAGTCTATTTTGTCTGATATGAGTATTGTTGTAACAGTTTTCTACCTATCCTTCAGGGTTTTGTTTCCATGGAATATCTTTTTGTTTCTCTTCACTTTCAGTTCCTGCATGTCCTTAATCTTAAAATGATACTTCTGTAGACAGCATATATATGTGTCTTGCTTTATCCATTCAGCTGCCTTATGTCTTTTGATTAGAGCATTTATTTATTTACATTTAAAGTATTGCTTGATATGTACTTAATGCCATTTTATTTATTATTGTCAGGTTGTTTTTGTAGTTCTCTGTTCCTTTCTTCTCTTGTTACTTTCCCTTGTGATTTGATGACTTTCTTTAGTGCTACATTTGGATTCCTTTCTCTTCAGTTTCTGTGTATATGTTATAGATTTTTGGTTTCCAGTTATCATGAGGCTCCTTTATAAATATATATATATTTAGTAGTCTATTTTAAGTTGATGGTCATTTATCTTTGAGCACATTGTGCACATTTGTACTACCCCCCAAAATTTTGTTTTTGATGCCATATTTTCCAAGTTTTAATTTTGTGTTGCTCAACTCTTTTAGCTATAAATGATTTTACTACTTTGTCTTTAAAACTTTATGCTAGATTTATAGGTGGTTGATCCACCACCCTTGATATATGTTTATTTTTACCAGTGAAATTTTTAAATCATAATTTTCTAGTTATGGCCTACATGAAAAAAAGAAAGGTTTTTCTATTCCATTTAAATAAGTCCCCTTAAAGGTTCTTGTAAGGCTGATTTAGTGGTAGTGAAATCCTGTAGCTTTTTATTTTTTTGAGTAATTCTTTCTCTCTCCTTCAATTCTCAATGGTAACCTTGCCAAGTAGAATATTCTTAGTTGTAAGTTTTTTCCCCAGCACTTTGAATATATCATGCCAGTCCTTTCTGATCTATAAAGCTTCTGCTGAAAAATCAGGTAATAATCTTACAGTGATTCTATTATACATAGAGATTTGTTTTCTCTTGCTAATTTTAAGATTCTCTCTTCATCTTTAATTTTTGATATTTTAATTATAATGTTTCTTTCTAGGGGATTCATCTTGCTTGGGTCTCTCTGTCCTTCCTGAGCTTCTATGTCTCTTATCTTCTCCATTTTGAGGAAGTTTTCAGCCATTATTTTTTCACATAGGTTTTCTGTCCATTTTTCTCTCTCTTCTCCTTCTGGGACCCCTATATTGTGAATGCTACTATGTTTAGTGTTGTTGTTCTAGAGGTCTTTTTAACTATTCTCATTTTTTAAATTATTTTTTGTTTTTTATTGTTCTGATTAGGTGATTTCCACTGTCCTTTTCTCCAGATTGCTGATTTGTTCTTCTGCACTCTCTAATCTACTGCTGATTGCTTCTAGTTTTTTTTTTTTTTTTTTAATTTCAATTATTGTATTCTCTAGCTCTGATCTGTACTTTTTTATATTTTCTATCTTTAAGTTCTCACTGAGTTCATCTATTCTTTTACATCTTCAGTGAGGACCTTAACTATTCCTTTGAACTCTATCTGGTAAATTGTTTATATGCATTTTATTAAGCTATTTTTCTGAGGTTTTATCTGTATTTGTCTCTATGTATTAGGTATATCATCTACGTCTTCCAGTCATCTGTGTGGAAGATGGGGCCAGAGCCTTGTGCTTCTGGAGTATCCCCTATGTGGTCTCTGTGTGCACTCCTGTTGTGATTAGGCCATGATTCTTGTAAGCAGGCTAATGCAAGGAACTGACCACAAGCCCAGCTTGCTGAAAAGTCTAGTTGTGTCAGCTGAGTGCAATAGTTTGCTGTATTGACCTTCAGGAGTGCGACCCACTTTGGAAGGGCACCAGTGTCAGCCAGAGCCACTTTCCAAGTGACGTGGGTGGAAGCTGCTTTCAAAGAGCCAACTAGGATGAGTGGGTTGGGTGCAACAGGTGTTCAGGGTAACACTGGGGTGGTGCACCCAGTGTTAGCTTAGTGGATGGAGAGTGACAGAAATGTTGACTGCCAATGCTGGACCAGCTAGGTGAAAAAGGAGTTAAGAGTCAAAATGGTTCCATCCCTGCATAAAATTTCAACAGATACCTGACCCTCCGGTACAAACACTGAAGTTTGTCAGTGAATCTCCCCATAGGAACCAGGTATTTATCAAACTGTTGCCACTCCACTGGAACTCAGAAAGAGTGATTTGTGTTCACGTCCTTTAAGAATGGAGCCTCAGTTTCATACAGGCCTCCAGCTCTCTTGGATGTAAGCCCTTCTGGTCTTCAAAGACACATTGAGGTGGCTCATCTTCCAGCTCAGGTTCCCTAGTCTGGGGAATCAAACCTGGGGCTTGAACCCCTTGCTCTTCAATGGGACTTCCATGGTTATGATATCCTTCCTGCTTAAGGGCTGCAGCACCTGGGGCGTGAATTCCGACTAAACCACATCTCTGCCCCTACTTATTTTGATGTAAGCTTTTCTTTATATCTTTCGTTGTAGAAAATGTTTTGCTAGTCATCAGGTCATTCTCAGAGACAGCTGTTCTATCTGCAGTTGTAGTTTTGGTGTGTTCATGGGAGGAGGAAAGCTCAGGATTTTCCTACTCTTTTGTCTTGATCTAGACTTCTGTGTATAAATCTTGAAATTTAAAAAAAGACTGACTGTTTAAAGTGTTAAAATAATGGTGCCCTCTAGTATGTATGATCAAGAAGGGACACATAAGGAGCTTCTGAACACTCAAAAGTTCAATTTTGTACTTGAATGAAGGTTACATTAGTGGATTTTTTTTTCACTTATTCATTTATGTTTATACACTTTTCCACATATGATAATCTGCACAACTATGCAGGTCTATATGGGAAGAGCATTACAGCCAAAAGCTTCCTTTAATCATCTGCTTTCTCTGACTCTGAAAGGAGTCTTGTTCATTATTAGTGCTGTGCATTCCCTAAGTTATCTATCTCCTTCCACGTATCCAATCACTATCACTTCTATAATCATCTCTCCTTAGAGTTACCTATCAGTTAGCTAACTAGCTATCATCCACCTCTTATTGATAATAAATTGAATATTATCAATTAGATGATCTCCAAAAGCAACAGGTTTAAAGCAACTCAATCGTTTCTCTCTGAATCTACTCTTCTCTTTAGCTTCTCCCCAAAGTTTTTTTTTTAACCTTTGTTTGTTTCTTAGTTAATAGAGAACCTGACCCAAGCTGAGACAATCAAATTCTTTTCTTGGGTTTTTCCTGAATTAAAACTAAGAGGATCAGTTTTTTGGAATGGGTGTGTGTCAGAGGTGGCAAGACTTACGAATATCCAGTCACCATATATTTTAAAAGAGAAAACCAGTCTGCAGGAGAAGAATCTGAGCTGACACAGAGAAAAGAATCCCTAACAGAGAAACAGAGTCCTGCAATATTAAAGTTCTGTAATCTAGCTGAATTTCAGTTCAGCATCATCCTTTCCCTTTTCACAGACATGTGAGAGGTATTTTTATCCATGCCAGTTTAACTTGCATTTTTATTTAGCAAATAAAATCTTACTCAGAGAACCTAGATAAATTGCTCCTACTCACATTCTTCAATGTATATGACAAGGATCAGGAGATTTCTGCTCTAACAATAAATTACTCTAATATACCTATAAAACAATGATGGTTTTCCAACTTATGGATGGTTAACCCCAATCCAGCTAGCAAATTAATATTGTATTTTTTAGATTTATGAACTACTTATAATACTTAGATATATTAAATTAAGAGCTTCCCTCGTAGCACAACAGTAAAGAATCCGCCTGCCAAAGCAGAAGATGCAGGTTCAATCCCTAGGTCAAGAAGATCCCCTAGAGAAGGAAATAACAACCCAGTATTGCCACTCCAGTATTCTAGCCTGGGAAATCCCACGAACAGAGGAGGCTGGAGGGCTGTAGTCCAAGGGGTCGCAAAAGAGTTGGACATGACCTAGCAGCTGAAGCAAAAGTAACAACAAATATTAAATTAAGTATATAATCTTTAAAATTCATTTAAAAAGAGATGAAAATCCTGCCATCTGCAACAACGTGGATGAACCCCGAAGACACTGTGCTGCGTGAAATGTCAGACAAAGAAAAACAAATACTACGTGGAGAAATACGGTAGTTACCAGAAGTGTAGGGTGGGGAAAAATGAAAGCATATTGGCCACAGTGTACACACTTTCAGTTATAAATGAATAAGTTCTGAGGATCTAATGTACAGCTTGGTGGCTGTAGTTAATAGTTAATAGTACTGTATTCTATATTTGAAATCTGCTAAGAGAGAAGATCTAAAGCAGTCTCATTTTTTTAAAAAAGGTAACCAAGTAAGGTGATATATGGTAGATTGATTGTGGTAAGGATTTCAGTGTAATGTATATCAAATCATCCTCATGTTGGATGATGTCATGTAATATACTACAACTACATTTGTCAACTATACTTCAATAAATATGAAAAAAATAAAATACATATTTTTCAGGTTAAATTCAGTCTTTAAAACTGTTAATTAATGTAAGGTAACCTACCTAAAATTTGTCCAAGAATGTTGTCTCTATAGTGATTTCACAATTTGAACAAGTTCATGAAATTGGAGTTTCCATTTTTTTAGAGCCACTTTAATGTGTAAATAAAATGTTTGTATCAGTCTAATGTCTGAAAACTTCTACAAAGCTAAAGAAAATGAGGCAAGAGTTAAGCTTAAAAAATCAATAAAAGGAAAAGACACCTTTTTAAAGAATAAGAAATAAACTTCAGTATGCATGCCCATTCACATTACATCACCTTATGCACATCTATGTACTGTCTAATATTTACTTAAAATGGGTGATCTCCATAGCAACCAATGAATCAAATGGTACATGAGCTGACTGTGAAGTGGAGATATTTGTCTTTCTTAGAGTAAAACTGACTATGTAACAAACAAAACTGATTATGAATCCTGAAGATTTAACCTAATATATGAGATACTTTTAAATATGTGTTTTCCAGCTCATAACTGATGACATCAATATGATTTTTCCATAGATTTCTTCCCCTCTTTAGCTTCTCTTTCTTGCTTTGATGGCTTAAAAATGGGGGCTAGCAAAACCACCGAGATTTATTTCAGTGTGTTAGGCAGAATAGTGGCCCCAAAGACGCCCATGCCCCAGTCCCTGGACCCTGTGTGCCACCTCATACACCAAAAGGGACTTCGCAGAAGTAATTTAGGGTACAGATATTGAAATGGAGGGATTACCCTGAATTATTTGGGTGAACTCTGTCTAATTACGAGTCTTTGAAAACAGAAAACCTTTTCCAGCTGAGGTCAGAAAAAGATATGATGACAGGAGAAAGTTTAGAGTGATGCTACATTGCTGACTTTGAAAATGAAGAAAGGGGGCATGAACCAAGCAATGTAGATGGCCACCAAAAGCTGAAAAAGGCAACAAAATTGAATCTCCATAGAGGAAGGCAGCCACACTGACACATTCGTATTAACCCACTGAAATCCATGTTAGACTTCTAATTCATGGAATAAACTTGTATTGTTGTAAGCCACTGAATTATGACTTTGTGTTAGTCTGACATAGCAGAAATAGGAGACTAGTAAACTATGTGTGACATTGGTGTGACTTCATAAAGAAAGGCAGGAACTAATTAAAGGAAGGGAGAAAAAGATTTCCACATTGTCTCATCCATACTGTATAGAATGTAATTCGACAGATCTAAGCAAAGCACACGTCCCTTCAAAACGGTGGTGGCCTAGACCACCATAAAATTAGCAGGTTACCATCCATATCCAAAAGCCTAAGGAATATTCCAAAGAATTCATGAAAATTTGTGTCCTCTGCCAGACTCTGTTTTATGCCATATTGAGCCTCCTTCAACTGCAAAAACAACACTGAATCATAATTAAGAGTGAAAACAGGCCCAAACCTGCATATCTTCCTTCAACAGACTACCAGGTCAGAGAAACAGAAAATGTATTTTTCCTAAGACATTTTTGGGTGTGGATGTGTGAGTTTGTGTTTACATATATTTTTAATAAGAAGAAAAACCTTTTTTCAAAAGGTTATTTTTCTTCCTTGAGGGCCTTACCCAGAGTGGCTGTGAGAAGTAGTGGGGGCGGGGGGGGGGGCGCGTGCGGGGGGTGGGGCAGATTAAACACTTTCATGGTCATTATCTCATTTATATATGAAATGGCTTTTAAGTAAAGACATTTTCTTTTCTAAAAAGAAGCAGGAAATAGAGGTTTAACAGATTTATAGATGCTACTGGACAGAACTCTCTTTATCAGAATTGTGCAAGCAAGACTTGCATTCTGGATTCCCATTTTAAACAGATATTTGGCAAAACTAATACAATTATGTAAAGTTTAAAAATAAAATAAAATTAAAAAAAAAAGAATCAAAAAAAAAAGTATATAGATGCTAGTATAATAAAATATTGACTTCCCCCCTAGCACAATGGTAAAGAATTTGCCTGCAATGCAGGAGCCACAGGAGATGCAGGTTCTATCCCTGGGCTAGGAAGATCTCCTGGAGGAGAGCATGGCCCCACTCCAGTATTCTTGCCTGAAGAATCCCAGAGAAAGGAGCTTGATGGGCTATGGTCCACAGGTTTGCAAAGAGCTGGACATAACTAAAGCGAATTAGCAAGCATGCATAATAAAATATGCTTCATAAACTGATGCAACCGAGTCTTCAATACAAATAATAATGTATTTATACAGATTTTGTATTTCTCTCTACAATAAAAGGGAACCTGTTTCTTTTGTTAGTTTTTAACACTTTGTAGCTACCTATTATTTCATTTCAAGAGTTCTCAATGTGGTCTAAGGACCCCCAGGGCATCATTAGGGACTTTCCAAGGGGTCCAAGAAGTCCTCCTTTTTCCAAAGACATATCCATGTGAAGCCAGATTTTCTGGATATACTTCAACCTAAACAAAATATCCCATAGACTAAATGCAGTACTAATTTCTAACATGATAAATATTTATAGGTGAGATCCACATAAACAAAAGCTTTTTAAGGTCCTCATTTGTTTTTTAAGAGTTTAAGGGGTTTCTCTCTTAACACTGTTAGTAAGAATGTAAATTGGTGAAACCACTATGGAAAATAATATGTAGGTTGCTTTGAAAAACTAAGAATAGAATTTCCACATGATCCAGAAATCCCCATATATTCAGAAAAGATGAAAATTCTCATTCGAAAAGATACATGCACCCCAGTGTTCATGTGATATTATTTACAATAGCCAAGACAGGGAAGCAACCTAAGTGTCCATCAAAAGATGAATAGATAAAGAAGATATGATATATATATATATATATATATATACACACACACACACACAACTGAATATTACCCAGTCATAAAAATGAGTTAAATATTGCCATTTGCAGCAACATGGATGGTCCCAGAGATTATCATACAGAGTGAAGTAAGGCAGACAAAGAAAGGTAAATATATGATATCACTTACACATGGAATCTAAAAAAATCCTTTGCTCTCCACTCTTTCTTTTGGAAGGAAATGTCCCACGTCAAAGGGTTATTTCTTTGTGTAGACTTTCTTCCTTTCTTTCCTTTTTTAAATTTTGGCTGTACTGGGTCTTTGTTACTTTCTCCCTACTTGCAGGACATGGCAACTTCTCTAGTCAGGGTTAGTTGCCCAATCAGGGATAGAACCCATGTTACCCACATTGGAAGGCAGATTCTTAACAACCAGACACCCAGGGAAGTCCCTGTATAGACTTTCTATAACCAAATTTTGCCTAGGAAATTTTTTATTTCCCACTATTACTTTGGATAGTTCAATATCATAGCCATTTATTCTTCTTGGAGAAAAAATGAGGCTGTTAGTCGTCACTGCATTAACATTAATTTCAAAGTATACTGAGAGGTCTATTTCCTCAAGTATCCTTCATAGAAATTGAAGTAAATATGTATAACTTTTAATAATAGCACTTTTATTTACTTCTTACTTTTATAATCTAGTTAGTAACTTTCTTATCTCCAAGTATCTTCACTGCATATACCCTCTGATTCCATCCAGTTCTCTATCTTCACAGATTTAACTAATTACCATTAACTATTTATGAACTATGGCCCTTGCCCTCAAAGAATTAAGGTTTGGTGGGGGGAAATAAACATTGTCCCAAATAATTGGCATGAAAATAAAATAATGATAAGTATTTCAAGAAACATGAAAACAACATATGAACCAGACATAGAACAAATATATGGATAACGACAGGGGAAGGGGGATAGAGGGATGAACTGCGAGACTGGAATGGACATATATACGCTACTAGGTATAAAATAGATAATTAATGAGAACCTACCATACAGCGCAGGATCATAGAAGCAAGAGCATTCCAGAAAAACATCTACTTCTGCTTCATTGACTACACTAAAGTCTTTGACTATGTGGATCACAACAAACTGTGGAAAATTCTTCAAGAGATGGGGAATACCAGATCACCTTACCTGCCTCCTGAGAAACTTGTGTGCAGGTCAAGAAGCCACAGTTAGAATCAGACATGAAACAACGGACTGGTTCTAAATTGGGAAAGAATACATCAAGGCTGTATATTGTCACCTTGCTTATTTAACTTATATGCACAGTACATCATGAGAAATGCCAGGCTGGATGAAGCAGAAGCTGGAATCAAGATTGACGGGAGAAATATCAATAACCTCAGATAGGCAGATGACATCACCCTTATGGCAGAAACAGAAGAGGAACTAAAGAGCCTCTTGATGAAAGTGAAAGAGAAGAGTAAAAAAAGTTGGCTTAAAACTCAACATTCAGAAAACTAAGTTCATGGTATCTGGTCCCATCATTTCATGGCAAATAGATGGGGAAACAATGGACACAGTGAGAGACTTTATTTTCTTGGGCTTGAAAATCACTACAGATGGTGACTGAAGCCATGAAATTAAAAGATGCTTGCTCCTTGGAAGAAAAGTTGTGACCAACCTAGACAGCATATTAAAAAGCAGAGACTTTGCCAACAAAGGTCTGCCAAGTCAAAGCTATGGTTCTTCCAGTAGTCATGTATGGATGTGAGAGTTGGACCATAAAGAAGGCTGAGTGCTGAAGAATTTATGCTTTTGAACTGTGATGTTGGAGAAGATTCTTGAGAGTCCCTTGGACTGCAAGGAGATCAAACCATTCAATCCTAAAGGAAATCAATCCTGAATATTAATTGGAAGGACTGACACTGATGCTGAAGCTCCAATACTTTGGCCACCTGATGTGAACAGATGAGTCATTAGAAAAGACCCTGATGCTGGGAAAGATTGAAGGCAGGAGGAGAAGGGGACAGAGGATGAGATGGTTGGATGGCATCACTGACTCAATGGCCACGAGTTTGAGCAAGCTCCAGGAGATGGTTAAGGACAGGAAGTCTTGGGTGCTACAGTTCATGGGTCACAAAGAGTCAGACATGACTGAGTGACTGAACAACAACAGCCATAAAGCACAGGGAACTCTACTCAGTGCTCTGTGGTGACCTAAATGGGAAGGCAATCCAAAAATGAGGGGATATATGTATACATACAGCTGATTTGCTTTGCTGTACAGCGGAAACTAACACAACATTGTAAAGCAACTATACTCCAACACAAATTTTAAAAAATAAAAATAAAAACAACAAGCTTTTGGCAGAGATTGACAGCTACTCATACAATATCCATGTTCCTCTTCCTCTTAGTACAAGAGATCAGTTTTCTTCTGGCTCTCAACATTCTTAGGCACCCTAGAAGTTAGCTGTGGCTTTGTTACTAACTTTGCTTGCTGCTGATGTGGCCATGGAATGCTTTGGTTCATAAAATGAAAGCCAAAGTTGAGTTGGATTCTTTTACAAACTCTTTAGAGAGGCATGTTCCTTTTATACTTCCCTTCGTGTTTCCTGCTGTCTGAAACTTAAACAAGATGGTTACAGCTCCAGCAGCCACCTTGGAGGATGAGAACTCCAAAACGGAAGCCAGGAGGAACAGAAAGATGAAAAAGAGGCTGAGTCTTTGATGCTTGTGGAGTCATAAAAAAATAAACATCTCTATTGCTTAAGCTATTAAGAGGGAAGCAGGGTTTCTGTTACACAAAGTTGAACTTGGTTCTAAAAGATACACTCTTGGAAATTCAGAGAGAAAAAGGAATACTTCTACTGGATATTTCTAGTAATGTTTGAGCTAGACCTTGAAGACTGTACAGAATTTTATCATGTGATCCATGCCAGAGAAATCCATAAAAGAGATTATCTCAAGAAGATGCTGCACTCATAGTAGAACAAATTTAATATAGAAGAGCACTGCAGCCCCTTCCTTAGCCTTGGTACATCCCCTTCCTCAATGAAAAGGTCATGACCCTTCACATTTCAATCTCCCCTAAAATCTAGTTCAAAATCAGCTTTCTCATAATGGCCTTCCCACACCACACTCTAACTCCTCTAGAACCAAAGGCTCACCCATTCATAAGCATTGTTTGTTATCTAAAGACTTAGAGGTTTTATGTCTTATCTTACAATATAGGTAATAAGCTTTCTGATATCAGATAATGTTCTTTAAATCACTAATTATGCTTGTAGTCTTTGCACACCTTACAATCTCAGTCACAAAAACACATCATTTTCAACCCCCTTCAAATGTTTCTAGGTGGGTGGGAGAGAGGTTCAAGAGGGAAGGGACATATGTAAACTTATGGCTGATTCACATTGTTGTATGGCAGAAAATAACACAACATTGTAAACCAATTATCCTTCAATTAAAATTTTTTTAAAAAGTAGACTCTGAAGCCAATCAGGAAGAATAAGAAACTTTTGCAAAAGAGTAATGAGAATGATTTTTTTGTAGTCTTCAGGTTCTTTGTTCAAACAAAATCCTACCTCCCTGTTCAAATACTTTCAGTGAGTCCTTCACTGACTCCTAAATAAAATTCAAGTTCCTTAAACTATTATATTTTTTAAAAAAAGACCGTGCTAACAATATCTAAGGATATTCCAAAAGCAATAAGATTCCCATGATTCCATCACTCAAAAAAAATGTCTTTAGGTGTGGCCTGACCTGGCTTGCATGCTGAGCATTTGGGCAGAAAATAGATAAATATGTAAATAGCAATTCTAGTGTTTGATAGCTTATGAAGGATTTCCTATCCATCCTTTCACATTGCTTTACAATAATTTTATGAATTAGGTACATCCATGCCTCTTTGTTTAACCAAAAAAAAATTTTTGCTTTTGTTTAAAATATATTTTGAGGCTTACTGGGACAGTAGTAACAAAATTGTAAATCATTACAATACAATGTAGAAGCACTGATGTAGAAGCCAGGGTAAGATCCCAGGAGGCTTAACAAACAGAATATAGCCGCTTTCTAGTGGGATAAGTCTAAGATCTCCGAAGAGGTAGAGACAGGGAGGGGGAGGGGGGGAGTATGAAAGTGTTAGTTGCTCAGCCATGTCCAACTCTTTGGGACCCCATGGACTATAGCCCGCCGGGCTTCTCTGTCTACAGAATTCTCCAGGCAAGACTATTGGAGTGAGTAGTCATTTCCTTCTCCAGGGGATCTTCCCAATCCAGGTATCAAACCCAGGTCTCCTGCATTGCAGGTGGATTCTTTACCATCTGAACTACTGGTAATAAGTGAACTTAGATGTAAATGAAGAAAGGTGCCTGGAAATCTAGGGGAAAGGAGCATTACAGACAGGTAGAACAGTGTGTGTAACAAGAGCATAGCCCATGTGAGGAACAGCAAATAATTTGAGAGCAGAGGAAGTAAGGAGGAAATTTAAGTAAGACAAGAGTTAGCTAGAGGCTAAAAATCAAACATGCTGTATACTAGCTGTAGCAATTCTGTCTTATCTTGTAGGTAAAGAAAAGTTGCTAAAGGATTTTAAGCATGGGAATTCTGTGATCAGATTTACAACCATAAAGATAATTCTGAATGCAGTGTCACAAATTATCCAGGTAAACAACAATAAAAAATTCATAAAAAGTACACTAAAGTGGTAGCAATACAAGATGATGCCATAACATAAATAAACTTTTTCAGGATTTCAAAACAACTGTATTAGTGCCTTTCAAAAAAGAAACAGGGAGACAGACTATGATTCACAAAATGCCAGTACCTTTAACAAACCATATATCTTACCTGATTTTTCATATTTTTAGGCTGAGTTGTTTATTGTCCTTATACCCTGACACTAAAACTGAAAATCAACTGTTCCAAACTTCACTTACAAGCCAACAAAAAATAATTTTATTTTTCTTTCTCAGTTCCTCTTTTTTCTTCTTTAGGAAAATATAAAAATGGCACTTGTATCAAGTTCAAATCCTATCAATAATCCTACAATCAGCAGCAACATTAATCAACTAGAAAAGAGTATTTTCCTTTTCTTTTAATATTCAGAAGTATTTTATAACCTTTTACCCATAAAAATAGCTTTGTGCACCATGAGGATTTTTTCAAGACTGGATAAAATGAATTAACTGTCTAAGTAAGCCAGGAAGGCAAGGTAATGCTTAGGTATTTCCTTTGCCAACCACTGTTTCTATACTAACATACTATAATGTACTTTTTGGGAAAATGCCAAAGATGATACTATGGACCTTTTTTCTCTGCCCGTATGTTCTTGAGGAACCAGAGGATGAATTTCAACTGTATTTATTAGCCACTTGTGCCTTAGGCTAGTTGCTTGACCTTATGGAGCCCATTTCTTTAACAGTAAAATGTAGATTAAATAGGTTAAGAATTAAATAACATATTCTATACTGTGTTTAACACTAACTGGCATAGAGCAATTGCTCAATACATAGAGCTATTATGATTATTACTATTCTATAATGGAAATGTTTTACTTTTCTTCTGCCTGATGGGGAATGAGGCTTTCCCTGTTGGGAAGAAATCTCTGCTTACCACAAAACTCCTGTCAATCATCATTTCATTAATCAAAATTATTTTTAAGGGTTAACTATGTAGGGGACTGGAATGTAAAAGTAGGAAGTCAAGAAACACCTGGGGTAACAGGCAAATTTGGCCTTGGAATACGGAATGAAGCAGGGCAAAGGCTAATAGAGTTTTGCCAAGAGAATGCACTGGTCACAGCAAATACCCTCTTCCAACAACACAAGAGAAGACTCTACACGTGGACATCACCAGATGGTCAACACCGAAATCAGATTGATTATATTCTTTTCAGCCAAAGATGAAGAAGCTCTATACAGTCAGCTAAAATAAGACCAGGAGCTGACTGTGGCTCAGATCATGAACTCCTTATTGCCAAATTCAGACTTAAATTGAAGAAAGTAGGGAAAACCACTAGACCATTCAGGTATGACTTAAATCAAATACCTTATGATTATACAGCAGAAGTGAGAAATAAGCGACTAGATGTGATAGATAGAGTGCCTGATGAACTATAGATGGAGGTTCCTGACATTGTACAAGAGATAGGGATTAAGACCACCCCCATGGAAAAGAAATGCAAAAAGCAAAATGGCTGTCTGGGGAGGCCTTACAAATAGCTGTGAAAAGAAGAGAAGAGAAAAGCAAAGGAGAAAAAGAAAGATATAAGCATCTGAATGCAGAGTTCCAAAGAATAGCAAGAAGAGATAAGAAAGCCTTCCTCAGCCATCAATGCAAAGAAATAGAGCAAAACAACAGAATGGGAAAGACTAGAGATCTCTTCAAGAAAATTAGAGATACCAAGGGAACATTTCATGTGACGATGGGCTCGATAAAGGACAGAAATGGTATGGAACTAACAGAAGCAGAAGATATTAAGAAAAGGTGGCAAGAATACACAGAAGAACTGTACAAAAAAGATCTTCACAACCTAGATAATCACGATGGTGTGATCACTGACCTAGAGCCAGACATCCTGGAATTTGAAGTCAAGTGGGCCTTAGAAAGCTTCACTACGAACAAAGCTAGTGGAGGTGATGGAATTCCAGTTGAGCTACTGCAAATCCTGGAAGATGATGGTGTGAAAGTGCTGCACTCAATATGCCAGCAAATTTGGGAAACTCAGCAGTGGCTACAGGACTGGAAAAGGTCAGTTCTCATTCCAATCCCAAAGAAAGGCAATGCCAAAGAATGCTCAAACTACCACACAGTTACACTCATTTCACACGCTAGTAAAGTAATGCTCAAAATTCTCCAAGCCAGGCTTCAGCAATATGTGAACTGTGAACTTCCAGATGTCCAACCTGGTTTTAGAAAACGCAGAGGAACCAGAGATCAAATTGTCAACATCCGCTGGATCATCAAAAAAGCAAGAGAGTTCCAGAAAAAAACGTCTATTTCTGCTTTACTGACTATGCCAAAACCTTTCACTGTGTAGATCACAATAAACTGTGGAAAATTCTGAAAGAGATGGGAATAGCAGACCACCTGAACTGCCTCTTGAGAAACCTGTATACAGGTTAGGAAGCAACAGTTAGAACTGGACATGGAACAATAGACTGGTTCCAAATAGGAAATGGAGTACGTCAAGGCTGTGTATTGTCACCCTGTTTATTTAACTTCTATGCAGAGTACATCATGAGAAATGCTGGGCTGGAAGAAGCACAAGCTGGAATCAAGATTGCCAGGAGAAATATCAATAACCTCAGATATGCAGATGACACCACCCTTATGGTAGAAAGTGAAGAGGAGCTAAAAAGCCTCTTGTTGAAACTGAAAGAAGAGAGTGAAAAAGTTGGCTTAAAGCCCAACATTCAGAAAACTAAGATCATGGCATCTGGTCCCATCACTTCATGGGAAATAGGTGGGGAAACAGTGGAAATAGTGTCAGACTTGATTTTTTTGGGCTCCAAAATCACTGCAGATGGTGATTGCAGCCATGAATTTAAAAGACGCTTACTCCTTGGAAGGAAAGTTATGACCAACCTAGATAGCATATACAAAAGCAGAGATATTACTTTGCCAACAAAGGTCCGTCTAGTTAAGGCTATGGTTTTTCCAGTGGTCATGTATGGATGTGAGAGTTGGACTGTGAAGAAAGCTGAGTGCCGAAGAATTGATGCTTTTGAACTGTGGTATTGGATAAGACTCTTGAGATTTCAGAAGTCTCTTGAGACTCTTGAGAAGACTTGAGAAGACTCCTGAGACTCTTGAGAAGTCCCTGGAATGCAAGGAGATCCAACCAGTCCATCCTAAAGGAGATCAGTCCTGAGTGTTCATTGGAAGGACTGATGCTAAAGCTGAAACTCCAATACTTTGGCCACTTCATGCGAAGAGTTGACTATTGGAAAAGACCCTAATGCTGGGAGGGATTGGGGGCAGGAGGAGAAGGGAGGGGCAGGAGGAGAAGGGGATGACAGAGGATGAGATGGGTGGATGGCATCACCGACTCGATGGACATGAGTTTGAGTGAACTCCGGGAGTTGGTGGTAGACAGGGAGGCCTGGCGTGCTGTGATTCATGGGGTCGCAAAGAGTTCGACACAGCTGAACAACTGAACTGAACTGAACTGATGTCATGGTGGTTAAGAAATCTATCACCCACAACGTCATCTGTGGTTTTTTTGCAAATTTGTTCAGTTTAAGGTGACCTTAGACTGTTACTATTTACTGGAGTACATATAAGCAAATTGTCTCACACAAAAATAAGTACCTAGAGACTATGCTTTGCAGAATATCAAAAATAATATTTCAAGCAACGAGAATTGAAAATAACCAGACACACATGGAAAAGAAAATAAAATGAGTAAGAATGAAGGAGAATACAAGTATTTGCATAGTGATGTTATCACAAACATTACAATATGACTACGCTTACTATACATAAAATATCTCCAGAGTATAGCAAGCTACAAAAAGTGACAAAGCAAGTTTGAAAAATCAAATATAATTTAAAGGAATAAAAAGTATCATAAAAGAAATATAGTAAAAACATAGTATATAAAATAATTATTAAAATTCAATACTATAAAAATTTAAAAATATGCTCAGTGGTCATGTTTGGCAGCAAACCAAACATCATTAAAATAGTAAGAAGTAGAAAACTGGAAGATTTGTAAGGAAAAATATATGGAAGGCTGAAAACAGAGATAAAAACACAGAAGAATAGATAAGAATATCAAAGACAAGAAAGATTTAGTGAAAACTTCCAAAAGAAAATAATAGTATTTCTAAATTTGTGTGCATCTAATTACATAGCCTCAAAAAAAGCAAATACTCACAGTACCAAAATAAGAGACAAATCCACAATTATAGTGGGAGACTGTAATATACCTCTCTGAGTTGTTGATAAAATTACTAGAAAAATAAGTAAGGCTATAGACATTTAAAACACAATTAACAAAATTGATCTATGGAAATTATACCCTGAAATTGTAGAATACATGTTTTTCAAGCACACACAAAACATTCAGAAAATAGACAGTGGTGGTAAGGTTGGTGGTTTAGTAGCTCCATAGACTTTATCCCACCAGGCTCCTCTGTCCATGGGATTTCCTAGGCAAGAATACTGGAGTGGGTTGCCATTTCCTTCTCCAAGGAAATTGACTGTATACTGTGATATAATGTACACAAAAATATCAAAGGACTAGAACCACAGAGAAAGTTGGAAAGGCGCACAAGGTAATTTCTGGTGTTTTAGCATTGTTTTATAGCTTACCCTGTATGGTAGTAACATGAACATTAACATTATAATAATTTGTTAAGCTATACAACTTGTCATGTACTTTTTTATATGTGATTCTTACTTTATAATATCTTTTAAATGAATCTGAAACACATAAAATGTTATCTAACTACAGTGCATTTATGTCAAAAATCATTCAGAAACTAGTAACTAGAAAATTTCCCAAATTTTCAGAAATTAAATAATGTGTTCTAAATACCACATTAATCAAAGAAATATCATAAAACAAATTAAAAATATTTTAACTGTATAAATAAATGCTATTGAATAGCAAAGTTTACAGGATGAATATAAAGCAATGTCTAAAATAATATTATTAGCAGGAAACACAAAAAATAGAAAGACAAATGTTGAAAATTGATAAGTAATTGTTAAACATATGTCCAAAGTTGTTAGAAAAGATATCAAAAAGTAAAACCAAAAATATGCAGAGGAAGAAAATGGAGATAAACGCAAAATTTAATGAAATGTTTTAAAAATATAAAATAGAGAGGACCAAAAAAGCTGAAGATGTATGTTTAAAAAGATAAATCTTGTAGTAAGATTAACCAAGAAAGGAGACAGAGATGGAGAGGGTGGGGGAGGGAAGAAGCAAAGGAGAGAAAGACTAATAGGAATGAACAGCAATAATCACTGTAGATACTGAAGACACGAAACAGGTCAAAAGGAGGGACGTGAACAAATGCTTAAGTTCCTAGAAAAGTGTGTGTGTGTGTGCTGTCACTTCAGTCGTGTCCGACTCTTTGTGAATGTATGGACTGTAGCCCTCCAGGCTCCTCTGTCCCTGCGATTCTCCAGGCAATAATACTGGAGTGGGTTGCCATGCCCTCCTCCAGGGGATCTTCCTGACCTAGGGATAGAACCCGCATCTTTACGTCTCCTGCATTGGCTGATGGGTTCTTTACCAGTAGTGCCACCTGGGAAACAGAAAAGAAAAGTGCATCTTGAACAAAATTTGGCTCAAGAAGAGATTTAAAACCTAAATAATGCTTTAAAGAACTTGAATCAAGTACAAATAAACTCTTCCCACAAAGAAAAAAACTACAGGTCCAGATAACTTTATGATTAAGTTTACCATGCAGTCACTAAAGGAACAGTTCCAGATTGCTCTGGACTGAGTCGTGTCCCCTCAAATTTTATATGTTGAAGCTGCACCCCCAATGTGATAGAGTCTAGAGATGGGACCTTAGGGTGGTGATTAGGTTTAGATGAAGTAATGAGGGTTAAGCCCTAATGATGGGATTGTATACTCTGGAATATGATCAGTTTATTCACCAGAGAGCTCTCTCTTGATCTTTCTCTCTCTCTTGCTCTCTCCTCTTTCTCTTTCTGATATGAGGATACAGTGAGAAGGTGGCCATCTGCAAGCCAGAAAAGCAGACTTCACCCTGTTTCAACACTGCACTATGATCTCAGATGCTCAGCCTCAGAAATGGTGAGAAAATTAATGTCTGTTGTTTAAGCCACTCAGTCTATGGTATTTGTTATGGAAATTCAGGCAGACTAAGATGTAGACTTTGACAAATTCTTTCAGAGATTAGAGAAACATGTTATATTCCAATTCTTTTTATAATCAACTTGATAACAAACCTGAAGGGCAGCATGAGAAAAGAAAATTAAAAGCCATTTTCAAATCTTACTTTGAATGCAAAAATTTTTTTTTAAGTTAATATACCAAATCTATCAATATTCAAAGAATAATATATTATGATCAACTGACTTTATCCTATAATGAAGTGTTGGCTTAACACTTTAAAAAAACTCAAATAATATAATTCACTACTACATCAACAAATAAAAGGAGATAAACATTTTAAGCTCAATAGATGTAGAGAAAGCACTGATAGAATGTAAAGCCCACTGATAATAAGAATTTGTGCCACAATTCTAGGAACAAAGGTGAGCTTTCTTTTTTTTTTTTTTTTTTTTAATTTTATTTTATTTTTAAACTTTACATAATTGTATTAGTTTTGCCAAATATCAAAATGAATCCACCACAGGTATACATGTGTTCCCCATCCTGAACCCTCCTCCCTCCTCCCTCCCCATACCATCCCTCTGGGTCGTCCCAGTGCACTAGCCCCAAGCATCCAGTATCGTGCATCGAACCTGGACTGGCAACTCGTTTCTTACATGATATTTTACATGTTACAATGTCATTCTCCCAAATCTTCCCACCCTCTCCCTCTCCCACAGAGTCCATAAGACTGTTCTATACATCAGTGTCTCTTTTGCTGTCTCGTACACAGGGTTATTGTTACCATCTTTCTAAATTCCATATATATGCGTTAGAATACTGTATTTATGTTTTTCCTTCTGGCTTACTTCACTCTGTATAATAGGCTCCAGTTTCATCCACCTCATTAGAACTGATTCAAATGTATTCTTTTTAATGGCTGAGTAATACTCCATTGTGTATATGTACCACAGCTTTCTTATCCGTTCGTCTGCTGATGGACATCTAGGTTGCTTCCATGTCTTGGCTATTATAAACAGTGCTGCGATGAACATTGGGGTACACGTGTCTCTTTCCCTTCTGGTTTCCTCAGTGTGTATGCCCAGCAGTGGGGTTGCTGGATCATAAGGCAGTTCTATTTCCAGTTTTTTAAGGAATCTCCACACTGTTCTCCATAGTGGCTGTACTAGTTTGCATTCCCACCAACAGTGTAAGAGGGTTCCCTTTTCTCCACACCCTCTCCAGCATTTATTATTTGTAGACTTTTATCAGTAATTACCTTAAACGTAAATGGGTTGAATGCCCCAACCAAAAGACAAAGACTGGCTGAATGGATACAAAAACAAGACCCCTACATATGTTGTCTACAAGAGACCCACCTCAAAACAGGGGACACATACAGACTGAAAGTGAAGGGCTGGAAAAATATTTTCCATGCAAATAGGGACCAAAAGAAAGCAGGAGTAGCAATACTCATATCAGATAAAATAGACTTTAAAACAAAGGCTGTGAAAAGAGACAAAGAAGGTCACTACATAATGATCAAAGGATCAATCCAAGAAGAAGATATAACAATTATAAATATATATGCACCCAACACGGGAGCACCACAGTACGTAAGACAACTGCTAACAAGTATGAAAGGAGAAATTAACAATAACACAATAATAGTGGGAGACTTTAATACCCCACTTACACCTATGGATAGATCAACTAAACAGAAAATTAACAAGGAAACACAAACTTTAAACGATACAATAGACCAGTTAGACCTAATTGATATCTATAGGTCATTTCATCCCAAAACAATGAATTTCACCTTTTTCTCAAGCGCACATGGATCCTTCTCCAGGATAGATCACATCCTGGGCCATAAAGCTAGCCTTGGTAAATTCAAAAAGATAGAAATCATTCCAAGCATTTTTTCTGACCACAATGCAGTAAGATTAGATCTCAATTACAGGAGAAAAACTATTAAAAATTCCAACATATGGAGGCTGAACAACACGCTGCTGAATAACCAACAAATCACAGAAGAAATCAAAAAAGAAATCAAAATTTGCATAGAAACGAATGAAAATGAAAACACAACAACCCAAAACCTGTGGGACACGGTAAAAGCAGTCCTAAGGGGAAAGTTCATAGCAATACAGGCACACCTCAAAGGTGAGCTTTCTTAACCTGATAAGGGATATTTACAAAAAAAGAAACAAAACATAGTGAACATTATATTAAATGGTGAAGCTTTGGAAATTTTCCCTTTGAGTTAAGGGTAAAAGTTAAAATATCTGCAATCAGAATATCTATCCAACATTTTAAAGGAGACCCTAGCCCACAGTACAAAAATGAAAGAAAATAGTAAGGTCAGTCTTAAAAAGAAAAAAAAAATGTTGTTAACAGATGATAAAAATTAGCATATAGAAAATCCAAAATATTCTATAAGTTAATTATTAGCATTAATTAAAGAGTTTAGTAAAGTTGTTAGATTTTAATCAAATAGAAAGTAAATTCAATTTTATCTACCAGGAACAGATATAGAATAAAGTGTACAAATGATTCCATTTAAAACAATAAAAATATCAGATATCTAGGAATAAATTAAATAAAAATTATTATAAAACCTCTATCAAAAAATTACCAAAAAATTATCAAACT
Source organism: Bos indicus (assembly GCF_029378745.1). Classification (NCBI taxonomy): domain Eukaryota; kingdom Metazoa; phylum Chordata; class Mammalia; order Artiodactyla; family Bovidae; genus Bos; species Bos indicus. Next base: position 121,145,771 of record NC_091760.1, read on the forward strand.
TTTTGAGAAACAGTGACGATATAGATATGGTCTTCCTGGGTGGCACAATAGCAAAGAATCTGCCTACCAATGCAGAAGACACAGGAGACAAGGTTCCCTCCCTGGTCAATCCCAGGAGTCAGGAAGATCCCCTGGAGAAGGAAATGGCAACCCACTCCAATATACTTCCCTGGAAAATTCCATGGACAGAGGAGCCTGGAGGGGTACAGTCCATGAGGTTGCAAAGAGTTGAACACGACTGAGCAACTGAGTGTTCACACAAAGATATAGTTATGGCACAGAGTGATATATCATAAAATGTTCCTACTAATAGTGATGATGATGATGATCTAACACTATATGGAACACTTCATTGAGTTGCTCAGCTACCAGCATTTGCTCAGACTAAAAACCCTACAGGATAAATAGTTTATATGATGTTCCGGGATTGAAAGGTTGGGTATTGCAAAGATGACTGTTCTTTCCTAATTTATTTATAGCTTAAATGCAATTCCAATTGGAATTCCAACAAAGGGTATTTGTTTAATTTTTGGTGGACCTGAAGAAATTTATTCTAAAATTCATGAAAATACAAAGGGTAAGAAATAATCAATACACACTTGAATAACAAGTTGTGAGGACTTACTTTACTGTATATCAGTATTTGTAATAAAATTAGAGTATTTAAAATCGTGTTATATTTATAAAGGAGTAGACAAATAGATGGAGAAGGCAATGGCAACCTACTCCAGTACTCTTGCCTGGAAAATCCCATGGACAGAGGAGCCTTGTAGGCTGCAGTCCATGGGGTCGCTAGGAGTTGGACACAACTGAGCAACTTCAATTTCACTTTTTACTTTCATGCATTGGAGAAGGAAATGGCAACCCACTCCAGTGTTCTTGCCTGGAGAATCCCAGAGACAGGGAAGCCTGGTGGGCTGCGGTCTATGGGGTGGCACAGAGTCGGACATGACTGAAGCGACTCAGCAGCAGTAGCAGCAGACAAATAGAAAAACGGGATAGGACAAAAAGCTCAGAATAGAATCCTACACATAGAAATATTTGATTTATGAGAGAAGTTACTACCTTATCACTTCTCTGCTTACCAACAGAGCAGAGGGGAAAGATGATCTTGTTAATAAACAGTAGTAGGAAAACTGGATATCCATTTTAGAAAAAAAACTTGAAATTGAACCCATGTATCACACCATCCACAAAAACTAATTACAAATGTTTAAAGATCTAAAGTTGAATAAAATTTTTGTTAAATAAACAAAGTTGAATGAAATTAAAAGATATTTATGATAAAAACTCTCCAGAAAGCAGGAATAGAAGGAACATACCTCAACATAATAAAAGCTATATATGACAAACCCACAGCAAACATTATCCTCAATGGTGAAAAATTGAAAGCATTTCCTCTAAAGTTAGGAACAAGACAAGGGTGCCCACTTTCACCATTACTATTCAACATAGTTTTGGAAGTTTTGGCCACAGCAATCAGAGCAGAAAAAGAAATAAAAGGAATCCAAATTGGAAAAGAAGAAGTAAAACTCTCACTATTTGCAGATGACATGATCCTCTACATAGAAAACCCTAAAGACTCCACCAGAAAATTACTAGAACTAATCAATGACTATAGTAAAGTTGCAGGATATAAAATCAACACACAGAAATCCCTTGCATTCCTATACACTAATAATGAGAAAACTGAAAGAGAAATTAAGGAAACAATTCCATTCATCATTGCAACGGAAAGAATAAAATACTTAGGAATATATCTACCTAAAGAAACTAAAGACCTATATATAGAAAACTATAAAACAGTGGTGAAAGAAATCAAAGAGGACACTAATAGATGGAGAAATATACCATGTTCATGGATTGGAAGAATCAATATAGTGAAAATGAGTATACTACCCAAAGCAATTTATAGATTCAATGCAATCCCTATCAAGCTACCAACAGTATTCTTCACAGAGCTAGAATAAATAATTTCACAATTTGTATGGAAATACAAAAAACCTCGAATAGCCAAAGCGATCTTGAGAAAGAAGAATGGAACTGGAGGAATCAACCTACCTGACTTCAGGCTCTACTACAAAGCCACAGTTATCAAGACAGTATGGTACTGGCACAAAGACAGAAATATAGATCAATGGGACAAAATAGAAAGCCCAGAGATAAATCCATGCACATATGGACACCTTATCTTTGACAAAGGAGGCAAGAATATACAATGGATTAAAGACAATCTCTTTAACCAGTGGTGCTGGGAAAACTGGTCAACCACTTGTAAAAGAATGAAACTAGAACACTTTCTAACACCATACACAAAAATAAACTCAAAATGGATTAAAGATCTAAACATAAGACCAGAAACTATAAAACTCCTAGAGGAGAACATAGGCAAAACACTCTCTGACATACATCACGGAAGGATCCTCTATGATCCACCTCCCAGAATATCGGAAATAAAAGCAAAAATAAACAAATGGGACCTAATTAACCTTAAAAGCTTCTGCACATCAAAGGAAACTATCAGCAAGGTGAAAAGACAGCCTTCAGAATGGGAGAAAATAATAGCAAATGAAGCAACTGACAAACAACTAATCTCAAAAATATACAAGCAACTCCTACAGCTCAACTCCAGAAAAATAAACGACCCAATCAAAAAATTGGCCAAAGAACTAAATAGACATTTCTCCAAAGAAGACATACAGATGGCTAACAAACACATGAAAAGATGCTCAACATCACTCATTATCAGAGAAATGTAAATCAAGACCACTATGAGGTACCATTTCACACCAGTCAGAATGGCTGCGATCCAAAAGTCTACAAATAATAAATGTTGGAGAGGGTGTGGAGAAAAGGGAACCCGCTTACACTGTTGGTGGGAATGCAAACTAGTACAGCCACCATGGAGAACAGTGTGGAGATTCCTTAAAAAATTGGAAATAGAACTGCCTTATGATCCAGCAATCCCACTGCTGGGCATACACACTGAGGAAACCAGAAGGGAAAGAGACACGTGTACCCCAATGTTCATCGCAGCACTGTTTATAATAGCCAGGACATGGAAGCAACCTAGATGTCCATCAGCAGATGAATGGATAAGAAAGCTGTGGTACATATACACAATGGAGTATTACTCAGCCATTAAAAAGAATTCATTTGAATCAGTTCTAATGAGGTGGATGAAACTGGAGCCTATTATACAGAGTGAAGTAAGCCAGAAGGAAAAACACCAATACAGTATACTAACGCATATATATAGAATTTAGAAAGATGATAACAATAACCCTGTGTACGAGACAGCAAAAGAGACACTGATGTATGGAACAGTCTTATGGACTCTGTGGGAGAGGGAGAGGGTGGGAAGATTTGGGAGAATGGCATTGAAACATGTAAAATATCATGTATGAAACGAGATGCCAGTCCAGGTTCAATGCACGATACTGGATGCTTGGGGCTGGTGCACTGGGACGACCCAGAGGGATGGTATGGGGAGGGAGGAGGGAGGAGGGTTCAGGATGGGGAGCACATGTATACCTGTGATGGATTCATTTTGATATTTGGAAAAACTAATACAATTATGTAAAGTTTAAAAATAAAATAAAAAAAAAAGATATTTAAAAGATAATGTCAGACAATATCTTCTGACCTCAAGGTAGGAAATGCAGAGCATTAGTAATAAAGGACAAAATTAATAAATTTGAATTCTGTAAAATGAACAACTTCTGCTCCCCCAAAATACCATTAAAATGGTGAAAAAGAGTTCAGAGTAGGAGATATTTATATCACAATGAAAAGAAAAAGGCCTAAAATCCTACATAACAATAAGAAAATACAATTTTTTTAAATGAGCAAGAAATAACAGGTACTCCTCAAAAGAAAAAACTCAAATGGAAAATAAAAATATGCAAAGGGGTTTAATCAAATTAAAAATTGGAAACACCCATTAAAATTAAATGAAATACAATTATTCCACCATATTGACAAAAAGTTTTAAGTCTTTAATACTAAAAGATTTGCAATGTCTGGGAATTCTCATATATTATAATGGGAGTATAAAGTATTGATAGTATACCATGCTGGAAAACTGTTTACTGCTATCTACTCCAGTTACAGATACTAATCTTATGATTCAGAAATTCTATTCCTGGTTTTATATGTGTGTGTGTGTGCATGTGTAACAATAATTTTATAGGGAAAAATGGCCAAGGAGAAAATGCACAATGGAATATTTACATTTAAAAGGAATATGGAACTTCTGCTTCTGTTAATGGTTAAGTAATCTGGAATCACTTTTCCACTAAAAATAACTAAAAAACTAGATCTCATATTTTATAAATCTTTTAAAAACATTAAATAGCTAACAAT